>NC_041391.1:593982968-594105734 GCF_002162155.2 Triticum dicoccoides
GGCGGTGGACTGGCGGTGGGAAGTTGTTTCGGGGCGGCGAGGCGGCACTGGGGCCGGCAGTTCGGCTGGTGGTGGCTGGCGGCTCAGGGGGGTGCAGGTTGAAGATGAACTGCAGGCCCTCCCTAAACTACATGTCAAGTGCCTCTCTACTACCATTGCATTCAGTTTCGACAGTAACATTCAGATTCCACGGTAAATTTTAGTTTTGACAGTTAAGTTCAGAGTCAACAGTTTTTACCTCATTGATTGTAGTGAGGTGGTTTTTGGTGATGTAAATTTTACATCTATTTTACATCATCTATTGGAGATGCTATTAGAATCCCACTTGAGATTGACGTTGTCTATCTTGTGCTGCTTCATCCTTGATGTCTTACGGCTCAACGGAGTTGCTCCAACGACAGAACGATCCATCACAACAGAGCATTTCCCTGGACGCCGTCTACAGATTCCTCAGATCTTCCTCCACACCTCCGACATCCACCTCTGCCTCAACTACTTCAGCGACCAACCCAATGATGCTGAGGTCGACACGGGTACGGCAAAGAGGTTGTATACTTGTTGCATCACTTATTACTATACATTCATGTCGATCCATTAGGGCTATTTTGGTTCAACAGAAAAACATAGCAGTAGGGAATTTTCCAATGGCACTGTACTATTCAATTATTCATGCATTTTGTTGAAAGGAATGAAGCAAAACATCCACGTGGACCTACTTTTCAAAATCCTATGCATGAAAACAAGACCAAGTGCATTAGTGGCAGAATAACATTCTAACTACACACGCTTTCTTATGGTTTCACTTTATTTTGGCCATGTTTCTTTGCATTCCTCTGCTCTTCCAATTCCTGTAAACCAAACACCCAAGTTGACAGAAATCCTATGTTTACAAATGCTCTGTTTACCATGTGCATTCCTATCATATTCCGGTGTTTTTCCTATCCCTATGTTTTTAGAATCATGCAAGCCAAATGAACCCTTACAGAATTACTTCAGTTACGGTTAGGTGTCGAAGGAACTTTGTGTGGTTTGTCCTGCTGCTACCGCGACGTCGTCCACCTCACCTGAGCTGCTCCATTGACAGAAGCATTGACCAAACCAGACATCACGAATCCTGACTGTCTTTCGCCGCTTCAGATCTCCTTCCTTGCCGCCAGCACCCACCGCAACGGCATCACCATCATGGACTCAGCAGATGAACCTGAGGAGTACACGGGTCCACAAGAGAGGTTGCACTCTTTTGTTTCTGCATATGTTATGCATTACTTAAAATTACCTCCTACTTTATCATCCTATTCACCTCTTGGACTCCAAGTCAGGTCCAAATTAATGTTCAAACTTGAGTTCTAAATTAGTTGTGGGGCACATATCGAGGCAGCAATGAATAGTATGTCTGTCTAATATCTGGTTCACCTGGGTATGCCTATGTTGTTCATGTTGGGTGGGAAACAAATAGTAAAGCAATGATCATCTGTCTTTTTATTAAATTAAAGCAATCATCAGCCTGCTATCATCATTTTTGGATCCATCCACTAGTTGTTACCATCACTCTAAATTTCTGCATGCTCTCCTTACATAATCTCACCATATTTTTTTCGTATGTATGTCAAATATTGTACACAGTCATGCTGAACATGTAGAGAAAAATATAAGAGTTTTGCGTGGCAATACAATGTCATGCAAACATCGCTCATGGTGGGTTCAATGGCAAAGCCTCCCCACCCCTCTCCAGATTGTAATCCAGAGGAAGATATCTGTTCTGAGGCGGATTCAGACGCCGCTGACCACTCCTATTTACCCCCAAGGTGTTTGCTCTACCTTGGCATGATGATGTTAGTCATATCATGCATGTGTTGCCTTGCAGTGTCTACTTTTGACATCATGTATGTCATCTGCTTAGTTTAGACATGTTCTGTAATCCCACCTATTTAGTTTCTATATCATATATGGGAATTATGCAGTCTCATGTCTTTTAGCCAGAAATAATATATGTGAAATATGCAATGCCATCCTGTTTAACCAGGCATCATATATTTGAATGATATCTTGCCCATCCTTTTCTTCATTACATTTCCATTTGTCGACAATGTGTGTACATTAAACTACTCTTCCTGTGAATCAGCCAATTGGGTGGGAGATGGAAAAATCTGGAGTGAAAACAAGGCCTTCAGAGCAGACAGTGTTACCTGTCGACAATGTTTGTACATTAAACTACTCTTCCTGTGAATCAGCCATTTAGTTTAGACATCATATACACAATATTCAACACCATGTTCTTAGTTCAGACATCATATCAAATGCCCTCTGTTTAGCATATAAATCACATATGTGAATTAAATGATGCAATCCTGATTACCTAGATAAAATGTAGGTGAATTATGTCATGCAGTCATGTTTAGTTATTCATCATATCTTTGAATTATGTTATGCTATGCTATCCAGTTTAGATAGACATCATATATGTGAAATTATATCATGTTATCCATTTTAGTTAAACAATATACATGTCAACTATTTCATGCCCTCTTTTTTCCACACTATCTATTGCATCTGTCTCTCATACAATGTCTGTACATTCAACTATGTTTCCTGTTTATCAGCCATTTGAATTGGAGCGGGTGATGCTAGTATCCAGCGGACTAAAAACACGGTCTTCAAATAAAATAATGCTACCTCTTGGTGGAGATAGCACCTCAGTTGTAGATGCACGAGAACCAACCCTACCACACATAACCCAAACTCTCGCAGATTGTACCCCTACTGCGATGGACAGAGAACCAGCTTCACCCAATCTAACCCCAACCCCAGTAGATAGTAACCCAGTTCCTGTTGACACAACACCATCTCCACCACACAGCTCCCAAACAAGAGCAGTTAGTAAGGCAGCTCCAGTGCCCAAAGGGCCAGTACTACCACGACGAACCCCAACTCCACCAGTTAGTACGCCTATTCCTGTGGAGGAAGCACAACCAGCTAGTAGTAGTTTAGCATCTATCACATTTGATGTTGTTAAATCGTATGTGCGTATCTTCCCATCTTGGAAATGTTATACTGAAGATGAAGGAAAATGCCAGTTGCAAGTGTTTGTCCAGGAGTTAATGTGTAAGTAATGTTATTCATGGCAATTACTTTGCTTTGTCCCATACATCCTACATCCATGATGGTTATAATACAACACTTTTTTTCATTTTTCTCTATAGAGAAGGACAGATTTGGAAACTCAGGATGAGGTAACCTGTGCTAATACCTCTGCTATCTTCAAGAATGCTTGGTGGCAGTATCGGAATTACCTGAAGAAAACGTACTTCACCGGCAAAGAAACTCATCAAATTCCCTTACGTTCTCTTGAGACACATTTACTGGACGATGACTGGGAACACCTTGTTCTATACTGGTCCCGAACCAAGAATGTGGTAAGGTCTATGAGCTCATTTTCTATTTTAAGTACTATATTCTTGCTTCTTACTGTACTGTGTTCATGTAGAACAAGTGCCTAAACCTGAAGAACAACTGTTCTAATTTAATATTCCATTGCTATCATAGTTCAAAAAAGCGCTAGGCGTTAATTGTGGTTTTGCCACCGCCTTGCGCTTTACTAACCAAAGTGCATTCTTATGCGTAGTTATGCACATATTAAGCGTAGTTATGCGCAATGCATTTTGCCAACGCCTAGAGCCTAGGCGCGCTTAAGCGCTCGCTTAGGCGCGCCTTTTTTAACCATGATTGCTATCATGCATATTGCTTTGCTCTTGTATCACTGTATTTACTCATACAAACTTATTTTAAATTGAAGGATCCAATCGAAACTCCAATGGCATAGCAGGTATGTTCACACATGTTTCTTTAACAGGTTTGCTCTTATCAATAACTCTGCTGATTTCAATTTCAATTGTGTATATAGTTGACTTCTCATATCATGCACATTACTAGCATCACAAGAGAGCCAATAGTGTTGTTGTACATGTAGACCCGTGGTACCCATCTGAAATCTTGTTGTGCCGTGTAGTTTCCCACGCTTTGTATTCTTTCACTTCTGCTTTGTCTTGAACTGATATGATTTGAACCGTGTGTCTGTTTTGATTTGGCAAGACAATGAAGTGACCATAGGACATATATATGTTTTTTGATTCTTTTATTATGTACTAGTACTTGGCAATAGAAGACTTGGTAGTTTAATCCTGTCCACCTTACTAATGAACGGGTTCACCGAAATGAGTTTCATATACTAGTACATGCTAAACCTGTTATGTGTCTGCTTGTTTCTTCTTTTAGAATGCTGACAGAATATTGGGGAAGAGTGCCTTATTAAGCAATGGTAAAGGAAGTAATGCAGATAAGGTTCAGGATAGTGAGACATTGAGAGGATCGAGAAGAGGTGTCTAGGGGGGGGGAGGGGTGATTAGACACTAGGTGCTAAAAGTAGCAGTTTTTAATTTCTTTAAGTTTAAGTGGAGTTTTGGCACAATTTTCACAATCACAATACATAACAAGCAAGCATGCAAGAGTATATGAGCAGCGGAAAAATAAAGCACGCAACTTGCAAGAATGTAAAGGGAAGGGTTTGGAGAGTTCAAACGCAATTTGGAGACACGGTGATTTTTGAGCCGTGGTTCCGACAGGTGGTGCTATAGTACATCCACGTTGATGGAGACTTCAACCCACGAAGGGTAACGGCTGCGTGAGTCCACGGAGGGCTCCAGCCAAGAAGGGTCCATGAAAAAGCAACCTTGCCTATCCCACCATGGCCGTCGCCCACGAAGGACTTGCCTCACTAGCGGTAGATCTTCACGAAGTAGGCGATCTCCTTGCCCTTACAAACTCCTTGGTTTAACTCCACAATCTTGTCGGAGGCTCCCAAGTGACACCTAGCCAATCTAGGAGACACCACTCTCCAAGAAGTAACAAATGGTGTGTTTATGATGAACTCCTTGCTCTTGTGCTTCAAATGATTGTCTCCCCAACACTCAACTCTCTCTCACAGGATTTGGATTTGGTGGAAAGAAGATTTGAGTGGAAAGCAACTTGGGGAAGGCTAGAGATCAAGATTCATATGGTAGGAATGGAATATCTTGGTCTCAACACATGAGTAGGTGGTTCTCTCTCAGAAAATGTAAGCTGGAAGTGTAGGTTTGTTCTGATGGCTCTCTCCATGAATGAAGAGGGGGTGGATGGGTATATATAGCCTCCACACAAAATCTAACCGTTACACACAATTTACCAATCTCGGTGGGACAGAATTGAGAAACTCGGTCTGACTGATTCAGTAAACCTAGTGACCGTTAGGATTTTCGGTGGGACCGACATGCAACTCGGTAGGACCGATATGGTTAGGGTTAGGGCATAACGTAATCTCGGTGAGACCGATTACACAAACTCGGTAAGACTGATTTTGGTAATAAGCTAACCAAAGAGTTGGTCAGGTAAACTCGGTGTGACCGATTCACTAATCCCGGTGAGACCGAAACGTTACAAAAAGGAAACAGAGAGTTTACATTGTAATCTCGGTAGGACCGATTACTCAAACTCGGTGGAACCGATTCTGGTAATGGACATACAGAGAGAGATTGGAATCCCATCTCGGTGAGACCGAGATCCCTATCGGTGAAACCGATTTGCCTAGGGTTTGTGGCAGTGGCTATGACATCTGAACTCGGTGGCGCTGGATAGAAAGAATCGGTGGGGCCGAGTTAGACTATTGGTTTAGGTCATATGTGTATGTGGGAAAGTAGTTGAGGGTTTTGGAGCATATCACTAAGCACTATGAAGCAAGAACCTCATTAAGCAACACCTCATCCCTCCTTGATAGTATTGTCTTTTCCTATAGACTCAATGTGATCTTGGATCACTAAAATATAAAATGCAGAGTCTTGAGCTTGAAGCTTGAGCCAATCCTTTGTCCTTAGCACCATGAAGGGGTTCCACATCCTTTTGTCCATGCCACTTCATTGTTGAACTTATCTGAAACATACTAGGTAAAAGTGTTAGTCCAACAAGAGATATGTTGACATTAATTACCAAAATCACCCAGGGAGCACTTTGTGCTTTCAATCTCCCCCTTTTTGGTAATTTATGACAATCATACATCAAAGCTTTAGATAGAGGATATCTAGAGAATAACAAGTAAAGCTTTGGAAAGACATGTAACATGCATGGGCTCCCCCTACATGTATGCAATCATGTGAATATGGAATAGAGAAGCATGTGAATGCATAATCATGATAGAGCAGGTAATGTGTTACATGTATCCTGGCTATATGCATCAGAGCAAAGAATTTTGGGAAATGTACCTTCATGCTCATGAGTCCTTCTTGCAAACAGTATGTACATTAGCAAGAATTCCTCATACACATGACTGTGATGCATATACTTACCTTGTGGTCTTGAGTTGGCTTAGGATGGGATGAACCTGTGAAAATAAGGTTAGATAACACAGATGCATCTACTAGCTAGAGCAAACAAGAAGAAACCACAAGAATACCAAGACTGGGATAACAAGTAGAGAGTGAGTACCAAGTACCACACTGGATTAGACATGTCCCCAAAGGTAAAGATATGCAATGAATTTAAAGACTTTCTTTCCCTTGAATGTCTTGCTCCCCCTGAATCTAGCATGGGGTACTGGGAGAAGATAGGGAACAGAAGATCAGAGCTCAAAGAAATAAATGAACAGATCTAATGCAAATAAGCACATATGAACATGTCTTTCCCCTCTAGAAGACATGTAACATCTCTCCTCTTGAACACTAAGCATCTGGGATCCTTGAAGATTACTCTCCCCTTGAGTATTCTCTCCCCCTAGAGATATGATAGAGTATTGATGTGATCTCTCTCTATAGATAAAGTTTTGATGTGATCTCTTTGTCCCCCTTTGACATCAATTTCCAAGAAGGGTCTTCTGGATTTGTTGTCACATGGGTTTGGTCCTTGAGTCACAGATCAAAGCAGCAAGAAAATTGTGATGCTGGTAGAGGACAAGATTCATTGAGTGGAGCTGGTTTAAGAGAACATAGGTACAAGTGGGAAGTTGTTTTTCCTGTTGTGAAATCGGTGGCACTGGGATGTATGCTTCGGTATCACCGAAAGGATTCAGTTGGACCGAGAATCATAGGCCGGTGTGACCGAGTTCATTACGGAGAAAACACTTGTCACATCAGCTCACTAGACAAGTAAGATCTCACCAGGATTTGCAAGGAATTAACTAAATGATTTGCAATGAATTGGATGCATGGAATGCAGAACAGAAAGTAAAAAAGAAGAAACTTAAAAGAAATCTAGATGAAGTTTTTTTTGAAAGGGGAAACAAATATGCATGAGACAAATGCAAGAGCACAGAAAGGAACACGAGAGAACTTCATCTAGAATTGGTCGGCGACAAAGTCACCTATGTTAGAGTATATTGACTTAGGAGTCAAGTGAGAACACTTGATCATAGGCCATACTCATCGTTTAAGCTCAAAATGGGGTTACCATTTTTCGTTTAAGCATCTTGATGTATTCACATCTTGTCGAGTTGCTTTGACTCATGACTTGGAGTAAAGCTTCTCTAAGATGGAATAACATACCTTGGGTGGTGGTGGTGATCGTGATCATGTAGTTGAACTTGTGTGGGTTGCTCAAGGTTGATGTAGCTCATCAAGAGTTGGGAGCACCACTTGGAATTTGAGTCCATCTTCCTACATGGGCTAGTTATTGCAAGGAAGAGCACTTGTGTATCCAAAATGACAATCATGAAACTCAATAATAAATTCGTCAAAGGATATGTTTGAATGGTTTTGTGCTTCCTTGTTTTCAACCACCATTATGTAGAGACTTGGTGATGTAGAGATTTCTCAAAATGTGAGTGAGTTGCAGTCTCATAGATTTAGATTCATCCAAGTTCCTACAAGGGTTAGATAACATGCAAGGTGCAAATATATCCAAGACGTAAGATTATCATCATAAGAAGAAATATCAAGGATTAGTCATAGGCTCATGTCTTGCATGTATCAAATGAAGTTTCTACTCCAAGTTTGAAGCATCAATGATGTTCAATTCACCTCTCAACCTGCAGAACACTTTATCATCAAGAGGTTTAGTGAATATATCTGCTAATTGTTTTTCGGTGCAAACATGCTTAAGATTAATGTCCCCTTTGGCAACATGATCTTGAATAAAATGATGATGAACTTCAATATGCTTAGTTCGAGAATGTTGCACGGGATTGTGAGCAATCTTGATAGCACTTTCATTGTCACAGAGTAATGGAACATGTTTCACATATATCCCATAATCTTTAAGAGTTTGAGTCATCCAAAGTAATTGAGCACAACATGATCCAGCGGCAATGTATTCCGCTTCGACGGTGGATAAGGATACCGAGTTTTGTTTCTTGGAAGACCAAGACACAAGAGATCTACCAAGGAATTGACAAGTACCCGAAGTGGACTTTCTATCAACCTTGTGACCGGCATAGTCCGAGTCAGAGTAGCCAACAAGATTGAAAGAGGCCCTCTTAGGATACCAAATGCCAAAATTTGGTGTATGAATTAAGTATCTCACTATCCTTTTCACGGCCTTAAGATGACATTCTTTAGGTGCAGCCTGATATCGTGCACACATGCACACACTTAGCATAATATGTTGGGGAACGTTGCAGAAAATTAAAAATTTTCCTACGGTTTCACCAAGATCCATCTATGAGTTCATCTAAGCAACGAGTCAAGGGAGTGAGTTTGCATCTACATACCACTTGTAGATCGAGTGCGGAAGCGTTCAAGGGGATGGTGATGATGGAGTCGTACTCGTCGTGATTCGGATCACCGATGACCAAGTGCTGAATGGACAGCACCTCCGTGTTCAACACACGTACGAGACGGACGACGTCTCCTCCGTTTGGATCCAGCAAGGAGGAAGGAGAGGTTGAGGAAGGCAGCTCCAACGGCAGCACGACGGCGTGGTGTAGTTGGTGCAGCAGTACTCCGACAGGGCTTCGCCAAGCACGTAGGGAGGAGGAGAGGTGTTGGGGAGGGGAGGGGCTGCGCCTTGAGTTGTGTCTAGCAGCCCTCCCCTCACCCCTCTATTTATAGGGGAAGGGGCAAGGGGGGCCGACCCATCTAGATGGGATCTAGAGGGGGGGCGGCGGCCAGGGAGGGGAGGCTTGCCCCCCAAGCAAGGGGGGCGCCCCCTTTAGGGTTCCCCCCCCAACCCTAGGCGCATGGGCCCAAGGTGGGGGGCGCGCCCAGCCCTCCAGGGGCTGACTCCCTGCCCCTTGCGGCCCATGTGGCCCTCCGGGAGGGGTGGCCCCTCCAGCTGGACCCCCGGAACCCCTCCGATGGCCCCGGTACAATACCGATAGGACCCCGAATTCTTCCGGTGTCCGTATGACAACTTCCCATATATAAAACTTCACCTCCGGACCATTCCGGAACTCCTCGTGACGTCCGGGATCTCATCCGGGACTCCGAACAACTTTCGGCAATCACATACAAGTCTTCCTAATAACCCTAGCGTCACCGAACCTTAAGTGTGTAGACCCTACGGGTTCGGGAGACATGCAGACATGACCGAGACTCTCCGGTCAATAACCAACAGCGGGATCTGGATACCCATGTTGGCTCCCACATGCTCCTCGATGATGTCATCGGATGAACCACGATGTCGAGGATTCGATCAAACCCCGTATACAATTCCCTTTGTCAATCGGTACGTTACTTGCTCGAGACCCGATCGTCGGTATCCCAATACCTTATTCAGTCTCGTTACCGGCAAGTCACTTTACTCGTACCATAATGCATGATCCCGTGATCAACCACTTGGTCACTTTGAGCTAATTATGATGATGCATTACCGAGTGGGCCCAGAGATACCTCTCCGTCATACGGAGTGACAAATCCCAGTCTCGATCCGTGTCAACCCAACAGACACTTTCGGAGATACCTGTAGTGCACCTTTATAATCACCCAGTTACGTTGTGACGTTTGATACACCCAAAGCACTCCTACGGTATCCAGGAGTTACACGATCTCATGGTCGAAGGAAGAGATACTTGACATTGGAAAAGCTCTAGCAAACGAACTAACCGACCTTTGTGCTATGCTTAGGATTGGGTCTTGTCCATCACATCATTCTCCTAATGATGTGATCCCGTTATCAACGACATCCAATGTCCATAGCCAGGAAACCATGACTATCTGTTGATCACAACGAGCTAGTCAACTAGAGGCTCACTAGGGACATATTGTGGTCTATGTATTCACACGTGTATTACGATTTCCGGATAATACAGTTATAGCATGAATAAAAGACTATTATCATGAACAAAGAAATATAATAATAACACTTTTATTATTGCCTCTAGGGCATATTTCCAACAGTCTCCCACTTGCACTAGAGTCAATAATCTAGTTACATTGTGATGAGTCGAACACCCATAGAGTCCTGGTGCTGATCATGTTTTGCTCGCGAGAGAGGTTTAGTCAACGGATCTGCGACATTCAGATCCGTATGTACTTTGCAAATTTCTATGTCTCCATCTTGAACATTTTCACGGATGGAGTTGAAACGACGCTTGATGTGCCTGGTCTTCTTGTGAAATCTGGGCTCCTTTGCAAGGGCAATAGCTCCAGTATTGTCACAGAAAAGTTTGATCGGCCCCGACGCATTGGGTATGACTCCTAGGTTGGTGATGAACTCCTTCACCCAAATAGCTTCATGCGCTGCCTCCGAGGCTGCCATGTACTCCGCTTCACATGTAGATCCCTCCACGACGCTCTGCTTGCAGCTGCACCAGCTTACTGCTCCATCATTCAACATATACACGTATCCGGTTTGTGACTTAGAGTCATCCAGATCCGTGTCGAAGCTAGCGTCGACGTAACCCTTGACGACGAGCTCTTCGTCACCTCCATAAACGAGAAACATGTCCTTTGTCCTTTTCAGGTACTTCAGGATATTCTTGACCGCTGTCCAGTGTTCCTTGCCGGGATTACTTTGGTACCTACCTACCAAAGTTACGGCAAGGTTTACATCAGGTCTGGTACACAGCATGGCATACATAATAGATCCTATGGCTGAAGCATAGGGGATGACACTCATCTCTTCTTTATCTTTTGCCGTGGTCGGGCATTGAGCCGAGCTCAATCTCACACCTTGCAACACAGGTAATAACCCCTTCTTGGACTGATCCATTTTGAACTTCTTCAAAATCTTATCAAGGTATGTGCTTTGTGAAAGACCTATGAGGTGTCTTGATCTATCCCTATAGATCTTGATGCCTAATATATAAGCAGCTTCTCCAAGGTCCTTCATTGAAAAACACTTATTCAAGTAGGCCTTAATGCTGTCCAAAAGTTCTATATCATTTCCCATCAAGAGTATGTCATCTACATATAATATGACAAATGCTACAGAGCTCCCACTCACTTTCTTGTAAACGCAGGCTTCTCCATAAGTCTGCATAAACCCAAACGCTTTGATCATCTCATCAAAGCGAATATTCCAACTCCGAGATGCTTGCACCAGCCCATAAATGGATCGCTGGAGCTTGCATACTTTGTTAGCATTCTTAGGATCGACAAAACCTTCCGGTTGCATCATATACAGTTCTTCCTTAAGATGCCCGTTAAGGAATGCCGTTTTGACGTCCATCTGCCATATCTCATAATCATAGTATGCGGCAATTGCTAACATGATTCGGACGGACTTCAGCTTCGCTACGGGAGAGAATGTCTCATCGTAGTCAATCCCTTGAACTTGTCGATAACCCTTAGCGACAAGTCGAGCTTTATAGATGGTAACATTGCCATCCGCGTCTGTCTTCTTCTTAAAGATCCATTTGTTTTCTATCGCTCGCCGATCATCGGGCAAGTCTGTCAAAGTCCATACTTTGTTTTCATACATGGATTCTATCTCGGATTTCATGGCTTCAAGCCATTTGTTGGAATCTGGGCCCGCCATTGCTTCTTCATAGTTCGAAGGTTCACCGTTGTCTAACAACATGATTTCCAAGACGGGGTTGCCGTACCACTCTGGTGCGGAATGTGTCCTTGTGGACCTACGAAGTTCAGTAGCAACTTGATCACAAGTACCTTGATCATCATCATTATTTTCCTCTTCATTAGGTGTAGGCATCACAGGAACATTTTCTTGACCTGCAGTACTTTCCGGTTCAAGAGGTAGTACTTCATCGAGTTCTACTTTCCTTCCACTTACTTCTTTCGAGAGAAACTCTTTTTCCAGAAAGCATCCGTTCTTGGCAACAAAGATCTTGCCCTCGGATCTTAAGTAGAAGGTATACCCAACGGTTTCCTTAGGGTATCCTATGAAGACGCATTTTTCCGACTTGGGTTCGAGCTTTTCAGGTTGAAGTTTCTTGACTTAAGCATCGCATCCCCAAACTTTTAGAAACGACAGCTTAGGTTTCTTCCCAAACCATAATTCATACGGTGTCGTCTCAACGGATTTAGACGGTGCCCTATTTAAAGTGAATGTAGCTGTCTCTAGAGCGTATCCCCAAAATGACAACGGTAAATCAGTAAGAGACATCATAGACCGCACCATATCCAATAGAGTGTGATTACGACGTTCGGACACACCGTTACGCTGAGGTGTTCCAGGCGGCGTGAGTTGTGAAACGATTCCACATTTTCTTAAGTGTGTACCAAATTCGTGACTTAAGTATTCTCCTCCACGATCTGATTGTAGGAACTTTATCTTTCGGTCACGTTGATTCTCTACCTCATTCTGAAATTCCTTGAACTTTTCAAAGGTCTCAGACTTGTGTTTCATTAAGTAGACATACCCATATCTACTCAAGTCATCAGTGAGAGTGAGAACATAACGATATCCTCCGCGAGCCTCAACACTCATTGGACCGCACACATCGGTATGTATGATTTCCAACAAGTTGGTTGCTCGCTCCATTGTTCCGGAGAACGGAGTTTTGGTCATCTTGCCCATGAGGCATGGTTCGCATGTGTCAAATGATTCATAATCTAGAGACTCCAAAAGTCCATCAGCATGGAGCTTCTTCATGCGCTTGACACCAATGTGACCAAGGCGGCAGTGCCACAAGTATGTGGGACTATTGTTATCAACTTTACATCTTTTTGTATTCACGCTATGAATATGTGTAACACTACGCTCGAGATTCATTAAGAATAAACCATTGACCATAAAACATATCTCTCATATAAATAGAACAACCATTATTCTCGGATTTAAATGAGTAGCCATCTCGTATCAAACGAGATCCAGATACAATGTTCATGCTCAAACCTGGCACGAAATAACAATTATTAAGGTTCAAAACTAATCCCGTAGGTAAATGTAGAGGTAGCGTGCCGACGGCGATCACATCGACTCTGAAACCATTCCCGACGTGCATCGTCACCTCGTCCTTTGCCAGTCTTCGCTTATTCCGCAGCTCCTGCTGTGAGTTACAAATATGAGCAACGGCACCGGTATCAAATACCCAGGAGTTACTACGAGTACTGGTAAGGTACACATCAATTACATGTATATCAAATATACCTTTGGTGTTGCCGGCCTTCTTATCCGCTAAGTATTTGGGGCAGTTCCGCTTCCAGTGACCCTTCCCCTTGCAATAAAAGCACTCAGTCTCAGGCTTGGGTCCATTCTTTGATTTCTTCCCGGTAACAGGCTTACCGGGCGCGACAACCTCCTTGCCGTCCTTCTTGAAGTTCTTCTTGCCCTTGCCCTTCTTGAACTTTGTGGTCTTATTGACCATCAACACTTGATGTTCTTTCTTGATTTCAGCCTCTGCTGACTTCAGCATAGAAAATACTTCAGGAATGGTCTTTTCCATCCCTTGCATATTGTAGTTCATCACAAAGCTCTTGTAGCTTGGTGGGAGCGACTGAAGGATTCTGTCAATGACCGCCTCATCAGGGAGGTTAGTATTCAGCTGGGTCATACGGTTGTGCAACCCAGACATCTTGAGTATGTGCTCACTGACAGAACTATTTTCCTCCATCTTACAACCATAGAACTTGTCGGAGATGTCATATCTCTCGACCCGGGCGTGATCTTGGAAAACTAGTTTCAGCTCCTCAAACATCTCATATGCTCCGTGATGCTCAAAACGCTTTTGGAGCCCCGGTTCTAAGCTGTAAAGCATGCCGCACTGAACGAGGGAGTAATCATCAGCACGAGTCTGCCAAGCATTCATAATGTCTTGGTTCTCTAGGACGGGAGCGTCACCTAGCGGTCCTTCTAGGACATATTGTTTCCTGGCAGCTATGAGGATGATCCTCGGGTTCCGGACCCAGTCCGTATAGTTGCTGCCATCATCTTTCAGCTTGGTTTTCTCTAGGAACGCGTTGAAGTTCATGTTGACATGAGTGTTGGCCATTTGATCTACAAGACATATTTTGCAAAGGTTTTAGACTAAGTTCATGATAATTAAGTTCATCTAATCAAATTATAATGAACTCCCACTCAGATTTGACATCCCTCTAGTCATCTAAGTGATACATGATCCGAGTCGACTAGGCCGTGTCCGATCATCACGTGAGACGGACTAGTCATCGTCGGTGAACATTCTCATGTTAATCGTATCTTCCATACGACTCGTGTTCGACCTTTTGGTCTCCGTGTTCCGAGGCCATGTCTGTACATGCTAGGCTCGTCAAGTTAACCCTAAGTGTATTGCATGTGTAAATCTGTCTTACACCCGTTGTATGTGAACGTAAGGATCTATCACACCCGATCATCACGTGGTGCTTCGAAGCGACGAACTTTAGCAACGGTGCACAGTTAGGGGAGAACACTTCTTGAAATTGGTGTAAGGGATCATCTTATTTACTACCGTCGTTCTAAGTAAACAAGATGCATAAACATAATAAACATCACATGCAATTATATAATAGTGACATGATATGGCCAATATCATATAGCTCCATTGATCTCCATCTTTGGGGCTCCATGATCATCTTGTCACCGGCATGACACCATGATCTCCATCATCGTGTCTTCATGAAGTTGTCACGCCAACGACTACTTCTACTTCTATGGATAACGCGTTTAGCAATAAAGTAAAGTAAGTTACATGGCGTTCTTCAATGACACGCAAGTCATACAAAAATAAAGACAACTCCTATGGCTCCTGCCGGTTGTCATACTCATCGACATGCAAGTCGTGATTCCTATTACAAGAACATGATCTCATACATCATCATTCATCACAACTTTTGGCCATATCACATCACATGAACAATCGCTGCAAAAACAAGTTAGACGTCCTCTAATTGTTGTTGCATCTTTTACGTGGCTGCAATTGGGTTCTAGCAAGAACGCTTTCTTACCTACGAATAACCACAACGTGATTTTGTCAACTTCTATTTACCCTTCATAAGGACCCTTTTCATCGAATCCGCTCCAACTAAAGTGGGAGAGACAGACACCTGCCAGCCACCTTATGCAACTAGTGCATGTCAGTCGGTGGAACCGGTCTCACGTAAGCGTACGTGTAAGGTTGGTCCGGGCCGCTTCATCCCACAATACCGCTGAAGCAAGATAAGACTAGTAGTGGCAAGCAAGTTGACAAGATCTACGCCCACAACAAAATTGTGTTCTACTCGTGCAAAGAGAACTACGCATAGACCTAGCTCATGATGCCACTGTTGGAGAATGTTGCAGAAAATTAAAATTTTTCCTACGGTTTCACCAAGATCCATCTATGAGTTCATCTAAGCAACGAGTCAAGGGAGTGAGTTTGCATCTACATACCACTTGTAGATCGAGTGCGGAAGCATTCAAGGGGATGGTGATGATGGAGTCGTACTCGTCGTGATTCGGATCACCGATGACCAAGTGCTGAACGGACAGCACCTCCGTGTTCAACACACGTACGAGACGGACGACGTCTCCTCCGTCTTGATCCAGCAAGGAGGAAGGAGAGGTTGAGGAAGGCAACTCCAACGGTAGCACGACGGCGTGGTGTAGTTGGTGCAGCAGTACTCCGACAGGGCTTCGCCAAGCACGTACGGAGGAAGAGAGGTGTTGGGGAGGGGAGGGGCTGCGCCTTGAGTTGTGTCTAGCAGCCCTCCCCTCACCCCTCTATTTATAGGGGAAGGGGCAAGGGGGGCCGACCCCTCTAGATGGGATCTAGAGGGGGGGCGGCGGCCAGGGAGGGGAGGCTTGCCCCCCAAGCAAGGGGGGCGCCCCCTTTAGGGTTTCCCCCCAACCCTAGGCGCATGGGCCCAAGGTGGGGGGCGCGCCCAGCCCTACAGGGGCTGACTCCCTGCCCCTTGCGGCCCATGTGGCCCTTCGGGAGGGGTGGCCCCTCCCGGTGGACCCCCGGAACCCCTCCGGTGGCCCCGGTACAATACCGATAGGACCCCGAATTCTTCCGGTGTCCGTATGACAACTTCCCATATATAAAACTTCACCTCCGGACCATTCCGGAACTCCTTGTGACGTCCGGGATCTCATCCGGGACTCCGAGAAACTTTCGGCAATCACATACAAGTCTTCCTAATAACCCTAGCGTCACCGAACCTTAAGTGTGTAGACCCTACGGGTTTGGGAGACATGCAGACATGACCGAGACTCTCCGGTCAATAACCAACAACGGGATCTGGATACCCATGTTGGCTCCCACATGCTCCTCGATGATGTCATCGGATGAACCACGATGTCGAGGATTCGATCAAACCCCGTATACAATTCCCTTTGTCAATCGGTACGTTACTTGCCCGAGACCCGATCGTCGGTATCCCAATACCTTGTTCAGTCTCGTTACCGGCAAGTCACTTTACTCGTACCATAATGCATGATCCCGTGATCAACCACTTGGTCACTTTGAGCTCATTATGATGATGCATTACCGAGTGGGCCCAGAGATACCTCTCCGTCATACGGAGTGACAAATCCCAGTCTCGATCCGTGTCAACCCAACAGACACTTTCGGAGATACCTGTAGTGCACCTTTATAATCACCCAGTTACGTTGTGACGTTTGATACACCCAAAGCACTCCTACGGTATCCGGGAGTTACACGATCTCATGGTCGAAGGAAGAGATACTTGACATTGGAAAAGCTCTAGCAAACGAACTAACCGACCTTTGTGCTATGCTTAGGATTGGGTCTTGTCCATCACATCATTCTCCTAATGATGTGATCCCGTTATCAACGACATCCAATGTCCATAGCCAGGAAACCATGACTATCTGTTGATCACAACGAGCTAGTCAACTAGAGGCTCACTAGGGACATATTGTGGTCTATGTATTCACACGTGTATTATGATTTCCGGATAATACAGTTATAGCATGAATAAAAGACTATTATCATGAACAAATAAATATAATAGTAACACTTTTATTATTGCCTCTAGGGCATATTTCCAACATAATATCGGGACGTGAAGCGCATAGGTATAACAATGAACCAATCATAGAGCGATAAACCTTTTGATCAACTGGTTCACCATCTTTGGTCAAATCAAGATGTCCACTAGTAGGCATGGGTGTAGACATACCTTTGCATTCTTGCATATTGAACTTCTTGAATAAGTCCTTGGTGTACTTCGTTTGAGAGACAAAAGTACCTTCCTTAGTTTGCTTGATTTGCAACCCAAGAAAGAATTTGAGTTCACTCATCATTGTCATCTCAAACTTCTTCGACATTAGCTTTCCAAACTTGTCACTAAAATGAGGGTTAGTTGATCCAAATATAATATCATCGACATAAATTTGGCATACAAATAATTCTCCATTAACCCTTTTAGGAAAAAGTGTAGAATCAAATTTTCCAATTTCAAAGCCTTTTTTAATAAGGAACTTGGTTAAGCATTTATACCAAGCTCTAGGAGCTTGTTTAAGACCATAAAGAGCTTTGCGAAGTTTGTAGACATGATTAGGTTTCTTACGGTTGATAAAGCCGTGAGGTTGTTTAACATCAACTTCCTCCTCTATTTCACCATTTAGAAAAGCACTTTTGATGTCCATTTGGTACAAGGTGATATCATGGTGATTAGCATAGGCAAGTAAGATGCGAATGGATTCAAGTCTAGCAACGGGAGCATAAGTCTCACCATAGTCCATACCTTCGACTTGTGTGTAGACTTGGACGACGAGACGTGCTTTGTTGCAAACTACTTGTCCATCTTCATCTTGCTTGTTGCAAAACACCCATTTGGTACCGATGATGTTGTGGTTGTTGTCGGGCTTCTCAACCAATGTCCAAACTTGATTCCTCTCAAAGTTATGTAGCTCTTCATGCATAGCGTTTATCCAATCCGGATCTTCCAATGCTTCTTCAACCTTCGTAGGTTCAATGCTAGAGATGAATGAATAGTGTTCACAAAAATTAGCTAAACGAGTTTTAGAGCAAGTGATTCTCCCGGTTTGGATATCATTGTAGATTTGCTCGACTGGATGGTCTTTAGCAATTCTTTCTCGAACTCGTGAAAGCTTTTGGTTGGGTCTTGGTTGAACATCTTCTTCATCTTGTTCTTCTTCTTCTTGGCCTTCTTCATTGTTGGCATTGTCGTTCTCTTGTCGTGGTGGAGAAGGAGGTTGTTGACGTTCTTGGTGTACTTCCTTGTTTTCTTCATCTTGGTGTGTCCCACTCGTGGATGCTTCCATATCAACTCTTGGTTCACCTTGTCGTGAGGTAGAAGCTTCCACTTGGACGGACGAGTTACTCTCCTTCACCTTCGTTGGACGAATCTTGCCAATAGACAAGTCTTGGATTGCTTCCGAGGGGTCTTTGTCTCCTACATCAATTGGCAATTGCTCTACTTGCGAGCCGTTAGATTCATCAAACTTCACATCTACTGTTTCTTCAACCTTTCGGGTGAAATTGTTGTAGACACGGTAAGTGTGAGAGTTTGAGACATAACCAAGTAGGAAACCTTCATGATACTTAGGAGAGAATTTAGAACGACGATGCTTATCAAGAATTTAGCACTTTGAGCCAAATACTCAAAAGTATCCAACTTGGGGTTTGTTACCGGTGAGGAGCTCGTATGCCGTCTTGCCGAGTAGCTTGTGAAGATACAAGCGATTTGTTGCATGACAAGCTGTCTCAACCGCTTCTGCCCAAAAGTGCTTCGGCGTTTTGTACTCATCAAGCATCGTTCTTGCCATTTCAATGAGCGTCCGGTTCTTCCTCTCAACAACTCCATTTTGTTGAGGTGTGTACGTAGCCGAGAACTCATGTGAAATCCCTTCTTCATCAAGAAAGGTGTCCACATTTGAGTTCTTGAACTCCGTTCTGTTATCGCTGCGA
Organism: Triticum dicoccoides; assembly: GCF_002162155.2. NCBI lineage: Eukaryota > Viridiplantae > Streptophyta > Magnoliopsida > Poales > Poaceae > Triticum > Triticum dicoccoides. Next base: position 594,002,203 of record NC_041391.1, read on the forward strand.
ACCTTCTTGATCTTCACTTCAAACTGATTTTCGGCCTTCCTAGCGAAGTTTTTGAAGATCTTTTGGACCTGTGATTTATCATCGAGAAAGAACACCCACGTAAATATTGAAAAATCATCAACTATAACTAGACCAAAAGAATTTCCACCGAGACTCTTGTAAGCGTTGGGACCAAAAAGATCCATATGAAGTAGCTCAAGTGGCCTCCTTGTGGTCATGATGTTCTTTACAGGATGCCTTCATCCAACCTGTTTACCTGCTTGACAAGCACTGCAAAGTCTATCCTTATCAAATATGACATCGTTAACACCAAGGATATGATTTCCTTTAATAAGCTTGTCGTCTATGCCATAACCAACCTTTAGAGGATTTAGCAATAAAGCAAGTTCTAGGTTGAGCCTTTTTTAGTGAAATCAACAATGTAAAGATCTCCTCTACGTATACCGGTAAAGACCATTTTATGATTGTCTCTACGAAACACTTGGCAATCTACTTTAGTAAATAGGACATTGAAATCGAAATCAACAAGTCTAGATACTGAAAGTAAGTTGTAGCCAAGAGATTCGACGTGCATAACATTTTGAATGGAGCTATCATGTGAGATGGCCATTTTATCGAGGCCAACCACCTTACCCTTTGAGTTGCAACCGAAAGTGACATACTTTCGAGGACCATCATTTTCAGCAAGCTCACGAAACATGTCTTTATCTCCGGTCATGTGATCGGTACATCCACTGTCAAGAACCCATTCCTTTCCTCCTGCCATATATCCCCGAAGATTTGCCATAAGACCAAAGTGTCTCATTGCATCATCAAGATCAAAGTCACTATCATCATCCTCATCATAGTATCCATGTTCAACATCGTCATGTGGTGGATCAATTCCTAGAGAGGGTGATTCGTTAGAATGAGTTTGACAATGATCTCCTTTATGAAGTCTAGTAACTTTGGAAATAATATCGCTCACGATTCCAACATTTCCTTTGGCACGCATAAGATTTGTAAGTTCGAATAGACAATCACCAAACATAGGATCATTAGAATTCATCTTACTCAAGGCAATAGTCTTATGAAGAATTTCATCTAGATGTTTCAAGGAATAATCCGGAAATCGTTCCTCAAGAAATTTCCATATAGTGTAGGCACACTCAAGAGTAGGCAAATTTCTAATCAAGTTTCTAGGCAAGCCTCTAGTGATAAGATTAACAGTTCTAAGATTCCTGATCATGTCAATTGACTCATCAAGGGTAGGATACATAGGATCAACATGATATGCACAAGGGCTAGCAATGTACTTGTTTAAATGATATTGATTGAAAATCACAAGCATCTCATTTTTCCACTCATGAAAATACTCTCCATCAAGTATAGGCACTCTATGTCTAAGACTCCCCAAACTAGACTCATCCATCTTCCTCCAATGGTGATTAAACCAAGGCAATGGAGACCAAAGCACTGATACCAATTGAGAGGATCGAGAAGAGGTGTCTAGAGGGGGGGATTAGATACTAGGTGCTAAAAGTAGCAGTTCTTAATTTCTTTAAGTTTAAGTGGAGTTTTGGCACAATTTTAACAATCACAATACATAACAAGCAAGCATGCAAGAGTATATGAGCAGTGGAAAAATAAAGCATGCAACTTGCAAGAATGTAAAGGGAGGGGTTTGGAGAGTTCAAACGCAATTTGGAGACACGGTGATTTTTGAGCCGTGGTTCCGACAGGTGGTGCTATCGTACCTCCACATTGATGGAGACTTCAACCCATGAAGGGTAACGGCTGCGCGAGTCCACGGAGGGCTCCACCCAAGAAGGGTCCATGAAGAAGCCTTGCCTATCCCACCATGGCCGTCGCCCACGAAGGACTTGCCTCACTAGCGGTAGATCTTCACGAAGTAGGCGATCTCCTCGCCCTTACAAACTCCTTGGTTCAACTCCACAATCTTGTCAGAGGCTCCCAAGTGACACCTAGCCAATATCGGAGACACCACTCTCCAAGAAGTAACAAATGGTGTGTTGATGATGAACTCCTTGCTCTTGTGCTTCAAATGATAGTCTCCCCAACACTCAACTCTCTCTCACAGGATTTGGATTTGGTGGAAAGAAGATTTGAGTGGAAAGCAACTTGGGGGAGGCTAGAGATCAAGATTCATATGGTAGGAATGGAATATCTTGGTCTCAACAAATGAGTACGTGGTTCTCTCTCAGAAAATGTAAGTTGGAAGTGTAGGTTTGTTCTGATGGCTCTCGCCACGAATGAAGAGGGGGTGGAGGGGTATATATAGCCTCCACACAAAATCTAACCGTTACACACAATTTACCAATCTCGGTGGTATCGAATTGAGAAACTCAGTCTGACCAATTCAGTAAACCTAGTGACCGTTAGGATTTTCGGTGGGACCGACATGCAACTCGGTAGGACCGATATGGTTAGGGTTAGGGCATAACGTAATCTCGGTGAGACCGATTACACAAACTCGGTAAGACCGATTTTGGTAATAAGCTAACCAGAGAGTTGGTCAGGTAAACTCGGTGTGACCGATTTGCTAATCTCGGTGAGACCGAAACATTACGAAAAGGAAACAAAGAGTTTACATTGTAATCTCGGTAGGACCGATTACTCAAACTCGGTGGAACCGATTCTGGTAATGTACATACATAGAGAGATTGCAATCCCATCTCGGTGAGACCGAGATCCCTATCGGTGAGACCGATTTGCCTAGGGTTTGTGGCAGTTGCTATGACATCTGAACTCGGTGGCGCCGGATAGAAAGAATCGGTGGGGCCGAGTTAGACTATTGGTTTAGGTCATATGTGGATGTGGGAAAGTAGTTGAGGGTTTTGGAGCATATCACTAAGCACTATGAAGCAAGAACCTCATTAAGCAACACTTCATCCCTCCTTGATAGTATTGTCTTTTCCTATAGACTCAATGTGATCTTGGATCACTAAAATATAAAATGCAGAGTCTTGAGCTTGAATCTCGAGCCAATCCTTTGTCCTTAGCACCATGAAGGGGTTCCACATCCTTTTGTCCATGCCACTTCATTGTTGAACTTATCTGAAACATACTAGGTAAAAGTGTTAGTCCAACAAGAGATATGTTGACATTAATTACCAAAATCACCCAGGGAGCACTTTGTGCTTTCAATCTCCCCCTTTTTGGTAATTGATGACTATCATACATCAAAGCTTTAGATAGAGGATATCTAGAGAATAACAAGTAAAGCTTTGGAAAGACATGTAACATGCATGGGCTCCCCCTACATGTATGCAATCATGTGAATATGGAATAGAGAAGCACGTGAATGCATAATCATGATAGAGCAGGCAATGTGTTACATGTATCCTGGCTATATGCATCAGAGCAAAGAATTGTGGGAAATGTACCTTCATGCTCATGAGTCCTTCTTGCAAACAATATTTACATTAGCAAGAATTCCTCATACACATGACTGTGATGCATATACTTACCTTGTGGTCTTGAGTTGGCTTAGGATGGGATGAACCTGTGAAAATAAGGTTAGATAACACAGATGCATCTACTAGCTAGAGCAAACAAGAAGAAACCACAAGAATACCAAGACTGGGATGACAAGTAGAGAGTGAGTACCAAGTACCACACTGGATTAGACATGTCCCCAAAGGTAAAGATATGCAATGAATTTAAAGACTTTATTTCCCTTGAATGTCTTGCTCCCCCTGAATCTAGCATGGGGTACTTGGAGAAGATAGGGAACAGAAGATCAGATCTCAAAGAAATAAATGAACATATCTAATGCAAATAAGCACATATGAACATGTCTTTCCCCTCTAGAAGACATGTAACATCTCTCCTCTTGAACACTAAGCATCTGGGATCCTGAGAAGGTCGAAAGATAACTTGGGCTAGAAAGGCCTAATGTAATAATAGGCCGTTAATGGGTATAAAGTGATACACTGTTCATTACGGGCCAGTTTCACCACGGGCCGTTAATGGGCCAAGTGTTACAAAGGGCCTCATATGGGCCGAAACAAGTCATGGGCCATACATGGGCCGAAAGTTAAAATGGTCTGGAATCATATTGGACGGCCCAGATGGCACTACTGGGGCTAATTCATAGAGGTCGTAACAGGCCCTGGGTTAGCGGGCTGTAAATGGGCTATATGCGAACAGGCCGTTAATAGGCTTTCCGTGGGCCGGCCCACCACCTTTTGACCAAGTCAAACGGGCCGGCCTTTTCATAGGAATGGGCCTCTGTTGGGCCATGTTACGTGTCGATGTATCATAGGCGCCTTGGGTCCAATGAGTGGGTGCCATCTGTCCCAACGGTGAGCCGACACATGTTTCCTCCAGCCAATGATGATTTTACATGTGGAAAATCCCCATTGGTCAGGGCTGTTAACAAGTTATCAGATCCAAAACCGGACCCAATAGCTTAACGGTGTTCTGTTACGGTGGATGCCGCGTGTCGGTCACCCTTGACGAAAGCACTTCTGTGACGTGCGATTTATCGTCATGGAAGTGGACACTTCCGTGATGATAATTTTGGTAATGTCATCGAACACTTCTACGACAACACATGTATGACTATCTTGATTCTGTCATAAAATCATCATGGATGTACATGCATGACAGAAAATGCGACCTACTGTGACAAACACGTATCATCACGAAAGTGTATTTTTTTGTAGTGATTGCTACTGTCACAACTACTACAAAATCATTGCTATCGCTGTTAATGTTACTACTGCTGTCAAAACTATCATATTACTATGCTACTGATCACTTTGTTGTGGATATTTAATCTCTAGGTGTGGTTGAATTGACAACTCAACTGCTAATACTTGCAAACATTCTTTGGCTCCCCTTGTGTCGAATCTACAAATTTGGGTTGAATACTCTACGCTCGAAAATTGTTGCGTTCCCCTGTACTTGTGGGTTATCAGGGCACTTCACACGACAATACCAACAGTGGAGGCGCGGGCAATCACTCCCCCGCTCATGAGCCATATGTTCCCCAGGCTATCACTTGGGAGCAGTGTGAGGAGCTTTGCCGTAAGAATGAGCAACTCTTGAACACCCCCATCACCGGGACGACCCCTGAGGCCCAGGCCATGGAGTCGACGCGTCTGGCCACTCTGGCCGAGTGCGACCGCCTCGTGCGGCTTAAAAAGGAGTTGGATAATCGTGCAAGCCGCCAACCCAGCTTCAGTCGGCACAAACGCCGGCTCTTCTTGAGTGACCAGCTTCGTAAGTATCAGGTCCTCGGTACTCCGCTGCAAAATCTAGCGGCCTCTACTCAGGTCGTGGATTCCATTCAGCCATCTGGCTCCGCGGATGGAGAGGGGATTCATCAGATCCAAGTGCTCCTGAAGACGGCACTGTCGCAGAATGCGGCGGTGTCCGAGTCCAAGGATCGCATCCATAGCACGTCGGTGTGTGCGGAGACCGTCTAGTCGGCTCATAGCCCACCGGCTCCGACATACACCAAGCGACATCCTCCTCGAGAGATCACTACAAAGATCGGAGGCGCGATCGGGTTGCGTCGCCCCCGTGACACGACGATTACGACCATGCCCTGATGCCTCCACCGCGAGATGGTGCGTGCGGGCGCCAGCCCTACGATGACAGTCAGACACGCGACAGCGATCGATGGCCGAGTCCTCCTCGTCAAATGAGGGACCCATAGTTCAATGCAGGATCAATTCTCGCTCAGAACCTGGTCGATAGGGGCCGGGCTTTGCGATAAGGACAAGACACTGACATGTCGAGTGGTTCCGTACCCTCGGGTCCCGAGTGTTTCAGCAGGTACATACGAGCGGCAGAGATTCCCAAAAACTTCAGATTGGCCACGGGGATCAGCAAGTTCACCGGTGAGACCAAGCCATAAATCTTTTTAGAAGATTACCGGGTGGCCATCTAGATCGGCGGCAACAATGACAATGTGTCCATGAAGCACCTACCGCTGATGCTCAAGGGTTCCACCCAGGCCTGGCTCACTCACCTCCCGTATGGTAGCATATACTGCTGGGACGACTTAGCGCGAGTGTTCATCAAGACCTTTGAGGGCACTTACAAGCGATTGGGTGGTTTGACCGAGTTGTAGCATTGTGTGCAGAGGCAGAAATGGACTCTCTGTGAGTACATTCAGCGGTAGACCACCATGCACAACACATTGGATAATGTCAGTGAACACCAGGCGATCTATGCCTTCAAGGCCAGTGTCAGATACTGAGAACTGAACATGAAGTTCGGCCGAGCTGAGACCCCGACTCTCAGTCGAGCTATGGATATAGCCAATTGGTACATCAATAGTGAGGGGGAAGACCGACTGAGAAGCGACAAGAGCCGAGCAGGCGACACTCATCAGTTGGATAACAAGAAGGGCTAGAAACACAAGCAGAACGCTAAGGCAGGAGGGAGCGCTGAGGCTGCGGCTCTAGCCGGCCAAGAAAAAATAAAAGGCTCTCAGAATAAGAAGGACTAGAAAAGGAAGAAGCAAGTCACCCAGAAGAATGACATCCTCGATCAACCCTGCCAGATCCACATGGAGAAAGACGAGGGGTGCAATTTGATTATGCCCAAGCATACCACTTGGGAGTGCCGACTCCTGAAGCAACAGATGCGACAAGATTCCTCCGGGGACAAGGATGAGGACGACGATGATGGTGGAGACAAGGGTACTTCCATGTACCCCAACATCGAAAAGGTTTTGATGATTTTGCCGACGTCGAGAGCAAGAGTCGCCTCAAGGTTGTAAACAGAGAGGTCAATACAGTGGTTCCGCCTGTCACCAAATACCTTGACTGCTAAGACGCATGTGACCTTCGATCAATCGGACCACCTAGCCCATATACCGAGCCCCGGGCAGCAGGCTTTGGTAGTTGACCCGGCTGTTGGAGGAGTCCGACTTTGCAAGGTCCTAATGGATGGCGGCAGCGGGCTCAACATCATTTATACTGATACTCTAGAGGCGATGGGCTTCCCGATGTCCCGACTTAGTAAGAGCAACATACAGTTCCACGGGGTATTCCTCGGGAAGAAGCCCAAGTCACTCGGGCAAATTGCCCTCGACATCGTATTCGGTGAAAAGCAGAACTTCAGAAAGGAGGGGCTAACTTTCGAAGTGGTGGACTTCTGGAGTGCTTACCACGCCATCCTGGGTAGGCCAGCTGATACGTCTCCAGCGTATCTATAATTTTTCATTGTTCCATGCTATTATATTATCAACTTGGGATGTTTTATATGCATTAATATGCTATTTTATATTACTTTTGGGACTAACCTATTAACCTAGTGCCCAGTGCCAGTTTTTGTTTTATTCCTTGATTTTGGCTTTTTCAGAAAGGAATATCAAATGGAGTCCAAACATAATAAAACTTTCGTGATGATTTTTCTTAGACCAGGAGACATCCACAAAGCTTGAAGAGGGGGCTTGGGGGGCGCCCTGAGGTCTTGTGGGCCCCTCGGGAGTCCTCCAACCCTAATTCTTGCGCTATAAATTCCCAAATATTCCCAATCCACCAGAGGCATCCACGAAAGTACTTTTCCACCGCCGCGGGTCTCTAACCTCATTAGATCCTATCTGGAGGCCTTTTTCGGTACTCTCCCGGAGGGGGATTCGATCATGGATGGCATCTACATCAACCTTGCTGCCCCTCCAATGATGTGTGAGTAGTTTACCACAGACCTACGGGTCCATAGCTAGTAGCTAGATGGCTTCTCTCTCTCTCTCTCTCTCTCTCTCTCTCTCTCTCTTTGATCTTCAATACAATGTTCTCCTTGATGTTCTTGGAGATCTATTCGATGTAATCTTCTTTTGCGGTGTGTTTGTCGAGATCAAATGAATTGTGGATTTATGATCAGATTATTTATAAATATTACTTGAGTCTTCTCCGAATTCTTATATGCATGATTTGATATCTTTGTATTTCTCTTCGAACTATCGGTTTGGTTTGGCCAACTAGATTGTTTTTTCTTGCAACGGGAGAGGTGCTCAGTTTTGGGTTCAATATTGCGGTGTCCTCACCTAGTGACAGAAAGGATAGCGAGGCACATATTGTATTTTTGCCATCAAGGGTAAAAAGATGGGGTTTATATCATACTGCTTGAGTTTATCCCTCTACATCATGTCATCTTGCTTAAAGCGTTACTCTGTTCTTATGAAATTAATACTCTAGATGCAGGCATGAGTCAGTCGATGTGTGGAGTAATATTAGTAGATGCAGAATCATTTCGGTCTACTTGTCACGGACGTGATGCCTATATTCATAATCATTGCCTTAGATATCGTCATAACTTTGCACTTTTCTATCAATTGCTCAACAATAATTTGTTTACCCACCGTATGCTTTCTTCGAGAGAGAAGCCTCTAGTGAAACCTATGGCCCCCGGATCTATTTTACATCATATATTTTCAGATCTACAAAACCAAAAACACAAAAATACCCCGCTGAGTTTTATTTACTTTTAATTGTTTTATATCTCTCTATTCTATCTCACTTTTGTTCGTGACAGTGAAGGGATTGACAAACCCTTTTTCGTGTTGTGTGCAAGTGTTTGTTAGTTTGTACAGGTGCATAGATTGGAGACTTGCTTGTGCCTCCTATTGGATTGTTACCTTGGTTCTCAACTGAAGGAAATACGCATCTCTGCTTTGCTGCATCACCCTTTTCTCTTCAAGGGAAAAATCAACCATACCAAGTACTTGTCATAAACTCTCATCTCGTGCACTTACATTATTTGCCATCTACCTCTCATTTTCATCCCCCCCACTTCTAAAAACGTTTTTAGAAAAACACAAAAATATTTGCCTTTTTATTTGCCTTCTTTCTATTCGCCCTTATGTCTTACTTGGTTTGTTTGCTCGTTTGCTTGCCATAAAGGTGTATTTATTGGAAATCAGAAGAATAAGATTTATGGATCCTCATCCACTTGCTAATCTTTTTAAAAGATCCAATTATGATGAACCAATTTCTAGTGAGTTGAGTGCACTAGATTATCTTTATGAGGTTTTGCTTGAAATTCGTGAATCTGAAAATTGTGATGAAGTGTTGAAAGAAGAAAATTATAAAGTGATTCACGATAGCTCCTTGAATGAAAAGAATAATTGTAACGATGTTATTATAAATTCTATTAATGTGAACTGTGTTAATGATATGCAAAACCCTAAGCTTGGGGATGCTAATTTTGCTATGTACACTATTTATTGTAATGATCATGATTGGAGTGATACTTCTTATGATCTAAAAAATTTATTTAAGCCCCATGATGAATATGAGATTTATAGTAATGATAGCAATAATACTGAAAGTGGGTTTGGAAGAGTGTCAACTTTAGATCCCACATATTTGGATAATGTTCAATCTTATGATTTTTTTATGAAAGTGGGTTTGGAAAGGTCATGACTTTAGTTGATGATAATCCCACTATTTTGAAAGAGTCTCAACTTTGCATGCATGTGGATCATGTAGAGAATATTTTATGTGATAGCTATATTGTTGAATTTGAATATGATCGAACATGCAATTATTATGAGAGAGGAAAATATGGTTGTAGAGATCTTTATGTCACTAAATTACCTCTCTTGAAGTTTAAATTGTCAAGGTTTTATTCTTCTTCCTTGCATATGCTAGTTTTTGCTTGCCTTGATAATTTGTTTGCTTATAAAATGGCTATGCATAGGAAGTATGTTAGACTTAGATGTGTGTGTCACGTGTTTTATGATGCTATTTTTGTGCTTCAATTCTTCTCTTTTATGTGAGCATCATTGAAATTATCAATGCCTAGCTAAAAGGCTTTAAAGAAAAGCGCTTCTTAGGAGACAACCCAATATTTTTATTTCCTGTTTTGAATAAATATATCATCTAGCCTCTGGTTAGATGTGTTCTCATGTTTTAGTTTAGTGTTTGTGCCAAGTAAGACCTTTGGGATAGTTTGGAAGATTGTTGATTTGATTTTGCTGAAAAACAGAAACCTTTGCACCCAGTGCAGACAATCCTAAAAGTTACCAGAGAGTGATAAATTTCTGAATTATTTACACAAGATTATTATACAAATTGCCCAAGTTTTCCTTTTTTTTCTGAATTTTTGGAGGTACAGAAGTATGGGGAAGTTTCCTGATTACTATAGACTGTTCTGCTTTAGACAAATTCTATTTTCATTGTGTTATTTACTTATTTTGATGAATCCATGGGTAGTATAGGGGGGGTATGGACCATGGAGAAGTTGCAATACAGTATATAAAACCAAAATAAAATTAGAATGAGTTCACAACAGTACCTGAAAGTGGTGATTGATACGTCCATTTTGCATCATGCCTTTATATCAATATTTATTGCATTATGGGTTGTTATTACACATTATGTTACAATACTTATGCCTTTTCTCTCTTATTTTACAAGGTTTACATGAAGAGGGAGAATGCCGACAGCTGGAATTCTGGGCTGGAATATTAGAGACATATTCTGCACAACTCCAAAAGTCCTGAAACTCCACAAAAGTAAGTTTTGGAATATATTAAAAATATTGGGCGAAGAAAGCACCAGATGGGGGCCACCCACCGTCCACGAGGGCCCACCGTCCATGAGGGTGGAGGGCACGCCCTACCCCCTGGGCGTGCCCCCTGCCCCGTGGGCCAACTGGCAGGCTCCCAATGCCCATCTTCTGCTATATGGTGTCTTTTGCCCTGGAAAAAAAATCAGAAGGAAGCTTTCGGGACAAAGCGCCGCCGTCTCGAGGCAGAACCTTGGCGGAACCAATCTAGGGCTTCGGCGGAGCTGTTCTGCCGGGGAAACATCCCTCCAGGAGGGGGCAATCGTCACCATCGTCATCACCATCGATCCTCTCATCGAGAGGGGGTCAATCTCCATCAACATCTTCACCAACACCATCTCCCACTACTAGAATCAAGATCTTTGCCGTTAGCCAAATGTTTGACGTCAGCTAGCTGATGGCAAAGAAGGTCGTTGCCATCAGTATACAAAGAGCTAACGCTAAATAAAGAGCTGACGGCAAAGAGCACATTTGCCGTCAGCCAGATCTTTGCTATCAGCTAGCGGACGACATAGAAGCTTTGTTGTCAGCCAGTGGACGGCAAAGTGGCAGGGTGGCCCACTAGTGAGAACCACCTAACGGCTAGCGGACGGCAAAGAAAGTGCTTAAACTAACGTCCGTTAGGTAGGCTCTTTGCCGTCTGCTAGAACACGACAAAGAACCATGCCCTAACTAAAAAATCAAACACGCCCGCACCCGACCACTCTCTCTATCCCCTTTCTCCTCCCCGAGCCCGAGCCACCGCCACCCCGCACCACCCCCGTCGCCGGCCTGCCAACCCCCATGCCGCCATTGCCCCACGCCACCCACATCGCCGCCCCGCCCCGGCGACCCCCTCTCTGCACCAGCGAGCCCCTCTCCGCCCGCACCAACACCGTCGCCACACCGCCCCCGCCGCCCTGACGACCCCCTCCTCCGCCCCATGCCACCCCGACCTCGACCTCGACCGCTCCTCGCCCTCAAGTAAGTGTGCCCATGATGTGAAATCTATTATGATCTAGTCTAGGGTTCAAAATCTGTTATGATCTAGTTAGTTTTGATTTGCCTGGTACTGTCTGCCCTAGATGTGAAAATGATAGCATAATCAAAAGGCATGCCCTAGGTTATCTCAATATCTTAGAAGAATGCTAGTCAAATCAAGGGCAGTAGAAGTTGGTCCTAATTTTGATATATGGTTACCACTCATTTTGACATATGGTACAGTGCTAACAACCCGCTGGTCCTAATTTTGGATCAAGCAGAAGTTGAACATTGCTAAAATGCCAGCCAAGTTTCTAGTTTTCAAAGCAAGGGCAGTAGTCCTAGTTGAGGGAGTCCTGGATAAAGGGGTCCTCGGCCGTCCGGACTATGTGACGTGGGCCGGATTATTATGCTATGAAGATACAAAACCAAAGACTTCTTCCCATGTCCGGCTGGGACTCTCCTTTGCGTGGATAGCAAGCTTGGTGATTCGAATATGTAGATTCCTTTCTCTGTAACTGACTTTGTGTAACCCTAGCCCCCTCCGATGTCTATATAAACCAGAGGGTTTAGTCCATAGAGGCAATTACAATCATAATCATATAGGCTAGACTTCTAGGGTTTTGCCATTACGATCTCGTGGTAGATCAACTCTTGTAATACTCATATTCATCAAGATCAATCAAGCAAGAAGTAGGGTGTTACCTCCATAGAGAGGGCCCGAACCTGGGTAAACATCGTGTCCCCCGCCTCCTATTACCATCGACCTTAGACGCACAGTTTGGGACCCCCTACCCGAGATCCGCCGGTTTTGACACCGACATTGGTGCTTTCATTGAGAGTTCCGCTGTGACGTCGAAGACAGGATTGATGGATCGCCTTGTCATCAAGGACAATATCACCTCCGGAGGAGCCCTGGACTCGGGCCAAACCCTCCGGCTGGGCGGCTTTACCCTGGCCACCCGTTCGGCCGTTGCACCGACGATGACTTCTCGGGTCATCGAAAATCGTCTTCGTGTTGACTCCGAATACTTCAAATAGATGGATCCATCAGAGTTGACATCTTTAAATGAACTCCTAGATCACATCGCCACCTTGGGAGTCGCTAGATACTACGATCGGATTGGGCTTAAACCCGATCAAAGAGAAATTAAATCTCCGCCGATCACCCATCATATAACGGTAGTGGAGGAGCAACACAACAATCCTCCCTCCGTATTGAGGACGAACTATGTTCAGATTTCCGAGCTCGAAGAGCCGGATACCCGTCCACGGAAGGACTTGCCCCTTCCTCCGAACCTAGAGTCAGACTGTGGACTCGGAATGTTGGTTGATATCCCGGAGCCCGAACTGTTAAGTTCAGAGGTTTCTAAAACTCTAGATCCCAAATTGGGTTAGGGTTCGGATTTAATTCCACCCACCCACCCAGATATACACAATCTCATGAGCATACGACAGCAGTCCGAGGAAACAGTCCACCACTTTTGGGCCAGATTCCTCCTTGTTAAAAACAAGATTAAAGATTGCCCGTGGCGAAGACGCGATGTCCATATTCTGTGACAATTGCACGGATGAGGGAATCATCAATGCCATCAACTGCCGTCGCATGTTACACTTTGTAAACTTGGCAACCATAGTACAGAAGTACTGCACAATGGAAAGCGCCTGGAAAACTCAGGCAGCTCCATGGGTGCCACCAGTTTCTACTCAGCCCCTATCCGGGCAAAAAGGATGCACCTTCGCAGGTCGCCCGATCCAACAGTAAAGAAATCGAAGCCCCTCATTTACGAGGAAACCCTCAACAAAATGGAAATAGATAGGAGCCGCATTGAGCAAAGTAGCACGAACTTCCGAGGAATCATTCCTAGCTGGGAGGCGCGGTGCGCGGGAAAAATCACACTCGATGTGGTATTCGGCACGCCGGAGAATTACCGGTTCGAAGAAATAACCTTTCAAGTGGCCCCTTTCAATAGTGGATATCACGCCTTACTAGGCCGAGATGCATTTGGACGCTTCCAAGCTATACCCCATTACGGGTACATGAAGCTCAAGATGCCCGAGCCCAATGGCATTATCACTCTTACCAGTGATCCGGACACAACACTCCGTCCCGAAAACAAAACCGCAGCCCTGGCCCTTGAGGCATTGTCCGAAGCCCTCGCGGCCGAAGAGTTAACTACATTACGCTCCACGGTGGATAGGGACGACGTGATCCTGGATAAGTGACCCAAATCCACCTCCTTTAATCCAGCAGACGAAATAGTCAAATTTCAAGTCCACCCGACGGACCCCAAGAAGACAACATCCATCGGAGCACAGCTGGACCAAACGGTTGATGCCGCACTGCGAGCGTTTCTACGTGAAAATTGGGACATATTCGCCTGGCACCCTTCTGATATGCTAGGAATCCCACGCAGGCTAGCCGAACACAACCTCAATATATTGAAGGGATATAAGCCGGTCAAGCAAACACTACGGCACTTTTCCGAACCCAAATGACAAGCTATGGGGGAGGAGCTAGCCAAGTTACTCGAGGCCGAATTCATTAGAGAAATAAAACACCCGGACTAGGTAGCAAACCTCGTGATGGTACCAAAGAAGGATAAATCCTAGCGCCTATGTGTCGACTTCAAAGATCTCAACAAGGCTTGCCCAAAGGATCCCTTCCCCCTCCCCCGCATCGATCAGATTATCGACACCACTGCAGGACACGACTCACTATGTTTCCTCGATGCATACTCCAGATACCATCAAATTAATATGAAGGAGTGCGATCAAGCTGCAACGGAATTTATCACCCCATACGAGCCTTTCTGCTTCAACACTATGCCCTTCGGGCTCAAAAACACCGGCGCCACCTATCAACGCATGATTCAAACATGCCTGGAGAAACAAATTGGCAAGACAGTTGAAGCATACGTGGATGACGTATTCATCAAAACTAGGCACGTCGAGTCTCTAATAGACGATCTACATCTCACATTCGACAACCTCCGGACATATGACATCAAGCTCAATCCGGAAAAGTGTGTTTTGGGCGTTCCCGCTGGAAAACTGCTGGGCTTCATTGTTTCCAGTAGATGAATTGAGGCGAACCTAGCCAAAATCCGAGCTTTGTCACAGTTGGATATGCCAACAGACCTCAAACAAGTCCAAAAATTAGCCGGATGTGTGGCAGCTTTAAGCCACTTTATCTCCAGATTAGGAGAAAAAGCATTGCCACTTTATCGCCTTCTCCGACGAACCAAACACTTCGAGTGGACGGATGCGGCAACGGCCAAACTGGAAGAAATAAAGGCTCTCTTAGCAAGCAACCCAATGCTGGCTGCGCCGAACTTTGGCGAACCAATGTTATTATACATATCAGCAACGCACCAAGTCATGAGTGCGGTGCTCGTCGTCGAACGAGAGGAGGACGGACACAAATCCCCGCTTCAAAAGCCGATATAATACGTATCTACTGTCTCCTCACACCTTGCAAATCCCGGTACCCGCATTATCAAGAAATAACATACGCGGTCTTCATGGCATCTCGGAAGCTACGACAGTACTTTCAAGAGTGCTCAATCACGGTGGCCTCCGAAGTACCACTCAATGACATAATAAACAACCATGATGCCATGAGCCAAATTGCCAAGTGGGCCATCGAGCTCCTCCCATTTGACATAACATACAGACCGCGCCGGGCCATTAAATCCCAAGTACTGGCCGACTTCGTCGCCGAATGGACAAAAGCCGAACTCCCTAAAGAGTGCGACACATATTCCAACTGGGTCATGCACTTTGATGGCTCCAAAATGCTAGCGGGCCTAGGAGTGGGCGTTGTCCTAACATCCCCTACTTGAGATACAATTCAGTACGTACTCCAGATATTGTACATAGACTCCAACAATGCAGCCGGATGCGAGGCTGTACTGCATGGTCTTTGGATGGCTGTCTACATGGGCATAAAACGCCTGGAGGTGCGCGGGGATTCAAACCTTGCAATATCCCAAATAAATGGAGATTTTGATGCCAAAGATCCAAAAATGGCGGCTTACCGTAACGCCGTTCTCAAAATGCCGGCTCGGTTTGAGGGGCTCGAGTTTCATCATGTGGCTCGAGAAAGTAATCAAGCTGCGGATATCCTTTCCCGCATTGGCGCTAAGCGCGACCCCGTCCCACCTAACATCTTTCTAGAAAGTCTCTTCAAGCCATCCGTCGTGTGGCAAGGGGAGAGCGGCAACACCAGTCCGGATCCAACTATAAACCCAGATGCTGAATACACCGATATCATCGGGGGCTCAGCCACTGAAATAACACTATCGGCCCATCTTATCATGGCAATCATTGCCCCGTGGACCGAACCCTTCTTGGCGTACCTTAATAGGTGAGAACTCCCAGAGGACTAGAATGAGGCACGCTGCATTGTCCGGCGCTCGAAGCCTACAAGGTTCACGAAGGAGAACTCTACAAGAAAAGCGCTACCAGAGTACTTCAAAGATGTATCTCCGAGGAATAGGGGCGGCAGCTCTTGGCTGAAATTCATGCCGGTCTTGATGGTCACCATGCTGCGGCTCGGGCCCTTGTTAGCAAGGCCTTCCGTACAGGTTTTTATTGCCCGACGGCCCGAGCAGATGCATAGGAATTGGTCCAACATTGCGTCAGATGCCAGCTTTTCGCCAACCAAAGCCATATGCCACCCACCGCTCTCCAAACAATCCCCATCACTTGGCCTTTTGGTGTCTGGGGGCTTGATATGGTCGGACCCCTTAAAGGGGGAAGCCATAATAAAAAAATATTTGTTGGTCATGGTGGATAAATTCACTAAGTGGATAGAGGCCAAACCAGTTAAAACAGCCGAAGCCGGACCAGTGATAGACTTCATATCCGGCGTTGTGCACCATTATGGTGTTCCACACAGCATCATCCCAGATAACAACTCTAACTTCATAGCCGATGAGGTGAAAACCTGGTGTGCCAATCTAGGAATTAAGCTCGATTACGCCTCCATCTATCACCCGCAAACAAACGGTCAAGTCGAACGAGCCAATGGTCTTATTATGAGCAGCATTAAGCCCAGACTAGTGCGGTCTTTGAAAGAATCAGACAATCACTGGGTTGAAGAGCTCGACTCCGTACTCTGGGGGCTGCGGACCATGCCCAATCGCACTACCGGATACACACCCTTCTTCATGGTGTATGGCGCAGAGGACGTGTCACCCTGCGACATTATTCATGATTCACCTTGAGTGCGCATGTACGAAGAGAGAGAGGCCGAGCTTGATCGGCAAGACAGCTTAGATGCCCTGGAGGAGGAGCACAACGTCGCAAAGGCCTGTTCCGCATTTTATCAACAACACGCACAAAGATATCAAAGCAGAGAAGTGCGGGCCAAGACTTAAATATTGGCGAACTCGTTCTATGCCTACCAGAGAAGAAAAAGGACAAACTCAAGCCCAAGTGGGAGGGTCCCTTCATCATTGACGAAGTTCTCACTGGAGGAGCGTACCGCCTACGTGATGCATCAGACAATCGCTTAGAGCCGAACCCATGGAATGTGGCCAGACTCCGAAGGTTCTACGCCTAGTGCCGAACTCTTTGTTCGTCTCCTTACCCCCTTTTTTTGTTTCCATTATTTTTTCCTCTTCTTTCACTTTTTTTCTGCCTTAAAGCTTTCGTACAGCTAGACCGTACACTAGAGACATACATATCCTAAAATATGTACACCCATTATACCTGGGGGCTTCTTATACGAAAGCTTATCACTATTGTTTTCCGAGCATTAAAGCTCACCACATACGTATCTTTTTTTTCGTATGTACCTTTTCTTTGCCATTATATGCATCGATATGACTTAAGTTTTGTCCAAGCTGGGTTGCCTGGCTCCTGTGCTTATGCCCTACGTTCTCGTTAGTTCGGCTAGGGCATAAAGGGAGCACCTCTGCGATTGTTCCTGCCGGGTCATCCGGACGTGTACCTCAGACCGGGTGAAGCCGAAAGCTAGCGTTCTTAAGGGAATATTTGGTCGGCGGACTAAAGAGTATTTTTACTAATTACACTATGAACCCCCAGATGTTATATATACTACGGTTTTTTAATCACAGTTCGGACATGCATTATAAAGCGTGCTCATCCAGGGAAAGGAACCCTTAATGGAACTATTCTCTCTGGAAGATGTTTCTTACTATCACAATGTAATATAACATAGCTAGACGGATACTTGTCTGTTCAAGCAACTATGACCCCTACGCCTAGTTTCCACGCATACCCCGGTTTATATTACCGAGAGGGTATTCGGAAACACTCTGCACCCTCGGGTCCAGAGGTCGAAGCGAAAAGGTCTGCCATGACAAATGTTTTACAATCCGGCTAGGGACAAATTCGTCCATTGAAGTACATAGTCACTTGGACTCAGAAACTTCCTCTTCTATGCCGTCCAACAGGTTGTCTAGCTTACAATCCTACTGAGAATATTTTGCGGCTAATTTGACTTGGTCATATACTAGACTAATGGGAATTTCTTTCCCATCTGACCCTAAAGGTCCGACCCGGGCCATATGAGTCGGATCAAGCTTGGCATACTGTGTTTTTACCATGGCCTAGGCCTCTCATGCACCTTCCCGACAAGCCGATATCTTCCATAGTCGTAAACGCCGTTGCGCTCCCTTAAATAGCTATACAAGCTCCTCCATACTTTCTGGAAGGGAGGTGGATGGACATAAGGCCTTGGCAACACCCCGCATCGCCTGCCAAACTCGCTCGTGCAGTTGCGACAGCTCTTGTAGCAGATTGCATGAGGATCCGGACATCTCCTCTTCGGGACGACCAGTCAGCATACCTACACATATAACTCTATTAGTTCATTTCCTTGTCGAATTACACGGAGATTAGTTTGAGCACATACTGAAAATGCCACCTTGGAGCCTCTTATTTTCCTTCACGGAGTCAGCCAACTGGGCCCAAACATCTTTCAATTTTTCGCCCAGCTCGATATTGGAATCCCGGAGTTTGTTTTTCTCCTCCCTGACCTGTGTAAGTATACGCTCGCCAGCGGCCAGTTGCCTTTGAGCTCCTTGTTCGCCCTCTCGTGCGACTTCCGGGGCACCTCCCTAGTTATCTGATGATCCTATCATCAGATAGGCAAAGGTGTTAGCACTACTGGTGTATATAATTCTATTTCTTCTCGATAGTGGGACACATTACCAGCGGATGCCTGCTACCTCTTGAGCATGCGTTGGTTTTTCCCTTGAAGAGGAAAGGGTGATGCAGTAAAGTAGCGTAATTATTTTCCTCAGTTTTGAGAACCAAGGTATCAATCCAGTAGGAGACTACACTCCAAGTCCCTCGTACCTACACTAAAAAACAAGGACCTCGCAACCAACGCGATAAAGGGGTTGTCAATCCCTTCACGGACACTTGCGAAAGTGAGATCTGATAGAGATAATAAGATAAGATAAATATTTTTGGTATTTTTATGATGTAGATTGAAAAGTAAAGAATGTAAAATAAAGTAGATCGAAAACTTATATGATGGAAAATAGACCCGGGGGCCATAGGTTTCACTAGTGGCTTCTCTCAAGATAGCATAAGTATTACGGTGGGTGAACAAATTACTGTCGAGCAATTGATTGAAAAGTGCATAGTTATGAGAATATCTAGGCATGATCATGTATATAGGCATCACGTCCAAGATTAGTAGACCGACTCCTGCCTGCATCTACTACTATTACTCCACACATCGACCGCTATCCAACATGCATCTAGAGTATTAAGTTCATAAGAACAGAGTAACGCATTAGGCAAGATGAAATGATGTAGAAGGATAAACTCAAGCAATATGATATAAACCCCATCTTTTAATCCTCGATGGCAACAATACAATACGTGCCTTGCTGCCCCTACTGTCATTGGGAAAGGACACCGCAAGATTGAACCCAAAGCTAAGCACTTCTCCCATTGCAAGAAAGATCAATCTAGTAGGCCAAACCAAACTGATAATTCGAAGAGACTTGCGAAGATAACGAATCATACATAAAAGAATTCAGAGGAGATTCAAATATTTCTCATAGATAAACTTGATCATAAATCCACAATTCTTTGGATCTCGACAAACACACCGCAAAAAGAGTTACATCGAATAGATCTCCAACAAGATGGAGGAGAACATTGTATTGAGAATCAAAGAGAGAGATGAAGCCATCTAGCTAATAACTATGGACCCGAAGGTCTATGGTAAACTACTCACAACTCATCGGAGAGGCTATGGCGTTGATGTAGAAGCCCTCCGTGATCGATTCCCCCTCCGGTGGAGCGCCGAAAAAGGTTCCAAGATGGGATCTCACGGGTACAGAAGGTTGCGGCGGTGGAAATAGTTTTTCGTGGTGCTCCTGGATGTTTTCGGGGTACGTAGATATATATAGGTGAAGGAAGTCGGTCAGGGGAGCCACGAGGGGCCCACGAGGCAGGGGGCACCCCCTAGGGCCTGCCTTGCACCCTCATGGCTGCCTCGGCTGATTCTTGACGTCCACTCCAAGTCTCTTGGATTACGTTTGTTCCAAAAAGATCGCTCCCGAAGGTTTCATTCCGTTTGGACTCTGTTTGATATTCCTTTTCTGCAAAACACTGAAACATGAAGAAAAACAACAATTTGGGCTGGGCCTCCGGTTAATAGGTTAGTCCCAAAAATGATATAATAGTGTTTAGTAAAGGCCATAAACATCCAAAACAGGTAATATAATAGCATGGAACAATAAAAAATTATAGATATGTTGGAGACGTATCAAGCATCCCCAAGCTTAGTTCCTGCTCGTCCTCGAGTAGGTAAATGATAAAAACAGAATTTTTGATGTGGAATGCTACCTAGCATATTTCTCAATGCAGTTTTCCTTAATATGGCATGATTGTTTAGATCCAAATGATTCAAGATAAAAGTTTAATATTGACATAAAAATAATAATACTTCAAGCATACTAACGAAGTAATTATGTCTTATCAAAATAACATAGCCAAAGAAAGCTTATCCCTACAAAATCATATGTTAGGCTATGCTTCATTTTCGTAACACAAAATACTCCCCTTATGCAAAACCCCGATGACAAGCCGAGCAATTGGTTCATACTTTTTAACGCGCTTCAGCCTTTTCAACTCTTACGCAATACATGAGCACAAGCCATGGATATAGCACTATGGGTGGAATAGAATATAATGATAGGGGTTATGAGAGAAGACAAAAAGGGAGAAATCTCACATCGACGAGGCTAATCAATGGGCTATGGAGATGCCCATCAATTGATGTCAATGCAAGGAGTAGGGATTGCCATGCAACAGATGCACTAGAGCTATAAATACATGAAAGCTCAAGAAAAGAAACTAAGTGGGTGTGCATCCAACTTGCTTGCTCATGAAGACCTAGGGAATTTTGAGGAAGCCCATCATTGGAATATACAAGCCAAGTTCTATAATGAAAATTTCCCACTAGTATATGAAAGTGACAACATAGGAGACTCTCTATCATGAAGATCATGGTGCTACTTTGAAGCACGAGTGTGGTAAAAAGATAGTAACATTGTCCCTTCTCTCTTTTTCTCTCATCTTTTATATTTTGGTGGGCTTCTTTGGCCTCTTTTTTCTTTGGGCTTCTTTGGCCTCTTTTATTTTTCATAAAGTCCGGAGTATCATCCCGACTTTTGGGGGAATCATAGTCTCCATCATTCTTTCCTCACTTGGGACAATGATCTAATAATGAAGATCATCACACTTTTATTTATTTACAACTCAAGAATTACAACTCAATTCTTAGAACAAAATATGACTCTATGTGAATGCTGTCGGTGTCAAAACCGGCGGATCTCGGGTAGGGGGTCCCGATCTGTGCGTCTAAGGCTAATGGTAACAGGAGGCAAGGGACACAATGTTTACCCAGGTTTGGGCCCTCTCGATGGAGGTAAAACCCTACTTTCTGCTTGATTGATATTGATGATATGAGTGTTACAAGAGTTGATATACCATGAGATCGTAGAGGCTAAACCCTAGAAGCTAGCCTATGATGATTATGAATGTTGTAATCCTTCTCATACAGACTAAACTCTCCGGTTTATATAGACACTGGAGAGAGCTGGGGTTTACATGGAGTTGGTTACAAGGAAGTAAATATAATATCCGAATCGCCAAGCTTGTCTTCCACGCAAAGGAGAGTCCCATCCGGACATGGGACAAAGTCTTGAGTCTTGTATCTTCACGGTCCATCAGTCCGGCCAAAGTATATAGTCCGGCTGTCTGGATACCCCCTAATACAGGACTCCCTCAGTAGCCCCTGAACCAGGCTTCAATGACGATGAGTCTGGCACGCAGTTTGTCTTCGGCATTGCAAGGTGGGTTCCATCTCTGAATACTCCAAAGTAATTATCGAACACTTAAACCGTGTCCGGATTTGCAAGATGATCTTCGCATACCATCGCAGAGAGAATAATATTTCACAAATGTAATCTGCTGACAACTTTAGACAACGTGAAACGACACTATGGTCGGGTTATTATTCGAACCGTTTTCCCACAACCAGACATAGCGCATATTGCGAGGCGGTTTCCTCGGCACGTCTTGTCAAAGCAGAGATCATGTCCCCTTATCACGGGATTCCCATCAATACGGGTATGGGTAACCCAACCGCGCCATCTATCGTGGCGCTTGGGAAATAAGCGACCCTCAACGGGCAAGTGGGGAGGCGTACCGCTTTCGTCGCCTCTATAAAGGGATAAGAATTCCCCATTTTCACCCACGCCTTCTTCCTTCTTTGATTATCCATTCTTGCCTCCCCGAGCTCCAGCGCCCTAGTCCATGCCTTCTCCGCACAGCCAAACATGTCCGGAGCAGGAGGCAAGTGAGTGGCCTCCACCGTGAAGGAGGAGCATATTGCGAAGCTCCGGGCGGCCGGATACTTGGGCGCAGACATCACGCACCGGCTACCAGATGCAGGGCAGATCATTCCAACTCCGGAACCCCACGAGAGGGTCGTGTTTCTCGCCCACTTCGTCCATGGACTGGGATTTCCACTTCATCCCTTCGTCCACGGGCTCATGTTCTACTACGGTCAAGATTTCCATGATCTAGCCCCAAATTTCATCCTCAACATCTCGGCGTTTATCGTCGTGTGCGAGGCCTTCCTCCGCATCAAACCTCACTCTGGCTTGTGGCTACGAACCTTCTGCGTGAAGCCAAAGATCATGAGCGGCCAGCAAGCGGAGTGCGGAGGCGCCATGGTGGGCAAGATGCCTAATGTCACCTGGCTTGACAGCTCCTTTGCGGAGACCGTGAAAGGGTGGCAATCGGGGTGGTCCTACATCACCGAGCCGCATGATGCCAACTGGGCGGCGGCCCCTGAATTCCAATCCAGAATTCCCATGCGACTCACCTCCTGGGAAAAGAAGGGCCTGGCCTGGGGCGAGCCTACAGAGCTGACTGGACTTCAGAACTGTATCATGAATATGATTGACAAGAACATCAAGCTCGTCAACGTAGTCCAGGTCATGCTCGTCCGCCGAGTTCTTTTGTGCCAAAGACGGGCTTTTAATCTATGGGAGTTCGTCCCAGCCAAACACCAGACACTTCAAGAGCTCTACGGCACGACGCTCAAGGATGGATGGAAGGTCCTGTTCAAGGGCTCCGAAACACCTCCTCCCATGTTCGAGGACCGCCGACTCCACGCCGCACGGTTCCCCTGTCCGGTGAGTTTTCTAACCATCACCAGGTGTAGTCTTCCCAGCATACTCATGGGAGGATATGAAGTTTATTGTGTGTTCCTGATCAGGAGTATGTGGAGACGTTGAAGCGGATCGACTGTCCGGCTCCGCTGCCAGAAGGTCCGGCGACCGTTCTCCTGACGGAGATGCTAGTCCCGGCGCCCTATAAGGCGCCGGAGAAGAAGGCTGAAAAGAAAGCCCCGGGGACCAGGAAGGGTCTCCGGCGTAAGGTTGCACCAGACGCCTCGTCCGAAGGTGACGAGGCACACTCCTCCCACGAAGGGGAGGAGGAGAAGGAAAGGGCCGCCCTATCTGGGGAGGCCGAAGGATCCAAGAGGGCAGTCCAGGGGACCAGGAAAGGTCCCCGGTGCAAGGCCGTCATAGGTTCGTGGTCCGAGGACGATGAGGCAGATTCCTCCCGCGGAGGCGGGGAGGATCATGAAGAAATGCCACCTCCTCGCACTGGGGAGGAGAAGAAAAGGAAAGCCACCCCGGAGGGGAGGCTAGGACACCCAAGAAGGGAAAGGTGCCCCTTCCGGATTATTCCTCCACGGTCGCCTACAGTGAGGAGGAGTGGCAGCCCAGGGAGAAGCCCCTCGTAAGATCGTAAGTATCCGTACTTCCATTGTACTTTAGTGCGACTTTGCTTCATGGTCTGTTATAACGCCGAACACACATATGCAGTCCGGCCAGGGCCCATCCCGATGTAACCTCTTCGGATGGGTCTTTGAGTGATTCGGCGATGAATTCGCTCCCAACAGCCACTTCCCCTCGGCCTGTGGATGACACGGAAGTGTTGTCCCAAAGGCTCCCTGAGCAAGGGGAGGTGACTCTGGAGACGCCCCGAGGCAAAACCCCAGACGCCGAGCTTACGGGGCGCAAGGTCCTCGCAGACTGTGCCGACGAGAGCTGCAGCAAGTCGAGCTCCCGGCCGGACACTGTACCGAAACCTCCAAAGGTTCCGGATTCGGGCAGGCAGCCCCTTGCTAAGGAGGGCGGGCTGTCCGTGCCCATGACTTTCGTTACGCCTGAGGCACCGGATGGTCTGCTGGAAGCGCTTCGTGGCGCTTCCATGGATGAAGAGCACCGTACTCTTATGAGCGCGGTGATTCAGAAGGTGTTGTCCGCCAAGAGCGGACTAACCAAAGCCTGCACCAGCCTCCTAACAGGCTTTGAGGTAAGTAATCAAAGATGTGTGAAATTATCGCCTGATAGAAAGTAGCCCCTGAGACTCTGCTTGGTGTTCGGAAAGAAAAGCCAAGCGGAGGGTCCATTTTAATCCGCAGGAGTCTAATATTAAATGTCTATGTGAATAATCAGGCGGTGCTGGTTGCCGTTGCTGCCCGCATGACGGAAGTCGCCGGACTCAAACAGGACATGGAGCAGGCCCAGGGAGAGCTCGACCTCACGAAGAGGCAGCTCGAAGAGAACAAAGGTGAGTAATACCCCGTTCACATATTACAAAGAATAGAAAATTTTGGTGACCCTAAGAAAGTGTCATGATTTGGTAATAGGGGCCACGACCGAAGTGGCGTCCCTGAAGAAGGCGCTGTCTGAGGCTGAAAACAAGGCGGCACGGAGCGTATTAAGCGCGAAAAGCAGAATGCTAGGGTGAGCGAGGTACGGCAAGAGCTCCAGGAGCTCGGCAAAAAGTTCGAGTCCTTGGAGCGTGACCTCAAGATGAAGGAGTATGAGCTTGCAAAGGCCCTTGCGAGTATGAAAGGTGCCAAAGCCAAAGCCGAAAGGCCCAGCAGGAAATCCAGGCAGCCAAGAAGATAGCGGCGGGTAAGACATTCTTTATGCAAAGCAAGCGTGTGGAGGAGACATTTCTTTTACTTACCCGGATTCGGAGCTCTCCAGGGGCGTTCGCAGATCTGCCATGCAGCATATCTGATGCTGCGGAGTTCTACAGCATCAAGGAGGGGAGCTCAATGGGGAAGCTGTTCTGGTCCCAGTATGCTAGAGCCAAACACTCGATGCCTCTGAGTGACCAACTGAAGTAGTTGGTTGAACTCCATAGGGCGGCTGAAGTGGCTATGAAAGATTTCATAGTCTGGATGTGGCCTGGTGAGCCCTTGCCCGCCAGCTACTTCGGCCTGATAAAGCGGATGGTGAATGCCTGTCCGCGACTGGAAGTGATCAAGTGGTCCGTTTGTATTGAGGGTGCCCGCCGAGCCTTTGCTCGTGCGAAGGTGCATTGGGGCAAGCTGGATGTGGAGAAGCTGGTGAAGGATGGACCGCCAGAGGGCAAGGCGCATCGGTATCCGGAAAAATATTATGATGGCGTTATGAAAGGAGCTCGTCTCGTGGCCGATGAATGTACCAAGGACATGATCTTGGAGTGAATGTACTTCTGTCATTTTTGTAATATAAAGTCGAAGTTACTTGCACTATGTAGCGCTTTTTGATTTAAATATTACGTTCTCTGCGGCTGTTTATAAAATTCTGAAAGTAGGCCAGTCGTCGGCTTCCGCCCCCCATATAACTAGTATCGGGGTGTTCCTGGAAAACCCAGACACTCTTTATCCAAATATTTGGTCCCTAAAGGAGGTGTTTGGCGCAGCGAACAAGGCAATCAGACTATGCGGCTTTATAACTTTCACTTGTCCATAGAAGTCTATATTTTTAAATTTCGGCGAAGCCCCTAGAATTCGGAGGGCCGAATTGGGGCGCTATATACACCTAAACCGGACGAGGCCGATTCCTCGCCTAAAGCAAAAAAATCTTGAAGGATTTTAAGACCTCTCGAACAACGACCAGCTCTCGCCACATCATGCCGGTCAGTTTTCAGCTTTCTCTACTGAGGTGCTCGTCCGGAAGAACCGGGACACAATCACAGTAGTTCTCCCTGCGCTACCTTAGCCGATATAATGGAACACAAGGCACCAAAACAAGGGAGCCGGGCTAACCCAACTATTGACCCAAGACATGATTCGGAGCTGATGCATATAATGTTATAAGTTTGGGGTGCCGCACTGTCAAAAGTGTTCGGACTTACCTTGCCGTATTAAGGGGCGATGTAAGAAGCCCCTGGCAAACTAAACATACCAAAGTGTACGAATGCAATAGTAAATAAACATTTATGGAAAAAAATGTGCAGATAGGAATGATAAACTGATGCTGTATATAATCTCCCATTGATGTACAATACGTCTAAGTGTATGCTTGCAATGAATGCATTAAGTAGAGGTAAATAGGACTATTCGACATGTCCTATCCAAGGGCAGGCCGCATATAGGTATATAAAACTATCTGTTACCGATAATTTTAGTGCTTGCACCTTACTGAAAACCATTTGTCATTTCCTTCTCCTCCTCATCGGGTTCGACACTCTTACTTATCGATAGGACTATGATAGATCCCCTATACTTGTGGGCCATCAAGACTCTTTTCTGGCGCCGTTGCCGGGGAGTGAAGCGCCTTTGGTAGGTGGAATTTGGTAAGGAAACATTTATATAGTGTGCTGAAATTTACTGTCACTTGTTACTATGGAAAATAATACTTCGAGGGGCTTGTTCGGTGTATCTTCACCCCGACCAGAAGAGCAAATAGTTTATCCTCAACCTACTGAACCTACTGAAAATGTTTACTTTGAAATTCCTTCGGGTATGATAGAGAAACTGCTAGCTAATCCTTTTACAGGAGATGGAACATTACATCCAGATATGTGTTACGTCTTGAGCTTGCGTTGGTTTACCTTGAAGAGGAAAGGGTGATGCAGCACAGTAGCACAAGTATTTCCCTCAGTTTTTGAGATCCAAGGTATCAATCCAGTAGGAGGCTTCTCACAAGTCCCACGCACCTACACAAACAAACAAAGAACTCGCAACCAACGCGATAAAGGGGTTGTCAATCCCTTCACGGCCACTTGCGAAAGTGAGATCTGATAGAAATAATATGATAAGATAAATATATTTTTGGTATTTTATGATATAGATTGGAAAAGTAAAGATGCAAATAAAAGTAGATTGAAAGCTTAGATGATAAAAGATAGACCCGGGGGCCATAGGTTTCCCTAGAGGCTTCTCTCAAGATAGCATAAGTATTACGGTGGGTGAACAAATTACTGTCGAGCAATTGATAGAAAAGCGAATAATTATGAGATTATCTAGGCATGATCATGTATAGGCATCACGTCCGTGACAAGTAGACCGACTCCTGCCTGCATCTACTACTATTACTCCACACATCGACCGCTCTCCAGCATGCATCTAGAGTATTAAGTTCATAAGAATAGAGTAACGCTTTAAGAAAGATGACATGATGTAGAGGGATAAACTCATGCAATATGATATAAACCCCATCTTTTTATCCTTGATGGCAACAATACAATACGTGCCTTGCTGCCCTTGCTGTCACTGGGAAAGGACACCACAAGATTGAACCCAAAGCTAAGCACTTCTCCCATGGCAAGAAAGATCAATCTAGTAGGCCAAACCAACCGATAATTCGAAGAGACTTGCAAAAATAACTCAATCATACATAAAAGAATTCAGAAGAGATTCAAATATTTCTCATAGATAAACTTGATCATAAACCCACAATTCATCGGATCTCGACAAACACACTGCAAAAAGAGTTACATCAAATAGATCTGCACAAGAGAGGGGGAGAACATGGTATTGAGATCCAAAAAGAGAGAAGAAGCCATCTAGCTAATATCTATGGACCCGAAGGTCTGTGGTAAACTACTCACAACTCATCAGAGAGGACTTGGAGTTGATGTAGAGGCCCTCCGTGGTGGATTCCCCCTCTGGCAGAGCGCCGACGACGGCTCCAAGATGGGACCTCGCGGTTAGAGAAGGTTACGATGGCGGAAATAGTTTTTCGGTGGCTCCCCTGATGGTTTCGGGGTACATGGGTATATATAGGAGGAAGAAGTACGTCGGTGGAAGCCCGAGGGGCCCACCAGATAGGGGGCGCGCCCTATAGGGGGGGCGCCCTCCAGCCTCGTGGCTTCCTCGATTGTTTCTTGACTTGCACTCCAAGTCCTTTGGATCACGTTTGTTCCACAAATCACGTTCCCGAAGGTTTCATTCCGTTTGGACTCCGTTTGATATTCCTTTTCTTCGAAACACTGAAACAGGCAAAAAAACAACAATACAGGCTGGGCCTCCGGTTAGTAGGTTAGTCCCAAAAATGATATAAAAGTTTAAAGTAAAGCCCATAAACATCCAAAACAGGTAATATAATAGCATGGAACAATCAAAAATTATAGATACGTTGGAGACGTATCAAGCATCCCCAAGCTTAATTCCTCCTCGTCCTCGAGTAGGTAAATGATAAAAACAGAATTTTTGATGTGGAATGCTACGTAGCATAATTCTCAATGTATTTCTCTTTATTGTGGCATGAATGTTCAGATCCAAATGATTCAAAATAAAAGTTCATATTGACATAAGAAATAGTAATACTTCAAGCATACTAATAAAGCAATCATGTCTTCTCAAAATAACATGGCTAAAGAAAGTTATCCCTAAAAAATCATATAGTCTGGCTATTGCTCTATCTTCATCACACAAAGTATTTAATCATGCACAACCCCGATGACAAGCCAAGCAATTGTTTCATACTTTAGTAATCTCAAACTTTTTCAATTTTCACGTAATACGTGAGCATGAGCCATGGACATAGCACTATATGTGGAAGAGAAGGGTAGTTGTGGAGAAGAAAAAAAGGAGAAGATAGTCTCACATCAACTAGGCATATCAATGGGCTATGGAGATGCCCATTAATAGATATCAATGTGAGTGAGTAGGGATTGCCATGCAACAGATGCACTAGAGCTATAAATGTATGAAAGCTCAACAAAAGAAACTAAGTGGGTGTGCATCCAACTTGCTTGCTCACAAAGACCTAGGACATTTTTGAGGAAGCCCATCATTGGAATATACAAGCCAAGTTCTATAATGAAAAATTCCCACTAGTATATGAAAGTGACAGCATAAGAGACTCTCTACCATGAAGACCATGGTGCTCTTTTGAAGCACAAGTGTGGAAAGAGATAGTAGCATTGTCATTTCTCTATTTTTCTCTCATTATTATTATTATTATTTCTTTTTTTCTTTTTTTCTTTCTTTTTTTTCTTTTTGGTGGGCTTCTTTGGCCTCTTTGTTCATGGGCTTCTTTGGACTCTTTTATTTTATAAGGTCCAAAGTCTCATCCCAACTTGAGGGGGAATCATAGTCTTCATCATCCTTTCCTCACTGGGACAATGCTCTAATAATGAAGATCATCACACTTTTATTTATTTACAACTCAAGATTACAACTCGATACTTATAACAAGATATGACTCTATATAGATGCCTCCGGCGGTGTACCGGGATATGCAATGAACCAAGAGTGACATGTATGAAAAATTATGAGGTGGCCTTGCCACAAATACGATGTCAACTACATGATCATGCAAAGAGAAATATGACAATGATGATGCGTGTCATGATAAATGAAACGGTGGAAAGTTGCATGGCAATATATCTCGGAATAGCTATGGAAATGCCATAATAGGTAGGTATGGTGGCTGTTTTGAGGGAGGATTATGGTGGGTGTATGGTACCGGTGAAAGTTGCGCGACACAAGAGAGGCTTGCAATGGTGGAACGGTGAGAGTGCGTATAATCCATGGACTCAACATTAGTCATAAAGAACTCATATACTTATTGCAAAAATCTACAAGCCATTGAAAACAAAGTACTATGCGCATGCTCCTAGGGGGATACATTGGTAGGAAAAGACCATCGCTTGTCCCCGACCGCCACTCATAAGGAAGACAATCAATAAATAAAATTGTGCTCCAACTTAATCACAAAGCGGTTCACCATACGTGCATGCTACGGGAATCACAAACTTCAACACAAGCATTCTTTGAATTCATAATCACCCAACTAGCATGACTCTAATATCGCTACCTCCATATCTCAAAACAATTATCAAGTATCAAATTGATCATAGCATCCAATTCACTTTCTATGATAGTTTTTATTATACCCAACTTGGATGCCTACCATTCTAGGACCAATTTTATAACCATAGCAAATACCATGCTGTTCTAAGAGACTCTCAAAATAATATAGGTGAAGCATGAGAGATCAACAATTTCTTTAAAATTAAGCCACCGCCATGCTCAAAAAGATATAAGTGAAGCACTTAGAGCAAAAATTATCTAGCTCAAAAGATATAAGTGAAGCACATAGATTATTATAATAAATTCCAATCAAGTGGGCTTCTCCCAAAAGGTGTGTACAGAAAGGATGATTGTGGTAAACTAAAAAGCAAATACTCATATCATACACGACGCTCGAAGCAAAACACATATCATGTGGCGAATAAAAATATAGCTCCAAGTAAAGTTACCAATGAACGAAGATGAAAGAGGGGATGCCTTCCCGGGGCATACCCAAGCTTAGGCTCTTGGCTATTCTTGAATATCTTGGGGTGCCATGGGAATCCCCAAGCTCAGGCTCTTGCCACTCCTTATTCCATAGTCCATCAAATCTGTACCCAAAACTTGAAAACTTCACAATACAAAACTCAACAGGAAATCTCATAAGTTCCGTTAGTGCAAGAAAGAAAAACCACCACATAAGGTACTGTAATGAACTCATTCTTTATTTATATAGGTGTTAAACCTACTGTATTCCAAGTTCTCTATGGTTCATACCCTTACATACTAGCCATAGATGCATCAAAATAAGCAAACAACACACGAAAGGCAGAATCTGTCAAAAACAGAACAGTCTGAAGCAATCTGTTACTTTCGGTTACTTCTGGAAATCCAACAATCCTACCAAAATAGTAAGTCCTAGAAAATTTGTCTATTGATCTACATCAAAAAGAATCAATGCAAAATCACGTTTCTGTGATTTATTGAATTTTTTCTCGTGAGCGCAAAGTTTCTGTTTTTCAGCAGAATCACATTAACTCATACCATAGGTTATCCTATAGGTTCTACTTGGCACAAACACTAAATAAAACATGAAAACACATCTAAACAGAGAGTAGATGAAAATTTTATTACTAAACAGCAACTAAAACAAAAAACACAAAGAAAATTGGGTTGCCTCCCAACTAGCGCTATCGTTTAACGCCCCTAGCTAGGCATAAAAGCGAAGATAGATCTAACTAGTGCCATCTTTGGCACTTGATTCATAAGTAGCTCGCATGATAGATTCATAAGGTAATTTAATCTTTTTTCTTGGAAAGTTCTCCATGCCTTTCCTTAATGGAAATTGGAATCTAATATTCCCTTCCTTCATATCAATAATCGCGCCAATAGTTCTAAGGAAAGGTCTACCAAGAATAATAGGGCAAGAAAGATTAGAATCTATATCAAGAACGATAAAATCAACGGGCACCAAATTTCTATTTGCAACAATGAGGACATCATTGATTCTTCCCATTAGCTTTTTTAATGGTGGAATCCACAAGGTGCAAATTTAAAGAGCAATCATCAAGATCATGGAAACCTAGAATATCACATAAAGTTTTCGGAATCGTGGAAACACTAGCACCCAAATCACATAAAGCAAAACACTCATAATCTTTAATTTTAATCTTTATAGTAGGTTCCCACTCATCATTAAGTTTTCTAGGTATAGAAACTTCCAAATTAAGTTTTTCATCAACAGATTGCATCAAGGCATCAACAATATGTTTGGTAAAGGCTTTATTTTGACTATAAGCATGAGGAGAATTCAACACAGATTGCAACAAGGAAATACAATATACTAACGAACAATTATCATAATTAAATTCCTTGGAATCCAAGATAGTGGGTTCAATGCTATTTAAAGTCTTGACCTCTCCAATCCCACTTTTACAAAATTTAGCATCAAGATCTAAAAACTCCAAATTATCAGAACGCTTTTTAACCAAAGTTGATTCACTTCCAGTCCCATTATTATCAAGATTCATATTGCAAAACAAATATTTAATAGGGGACACATCAATAACTTTAAGATCTTCATCATTATTTTCATGGAAACTAGAAGAACACGCTTTAACAAAGCAATCTCTCTTAGCACACAATCTAGCGGTTCTTTCTTTGCATTCGTCGATGGAACTTCTCATAGCTTTGAGTGACTCATTGATATCATGCTTAGGATGAGTAGATCTAAGTTTCAAAGAATCAACATCAAGCGAAAGCCTATCAACATTCCTAGCCAAATCATCAACTTTAAGAAATTTTTCTTCAAGCAAGGCATTAAAATTCTTTTGAGAGACCATAAATTCTTTCACACTATTTTCAAAAACAGAGGGCATGTTATTAAAATTACCATAAGAATTATTGTAGAAATTTCCATAATTATGAGAGGAATTACTAGGGAACGGTCTAGGATTAAAGTTTCCTCTATAAGCATTGTTGCCAAAATTATTCCTACCAACAAAGTTTACATCCATAGATTCATTATTATTCTCAATCAAGGTAGATAAAGGCATGTCATTGGGATCAATAGAAGCACTCTTAGTAGCAAACAATCTCATAAGCTCATCCAACATTCCACTCAAAACATTAATTACTTCTATAGCATGCACTTTTTTACTAGTAGATCGTTTGGTGTGCCATTGAGAATAATTGGCCATGATATTATCAAGAAGTTTTGTAGCTTCTCCTAAGGTGATTTCCATGAACGTGCCTCCGGCGGCCGAATCTAAAAGATTTCTAGAAGCAAAACTCAAACCGGCATAAAAGTTTTGTATGATCATCCATAAATTCAAACCATGAGTAGGGAAATTGCGAATCATTAATTTCATTCTTTCCCAAGATTGGGCAACATGCTCATGATCAAGTTGTTTAAAATTCATAATATTGTTCCTAAGCGAGATGATCTTAGTGGGAGGAAAATACTTAGAGATAAAAGAATCTTTGCACTTGTTCCAAGAATCAATATTATTTTTAGGCAATTCGAAAACCAAACTTTAGCACGATCTCTAAGTGAAAACGGAAATAACTTAAATTTAACAATATCATTATATGTATCTTTTTCCTTTTGCATCTCACACAAATCAACAAAGTTTTTTAGATGGGTAGCGGCATCTTCACTAGGAAGGCCGGAGAATTGATCTTTCATAACAAGATTCAGCAAACCAGCATTGATTTCACAAGACTCAACATCATTAAGAGGAGCAATCAGAGTACTAAGGAAATCATTATTATTGGTATTGGAGAAATCACACAATTTGGTATTATCTTGCGCCATGGCGACAAGTAATCCAACACACAAGCAAACAGAAACAAGCAAGCGAAAGAGAGAGGAAGAAGAAGGCAAGCGGAAAAGAGAGGAGATTGGGAAAGAGAGGGCGAATAAAACGGCAAGGGTGAAGTGGGGGAGAGGAAAACAAGAGGCAAATGGAAAATAATGTAAATGCGAGGGAGATGAGTTTGTGATGGGTACTTGGTATGTCTTGACTTGAGATAAGACCTCCCCGGCAACGGCGCCAGAAATCTTTCTTGCTATGTCTTGAGTTTGCGTTGGTTTTCCTTGAAGAGGAAAGGGTGATGCATCACAGTAGCGTAAGTATTTCCCTCAGTTTTTGACAACCAAGTTATCAATCCAGTAGGAGGATCCTCACAAGTCCCACACACCTACACAAACAAACAAAGAACTCGCAACCAACGCGATAAAGGGGTTGTCAGTCCCTTCACTGCCACTTGCGAAAGTGAGATCTGATAGAGATAATATGATAAGATAAATATATTTTTGGTATTTTATGATATAGATTGGAAAAGTAAAGATGCAAATAAAATTAGATTGAAAGCTTAGATGATAAAAGATAGACCCCGGGGCCATAGATTTCACTAGAGGCTTCTCTCAAGATAGCATAAGTATTACGGTGGGTGAACAAATTATTATCAAGCAATTGATAGAAAAGCGAATAATTATGAGATTATCTAGGCATGATCATGTATATAGGCATCACGTCCGTGACAAGTAGACCGACTCCTGCCCGCATCTACTACTATTACTCCACACATCGACCTCTATCCAGCATGTATCCAGAGTATTAAGTTCATAAGAACAGATTAACGCTTTAAGAAAGATGACATGATGTAGAGGGATAAACTCATGCAATATGATATAAACCCCATCTGTTTATCCTCGATGGCAACAATACAATACGTGCCTTGCTGCCCCTGCTGTCACTGGGAAAGGACACCACAAGATTGAACCCAAAGCTAAGCACTTCTCCCATTGTTGGGGAAAACTGATTCACGAACACCTATGGGGCCGGCGGACCGGGCCCCTTTCGGTTCGGCGGGGGGCGGAGGCCGCACGAAGATCAGATCGAGGCGAGGCACACGAGCAGTTTACCCAGCTTCGGAGCTCTCCGGAGAGATAACACTCCTACTGCTGCTTGTCTGGTTGTATTATTTGGTGTTCTTGCTCTCGAGCCAGAGAGTGTGATGTTTTCTGGGCTACAAATGAATCGAAGCAAACTGTCCGAACCCCCTCTACGTTGCGCATGGGCCTCCTTTTATACGCTAAAGAGGTCACCGACAGGTGGCAACGCAGAGGAGGGTAAAAACGTAAAAAGCGAGGTAGTTGATATAGTTGCTTGTACAGTGCACCCTACCTAACCCTGATGGTAGGGGACAAGGGCATTAAATGCCCGTCTGAGTCGCCCGAACAGTGCAGAAAAGGACCGTTAGGGGCGCCACCGTTCGCCACGATGGTGATCTTGTCAGCTTCGCATGCCACTGCGCACCGCTGGCTGCACAGCCTCCCGCCACGCGCGCCCAGAGAGGCTCCTAGAGCGACACGTTGGTGGATGCGCTGGAGCGTGGGCGCAGAGTGGCCGCCTGTCGCGGCAAGCGCCTTGCCGCTGTTGTTATCTCGCCAGGTCCAGAAGCTCGTCGCTCACCGGGCCTCGGGGTACCTTATTTAGTCTTCCCGGCAAGCTCCTCTTGCCGGGGCCTTGTTGCCTTGCCGGAGCGCGTGGCGCGTCGCGGCAAGTTCCTTGGAGCGCCTTGGTTGGCCTTCCTGGCAAGCTCCTCTTGCCGGGGTCTTGTCTCCTAAGCTTAAATACTTTGTTCTTGGATGGCTCCAAGGGAACCTTGGGGGATCTTGGTGTTCACCCGGCAAGCCTTTGCCGCGGGGTGCTGCAACTGCCCATGCACAAGTTCGGGGTACTAGGGTACCCCTATTCTAGTACACCGACAGGAGCCCCCGGGCCTGGGCCAGACACGATGCCCGAGCGCTGTTGGGCCAGGCCCAAGACAGGGCACGGGCACACGCGGGCTGGGCCATGCCAAATCTTGCTCCGTATCCACCGCGCTCTCCCGTAACAGCACACGTTGAATGCGGTATCGTGGGAGAGATCGTGAGTGGTTGTTTATTTGGAAGGCCGAAACGTCCGCCCCGTCCCTCTTTATAAGCAGAGGAAACAGAGGCAGTTCGTTCCCCTTGCTGGTTGCTGCTACTCCTTCTTCACAAACTCCGCCGCTCCCCCCCCTCTTCTCGTAGCCGAGAGAGCAGCGCTCCGCCCCCCCATTGCCACCAGCATCACCACGCCGTCGACCTTCCCCACCACCTCCGCCATGGCCCCGAAAGCCGACAAGGGAAAGGGCGTGAAGTCGGCCGAGGCGCAGCGGCTCACGGCGCTGCGGAAGGAGCGGGCGATCTTCGTCCCCCAGCTCGGCGTGCAGGAGCTGAGGGAGTACTTCTACCTCTTTTGGGCGACGGAGACGCGTGCGCATCCGCGCACGAGGGTACTCCCGGCCGCTGCCTCGGAGTTGGCTCCAAATGGGTACCCGTTCTTCCCGCTATTCTTCTATTGCGGGCTCTGCCCGCCCTTCTCGGAGTTCTTCTGTGATATTATGAACACATATGGCTTCCGCCTCCTTGACTTCACCCCCAACGCTGTCCTGACCATGGCAGTTTTCGCACACTTGTGCGAAAACTTTGTCGGAGTCCACCCTAGTGTAGCCCTTTTCCGCCACTACTTCATACCTCGGGTAGAGAGAGGAGAGCCGCTTGCCGGAGGGATTGCTTGGATCTCGAGAGTTGGCAAGAAGGAGGCGTACTTGGAGGGTGAGCTCCGCAGCAAGTGGGAGGAGTGGAGAGCGGAGTGGTGCTGGATCGTCGAGGAGAATCCGCAGCCCTTCACCGCCGTGCGCCAAACTCCAATAGTGCGCGGCAATGACTGGAGCAACGTGGCCCCGGAAGACGAGAGGCTGAAGATCGCCATCACTAGGATTCTTCGCCTCAGGCTTGCCGGGCTCACCGTAGGTGCTGTCGGGGCAGATTTCCTCCGCCGCCGCATTGCCCCCCTGCAGGAGAGGGGGAGGCCCGCCTAGGAATTCAAGAATTTGGCGGACATCATGAGGCTGCGGCCGGGCCTCAACTACAACTTCACCGTCTTGGAGTTGGACGCAATGCTCTTGGAATTATTCAAACGTGACCCCAGCACCCATTCACACTGCCGAGGGGCGTAGTTCCTTTGTGCAATAACTCTTCGCTTGACCGGATCCGCGCCATGATGCCGTTGTGCGATTCACACGGCATCGTCCCAACTTGGCAAGAGCCTGCGGATGACGTTGTGCGAGCGTTCTTCGACACCTTGGAGGAAGTGCCGGTCCGTGCTGACGAGCAGAAGAGCCTCACCCGTGACACCATCGACGAGGAGCTGCAGCTCATCGCTACTAGGGCGGAAGAGGCTGCGGCCGCAGCTGCTGCGGTGTGTTTGGGTTTACTGTGGAGGAGGTGGAGGCTGCAGAGGCGGCAAACCTTGCCGAACGCGCGGAGTTCATGGGCGAGGAGGAGCCTGCCGGTTCCGAAGCCGAGCCGAGCGAGGCCGGCGAGGAGGAGGCTGAGCCTTCAGAGAACTTGCCGCAGGCGGAGCCCTCGGCCCCGCCAAGGAGGCGCCTTCGCAGGGCCGGGGATGCAGCGGGGCAGCAGCCGGCTCCACAGCCACCGAGCCGCGCGACGCGCTCTACCGCGGCAAGCAATGTTGCCGCGGGAGCGCCTCACGCAACAGCGGCAACTGGAGCGGGATCTTCCCGGGCCACTGCCACTGCCCCCGCCAAGCGGGCAAGGGATCCTACTCCTCCACCTCGCCGCACCGGAGGAGGGCCAGACTTCGATCTTTCCGCGCTCAGCTCCGACGAGGAGGAAGAAGAGTGAGTTTCTTTGGTGCTCTTATAATCCTTCAATCTTGCTGTTTATATCTTGTATCTAACTTGCTCCAATCTGGACTCCTTTCTTTTCAGAACACTAGCCCAGAGAGCGGTGAAGAGGGCCAAGGCCGTGGTGCTTGTCATCGAGGATGACCCCATCGTGTCAGCAGGAGGTGGGCCCGAGACCACCTTGACGGACCCGGCAATCACCCCTCAGAGCAGCCCCCAGCGCAGCCCCCAGCGTAAGCTCATAGTTTGGCCTTCTGCTGCGGGCGCGCTTGAGTGCTTTTTCCTTTGTTGATATCTTGCTTGTTGACTTGTGCAAGAGCAGAGCAGCCTCATCAGGAGCGCCCGGAGGCTGGTCCCGAAGTGCCACCTGCTTCGACTGCGCCACCAAGGGAGGAGTCCCCGGCAAGGGAGCGCTCTCCGGCAAGGGGGGACTCTCCGGCAAGGGACGGCACTGCTGATCCTGCAGCGACCGAGGCCGCAACTGAAGATCTTGGCGCAGGTAATCCACTTGCCCAGAAACTTTCCCTTGGGTTCTGCTTCTTCCGTTTTTCCTTTCTTGGATTTTTGATTGATTTTCCTTCCTTCTTCATTCTTCAGACCCATCTACGGCTGAGCCAATGGAGACAGAGGGCGCCAGCGAGGAAGGTGCCGGTGCTGATGAGACCGCCGGCGAGGAGGCCGCCGGGGCTGCTGCTGCGGAAGCCGGCGAGGGGTCGGGCGATCGCACTGACGACCCTGAGGCCGCAGGAGCGCCAGGCGCTGCGCCGACCGCCGAACCCTCTGCCGCTTCTACGGAGCCGGGCTCCGAGGAGCCCCAGCCCGGCGCCTACTTGAAGGCCGGTGACAATATCTTCATCAAGCTACCCTGGGCGTCGAGCTCCAGGGTGCCGGTCGAGGGGGAGACTTTTGACGGGGAGGTTCTCGCCTCTGCTGGACTGTCATTGGTTGACGCGCCCGGCAGCAGCAGCGGCGAGCCTGAGGAGGAGTAGCTGCTGCGGAAGCTGCTGTCACTCTACCGCACCCGGCAAGCCAAGCTGGCTTCCCGGGAAGCGCTTGTCGCGAAGGCGGGAGTTGACATGGAAAAGCGCGCGGAGGAGCTCCGGGGCCAAAATCAAGAAGCTCTCCGGTCCCTGGCGCAGGAGCGGGAGCGAGTCGACAAGGAGCGCACGGCCTTTCTTCTCGAGAGGGCCGAGGCTGAGGAGGAACAAAGGCTGGCTGCCGAGAAGCAGTCCGCGCGGGAAGGTGAACTAGTGCAGCGGAAGGCCAACCTCGACAGCTACGAGGAAGAGCTCGCCGAGCGTGAGCGAGCACTTGGCGGGGCGCTCAAGGAGGCAAAGGACGCCGCGGCAACTGCAGAGGCCGCCAAGAAAGAGCTAGAGGAGAAGGTGGCGCAGCTGGAGGCCGATATTGGGAAGAGCGGCGAGGAGCTTGCCGCGCTCAAGCGTGAGCGCGAGAAGGATGCTGCCGCCCACGGTGAGCTGCAAGGCCTTCTCGCTGAGAGGGGCAAGGAGCTCAGCGCCGCCAAGGATTCCAAAGCAGACCTGGAGCTGAAGTTGGCCACGCTGACGCAGACGCTGGAGGCCGCCAAGGAGCGGGAGAAGACCTTGTCGGAGAAGGTCAAGGCCGACGCGGCGCTGCTGGAGAGCATTGCAGTTACCCAAAACTCATTCAGAGACACTGTGGAGCACTGGACCGAGGGTCTGGTGAACATTGCCGCAGTCATCAACGAGGAGTTGGCGCAGCTGGGGATGGAGGACTTTGGGTATCCTTCCGACGAGAGTCTTCAACCCAGTGCCAAGCTCAGCCTATTCTTCAAGGGCGTGGCGACGGCATTCCAGCGGCTCCGGGAGAGGATCCCGAAGCAGCTGGCCGACGAGTCATGCAAAATCTGCGCCGGTGTTCTCCAGAAGGTGTTGATGAAGGTAGCCTACCGCAATCCAGGCCTCAGCTTCACCAACGTCCTCAGGTCCTTGCCGCCTGACGCTGATCTGGATGCACTCAAGGCCCTTGTCGCACCCATTGTGGACAAGGTGAGCGAGATCAAGAGAGTCGAGGGCGGACGCGTAGATTAGGCCGCCCATTTTTTCTTTTGCCTTGTCGTTGCTAATCATGTTATGAGAACAGTCTGTTAGAGCTGCGACAAGTTATCTTGTAATATAACTTCATTTCTGTTATCAATTGCAATGTTATTTCCTCTACTAGATTCCTTCCTTTGTATGTTTTTACCCTACACTTCTAGGGAACTTGTCGGCGCAGGCGCTCGAGCCGCGAGCGCTGAGTGCGGAACTTCAGCAGCCTGCTGGCGGCGCTGCTTCCGGCAAGAAACCTTGTCGCGACTAGATGCAGCACGCTTAAGCTGTTGAGCGGACTCGAAACAAAGTAAGGGCGCAACTAGCCACGAGTTGGTTCCTCCGCGCACAGGTTTTCCATACAAAGCAGGGTCATTCGAGGAAGATAACTCAAAAAAATTTAAAAACTGATTGCTCAAACTTTGGCAACTTAGCTTTTCTCTCGTTTGCTTCCCGGTAAGGCAAGTCTTTGCTTGAACGACGCCTGGCCCATACCACAATCTTCTCCTTCCCCCCCGGCAAACTTGTGTGCGAGAGAACCTTCTTTTCCTTTAAAAGAAAAAGAAAGAAGAGAAAATAATAATATGGAGCTCTTCGGCTCGTTACTGCTTACCGGATGTAGGTGCTGCACAAAGTGTCAGATAATCGCATGCAAGAATGGAACTAGCACATGAAATGGACAAGCTGTGCAGAGCACATGGGGTTTTACTTATGCACGGGATCTGCGCCCGGCTTTGTACAAAGGATTACATGCAATAGCGGCAAGACTTGTACAAAAGGTGGTTGCCAGAACGGGTTCCGGCAACCGCGCCTTATGGGAAAAACTTACGAAGATGTTCTATGTTCTAGGAGTTGCTCACCGGAGTGCCATCTTCGGTCTCAAGGCGGACAGCGCCAGGCCTTGTGACTCATCTCACCCGATAAGGGCCTTCCCACTTCGGCGTCAACTTGTTGGAATTCTTGGCGGACTGAACGCGCCGAAGAACAAGGTCGCCCTCCTCGAAGCTTCTGGCTTTAACTTTGCGGCTATGATAGCGGCGCAAAGCTTGCTGGTATCGAGTAGCTCGTACAGCAGCCTGAAGACGATCTTCCTCAAGGAGCAGCGCGTCGTCTTGCCGTAGCTGTTCTTGCTCAAGCTCATCATAAGCGAGCACTCGAGGTGATCCGTATACGAGTTCCGTGGGGAGAACTGCCTCTGCTCCATAGACTAGAGCGAAAGGTGTCTGGCCAGTGGCTCGATTTGGCGTCGTTCTGATCGACCAAAGAACCACCGGCAGCTCCTCGATCCAGTTTCTTCCGCACCTGTGCAGCCTGTCGAAAGTTCTGGTCTTGAGCCCGCGCAGCACTTCAGCATTTGCCCTCTCTGCTTGACCGTTGCTTCTTGGATGAGCAACAGAAGCGAAGCAGACCTTGGCGCCAAGGTCTTGGACGTACTGCATGAAGGTGCGGCTCGTGAATTGCGTGTCGTTGTCGGTGATGATCCTGTTAGGGATCCCGAAACGGCAAACGATTGACCTGAAGAACTTGACTGCTGACTGTGCTGTCACCTTCCTCACTGGTTGCACTTCCGGCCACTTTGTGAACTTGTCGATTGCGACGTACAAGTACTCAAAGCCCCCGACATCTCGGGGGAAGGGGCCGAGGATATCGAGCCCCCAGACCGAAAATGGCCAGGATAAAGGGATCGTCTGGAGAGCTTGAGCTGGCTGGTGTATCTGTTTGGTGTGGAACTGGCACGCTTCACACTCGGTTACTTGTGCAGTTGCATCCTGGAGGGCTGTCGGCCAAAAGAAACCTTGCCGGAAAGCTTTGCCGACAAGTGCTCTTGCGCCAATGTGGTGGCCACATATGCCTCCATGTATCTCCGCCAACAGCTTTTGTCCATCTCCCCAGCGAATACACTTCAATTTCACACCGTTGAGTCTTCTTCTGTACAGTATGCTATCGACAAACTGGTACATACTTGACTGCCGGGCTACTCTTTCCGCTTCTTCTTGTTCTTCAGGAAGTTCTCCTGTCTGAAGGAAGTGGACAATCTGCTGTGCCCATGCTGGAGCTTGTGGCTCGACAACAAGGACTAAAGGCACATCTGCTGCTATGGGAACATCCGCTTCCACGGCAAGGACTTGTGGTCCTGCCGGAGCTTGATATTCCCCGGCAAGCTTGCCGGAGCAAAACTTGTCGGGAGCGTCTGCTTCAACGGAACAAACCATAAGGCTTGCCGGAGCAGACTGCCCCTCAACATCCTTGGTGTTGATCTTGGGGACTTTCTTGGCGGCGGCTTCGGGGAGCTCTGCCGGAAAGTAGTCGCCGGAAACCAACTTCCTCTTCTTGCTTTGTCCAGTTGAGGGCGTTACGGATGGTTGAGTCAACTTAAGCACAAAGATCCCTGGTTCCACAGGTAACTTTAGTGCGGCGCACTTTGACAGGCCATCAGCAATATCATTCTGAGCTCTTGGGATATGCTCCATTTGTAGGCCGTCAAAGTGCTCTTCTAGCTTCCTCACTTCATCAACATACGCTTCCATCAACGGACTCTGGTAGTTCTTGTTCACTTGTCGGACGACAAGCTATGAGTCACCCCTGACAATGAGTTTCTTGATCCCAAGGTCTGCTGCGATTCTGAGACCGGCAAGCAATCCTTCATACTCTGCAGTATTGTTGGTTGCTTGCTCTTTGGGAAAGTGCATCTGGACTACGTACTTGAAGTGCTCTCCGGTGGGTGCGACAAGCAGCACGCCTGCACCGGCGCCTTGCAGCGAGAAGGCACCATCAAAGTACATCAGCCACTCTTTGCTTGCCTCTTTGACGGGGATGCTCATTTCTGGAATTTCTTCATCTGGGGTTGGCGTCCACTCTGCTATGAACTCTGCCAATGCTCTGCTTTGGATAGTTGAGGTGCTCTCAAACTTGAGGCCAAAGCTTGATAGTTCCAGCGCCCACTCGACAATCCTGCCCGTTGCTTCTGGATTTTGCAGTATCCTCTTCACTGGAAAGCGAGTGACGACTGTGATCTCATGTGCTTGGAAGTAATGGCGCAGCTTTCTCGAGGCCATGAGGAGGCCGAAAAGCAACTTCTGCACACCAGGGTACCTTGATCTAGCGCCCTGCAGAAGAGAACTGACAAAGTAAACTGGGCGCAGCACCATTCTCCTTGGCATCTTATCATGTTCCTGCGCAAACCCATGTTTGTCGGGACCAGAGCTTGTTGACGAAGCCCCCTGCTTGTTGCTGGATGGATCTGCCG
This sequence comes from Triticum dicoccoides, assembly GCF_002162155.2. Taxonomy (NCBI): domain Eukaryota; kingdom Viridiplantae; phylum Streptophyta; class Magnoliopsida; order Poales; family Poaceae; genus Triticum; species Triticum dicoccoides. The sequence goes on from NC_041391.1 coordinate 594,044,855, forward strand.
TGGTTGCTGGCTCATCATCCGCCTCCCTCTCCGCCACTAACGCAGCACTAACCACTTGATTGGTTGCCGCTATATACAGCAGCAACTTCTCTTGCGGCTTAGGTGCGACAAGCGTTGGAGTGGAGGACAGGTATCTCTTCAAGTCCTGCAGCGCAGCCTCCGCTTCCGGAGTCCATTTCATTGGACCTGCCTTTTTCAAAATTTTGAAAAATGGCAGGGCGCGCTCGGCAGATCTAGAGATAAACCTGCTGAGAGCAGCCACGCAACCGGCAAGCCTTCGTACATCCTTGACGTGCTTTGGTGCATCGATCTGCTCAATGGCTTTGATCTTGTCGGGATTGGCTTCAATTCCCCGCTGAGACACAAAGAACCCAAGAAGCTTGCCGGAAGGGACTCCAAACACGCACTTCTCGGGGTTAAGCTTGAGGTTGATCTTGTGCAGGTTTGCAAATGTTTCGTCTAAATCTTGAATCAGGGTCGCCTTGTTCTTGCTCTTGACCACTATGTCATCCATGTAAGCTTCCACATTTTTGTGCATTTGCGGCTCAAAAGCATGGTGGACTACCCTTGTGAATGTTGAACCAGCATTCTTCAAACCGAAAGGCATCCGTACGAAGCAGTACGTGCCACACGGGGTGATAAATGCGGTTTTCTCTTCATCTTCTTCTACCATGAAGATCTGATGGTATCCTGAGTATGCATCAAGAAATGAAAGCAAATCACATCCGGCTGTGGAGTCAACAATCTGGTCAATACGCGGCAAGGGAAATGGGTCTTTGGGACAAGCTTTATTAACATCAGTGAAGTCAATACAAAGTCTCCATTTCCCGTTAGCTTTGCGCACAACAACAGGATTGGCCAACCACATGGGATGGAGTACTCCTCTGACAAGGCCTGCTGCTTCCAACTTCTTGATTTCTTCTGCGATGAATTCTTGGCGTTCTACTGCCTGCTTCCTGATTCTCTGCTTGACGGGCCGCGCATGAGGATAGACGGCAAGGTGGTGCTCAATTACTTTCCTGGGAACACCGGGGATATCAGACGGTTGCCACGCAAACATGTCAACATTCGCCCGCAGGAAAGCAACGAGCGCACTTTCCTATTTGGGGTCAAGAGTGGCGCTGATGGTAAATGTACCACCAGTGCCATCCTCCTTGGCGGACACCTTCTTGGTCTCAGGTGGAGCTGCCATTGCCTTCTTACACTTGCCGGTGGAGCTCGATGGTGCGTCCTCGACGGTAGCGCAGCACTCCGAAGAGGTGCGCTTGCCGGAGTAGGCATCAGAGCTCTTGTCGGACTTGGTCTTCTTCTCCCCCCCGGGAGCTTCAGCGGCAAGTGTCCTGCGTTCTGCTGCGGCTACTGCTTCCCGGTTGATCTTGTCGGCACAGATAAGAGCATCCTTCTTGTCGCCAGGGACAGAGATGACACTTATTGGGCCTGGCATTTTCAGTACGTTGTACGCATAGTGAGAGGCTGCCATGAACTTGGCGAGTGCCGGTCGGCCAAGGATTCCATTGTAAGGCAATGGAAAGTCGGCAACGTCAAACGTGACCCTCTCGGTCCTGAAGTTCAGCTCGCTGCCAAATGTTACCGGCAACGTGATCTTTCCCTTTGGCTTGCTCCTTCCCGGGTTGATTCCTTGAAATGTGCCGGTCTCTTCGAGCTCGCTGTCAGGGATCTGGAGTTTCTGGAGCACCGCGGAGGAGATCAGGTTCAAGCCGGCCCCAACTAGCATCTTAGTGACCTTGAGGTTGCGGATTGTTGGTGAAACCAACATCGGCAACCACCCGACCGCAGTTATGCGATCCGGGTGGTCCTCAATATCAAAGATGATAGGCGTGCCGGACCATTTCAGAGGCTTGCGTGACTCGTCGGGTGGTTCTGCTGCATTAACTTCCCGCACCCACTGCTTGAGCTGGCGGTGCGAGGCATGCAGAGAAGCACCACCGTCGATGCACAGGACCTCTGTGGCTTTCTGGAACTCCTGCTCATCAGTCTCCTCATCATCCATATCTTCGTCTTCGTTATCATCTTCATGCTTGTCGCGGCCACGGGGAGGTCTGTCTCCTTGCCGCTGCTTGGCCTTCCCGCGGCGTCCTCCTCGGCCGGGACGTTTCTTGCCGGACCCACCAGCTCCTTCCTGGGCCTTCTCTTTGTCGCACCGCTCGTATTCAGCTTTCTGTTGCTCAACAAGCTGCTCGACCCTCTTACAGTTCTGAAGATCATGGCCCTTGGTGCGGTGAATCTTGCAATACTGCTTGTTGGTGCCGTCCTGCTTGTCGGTGACCGCCACCTCCGCGGCAACCTCCTTGCCGGAGTCACCACCTTTGGCTTCCTTGGCGCTACCACCGTTGCCGGACTGCTCAACAACTAGCACTTCTTTGCCTTTCCTCCTTCTGTTGTTCCGCCGCCGGTTTTTCCTTGTCGGGGCAGCATCTTCCCTGTCAAATCCTCCCGCTTCTATATTTTCTCCAGGGAGTCTCCTCCCTTCCTCAGCATGCGCACACTTGTCGGCCAGTGCATATAACTCACTGACGTCCCTGATCTTGCACATCGCCATTTCCTCCCGCATCCTGCGGTTCCGCATGTTCTGATGGAACGCGCTGATCACCGCGGCAGGGTGGACGTCTGGGATGTTGTGCTGCACACTACTGAATCTCTGAATGTACTTGCGCAGGGGCTCTCCTTCCTTCTGAGTGAGCAGATGAAGATCACTTTCCTGGCCATGAGGCTTGTGTCCGCCTGTAAAGGCGCCGACAAACTGATGGCACAGATCAGCCCAAGAGGATATGGAGTTGTCCGGCAAGTGCATGAGCCAGGATCTGACGTTGGGCTTGAGCACCAGCGGGAAGTAGTTGGCAAGGATCTTGTCATCCTGTCCCCCGGCAGCCTGCACCGCGATGGTGTAGATGCTGAGGAATTTTGACGGATGCATCTTGCCGTTGTACTTCTCTGGTACGTCTGGTTTGAAGTTCTTTGTACTGGGCCACTGGACTTGCCGCAGCTCACGAGTGAACGCAGGACAACCTACCGCGTACGACAGATCGCCTGGTTCCCCTGGCGCATGTATGTCAACAGAGGGCCCAGCGCGCTTGTCGGATTGACGTCGCGCTTCTCTTCGGCGCTCGATACGGGTTCGAGCGTCTTCTTGTTGTCGATCATGAAGAACTTGGTGCTGATCACGACGAGCTCGTGGATCCGACGATACAGTGGAGTCGCTATCGAGGTGGATCCGGCGAGTCGGCGATCTTGGCCTTCGGGGCGGTGATTGCATGGTAGTTGCACCTCCGCCCGTTTCGTCGCCACCAGCTCGCGTCCGGCGGTCCTGCCGCGGCAGCGACGCGCTCGACCGCCGTGGAGTGTCGCCGTTGGCGTAGCCGATGAGACTCTGAATGGTGGCCCTCCATTCGTCGATCTTGTCCGACGTCGGAGGGTAATCTAGGAGAAGTTGAGCCCGCGCCAAAGCTTCTGCTGGAGTGGTGGGTAGCAGTGGCTGACGGCGCGAGGAGCGGGACGTGCTCGAACCTCTAACTATGTTGGAAGGAGCAGTATCCCGTCCAGGCGACCATGCCCCGCTCGTGCCAGCACGCTGGCGTGCATGCTGGTCTTGAGCGCCCCGAGATCCACCGGCTTGGTCTTGGGCTATCATGCGTATGGCACTGCTAGTGCCATGACGCTGTTGATCTTGCGCCTCCTGAGAGTGGCGTGGAACATGTACAGTCGCCGAGGTTTGTGCAGCCTTGTTCTTGGACCTGGCGGCATCATGAGCTTCCTCGTCGACGTCCTTTCTTCCGCCGGCGTCCATCCCACCACTCGTTTGCTCCAACGGTGGCGGAAGTGACGTGGATGGAGCGGCTGCCGCCGAAGTCTTCTTCTTCGGTGGCATGTTGATGAAGGGAATAAAGATCTAGCTCGTGTGAACGCCGGATCTGGTTCACACAATCTCAACACCCCCTACCTGGCGAGCCAAAGATGTCGGGGAAAACTGATCCACGAACACCTATGGGGCCGGCGGACCGGGCCCCTTTCGGTTCGGCAGGGGGCGGAGGTCGCACGAAGAGCAGATCGAGGCGAGGCACACGAGCAGTTTACCCAGCTTTGGAGCTCTCCGGAGAGATAACACTCCTACTGCTGCTTGTCTGGTTGTATTATCTGGTGTTCTTGCTCTCGTGCCACAGAGTGTGATGTTTTCTGGGCTACAAATGAATCGAAGCAAACTGTCCGAACCCCCTCTATGTTGCGCATGGGCCTCCTTTTATACGCTAAAGGGGTCACCGATAGGTGGCAACGCAGAGGAGGGTAAAAACGTAAAAAGCGAGGTAGTTGATATAGTTGCTTGTACAGTGCACCCTACCTAACCCTGACGGTAGGGGACAAGGGCATTAAATGCCCGTCTGAGTCGCCCGAACAGTGCAGAAAAGGACCGTTAGGGGCGCCACCGTTCGCCACGATGGCGATCTTGTCAGCTTCGCATGCCACTGCGCACCGCTGGCTGCACAGCCTCCCGCCACGCGCGCCCGGAGAGGCCCCCAGAGCGACACGTTGGTGGATGCGCTGGAGCGTGGGCGCAGAGTGGCCGCCTGCCGCGGCAAGCGCCTTGCCGCTGTTGTTATCTCGCCGGGTCCAGAAGCTCGTCGCTCACCGGGCCTCGGGGTACCTTATTTAGTCTTCCCGGCAAGCTCCTCTTGCCGGGGCCTTGTTGCCTTGCCGGAGCGCGTGGCGCGTCGCGGCAAGTTCCTTGGAGCGCCTTGGTTGGCCTTCCCGGCAAGCTCCTCTTGACGGGGTCTTGTCTCCTTAGCTTAAATACTTTGTTCTTGGATGGCTCCAAGGGAACCTTGGGGGATCTTGGCGTTCGCCCGGCAAGCCTTTGCCGCGGGGTGCTACAACTGCCCGTGCACAAGTTCGGGGTACTAGGGTACCCCTATTCTAGTACACCGACACCCATGGCAAGAAAGATCAATCTAGTAGGCCAAACCAAACCGATAATTCGGAGAGACTTGCAAAGATAACTCAATCATACATAAAAGAATTCAGAAGAGATTCAAATATTTCAAAGATCGTGGAACTACAACCGATTGAATTTGGACTTTCATCAGAAGTTTTATCCTATGCATCTGGTTCATTGTGATCGTAATTAAATATATAATTTTTGGCCTCGCGAAGGAGAAAGTATCTCTCAAGCTTGGGGGAGGCTTAAGTCAATGTATATTCCTGCCCCAATCATGAGCTCTCAAGAGAAATTATTATTCAAAAAATTTATGCTTGGCTTTCTCTCAATAATTGCTCCATACTCGATACTTCTTGTACTGGTTCTTTTATGATAAAGACTATTGAATTCATATGGGATTTATTGGAAAGAATTAAATGCAACTCCGAAGATTGGGAACTCGACGAAGGTAAGGAGTCAGGTATAACACCTAAGTTTTATTGTGTTAAATCTTTTATGGATACCGATGCTTTTCGTGAATTTAGCACTAAATGTGGACTTGACTCTGAGATAGTAGCTTCTTTCTATGAATCATTTTCTACTCATGTTGATCTTCCTAAGGAGAAGTGGTTTAAATATCATCCTCCCATTGAAGTAAAAGTAGTAGAGCCTATTAAAATTGAAGAAAAAACTATTACGTATAGTGTTGATCCTATTATTCCTACTACTTATATTGAGAAACCACCTTTCCCTATTAGAATAAAATATCATGCTAAAGCTTCAACTGTGGTTCGTAAGAGTAATGCTAGAACACCTACACCCCCTGAGCAAATTAAAGTTGAACCTACTATTGCTAGGGTTAAAGATCTCTTGGTCGATAATATTGATGGGCATGTTATTTACTTCTGTGATGAAGCTGCTAGAATTGCTTGACCCGATACTAAAATAAACATAGACTGGTTGTTGGCATGCCTTTTGTTTCTGTTAAATTAGGATATCATTGTTATCATGGCTTATGTGATATGGGTGCTTGTGCAAGTGCAATACCCATTCATTATACGAAGAAATTATGCATGATATCGCACCCGTTGAAATAGAAGGTATTGATGTTACTATTAAGCTTTCCAACAGAGATACTATTTCACCAATTGGGGTTGTTAGAGATGGTTAAGTCTTGTGTGGGAAAATTGAATATTCTACTAATTTTCTTGTTCTTGGTTCACCACAAGATGGCTTTTGTCCCATTATATTTGGTAGACCCTTCTTGAATACTGTTAATGCTAGGATAGACTACGAAAATGATGTTGTTACTGTTGGTTTAGGGGATATGTCTCATGACTTTAATTTTGCTAAATTTCGTAGACAACCCCATGATAAAGAATTGCCTAGTAAAGATGAAATTATTGGTCTTGCTTCTATTGCCGTGCCTCCTAATGATCCTTTAGAGTAATATTTGCTAGACCATGAAAATGATATGTTTATCAATGGAAGAAGGGAAATAGATGAATTATTCTTTAAACAGGGACCTATTTTGAAACACAAATTGCCTGTTGAAATCCTTGGGGATCCTCCTCTACCCAAGGGTGATCCTGTGTTTGAGCTTAAACAATTACCTGATACTCTTAAATATGCTTATCTTGATGAAAAGAAGATATATCCTATTATTATTAGTGCTAACCTTTCAGAGCATGAAGAAGAGAAATTATTGAAAAATCTTAAGAACCACCGTGCTGCTATTGGATATACTCTTGATGATCTTAAGGGCATTAGTCCCACTCTATGCCAGCACAAAATTAAGCTGGAGAAAGATGCTAAACCAGTTGTTGATCACCAACGACGGTTAAATCATAAGATGAAAGAAGTGGTAAGAAATGAAATACTAAAGCTTCTGGAGGCAGGTATAATTTATCCTGTTGCTGATAGTCAGTGGGTAAGTCCTATCCATTGTGTCCCTAAGAAGGGAGGTATCACTGTTGTTCCTAATGATAAGGATGAATTGATCCCACAAAGAATTGTTACAGGTTATAGAATGGTAATTGATTTCTGCAAATTAAATAAAGCTACTAGAAAAGATCATTACCCTCTTCCATTTATTGATCAAATGCTAGAAAGACTATCTAAACATACACATTTTTGCTTTCTAGATGGTTATTCCAGTGTCTCTCAAATACCTGTGTCAAAAGGGGATCAGGATAAGACCACTTTTACTTGCCCTTTCGATACCTTTGCTTATAGACATATGCCTTTTGGTTTATGTAATGCACCTGCTACCTTTCAGAGATGTATGACTGCTATATTCTCTGATTTTTACGAAAAGATTGTTGAGGTTTTTATGGATGATTTCTCCGTGTATGGAACTTATTTTGATGATTACTTAAGCAAACTTGATCGAGTCTTGCAGACATATGAAGAAACTAATCTTGTCTTGAATTGGGAGAAGTGCCACTTTATGGTTAATGAAGGTATTGTCTTGGGGCATAAAATTTCTGAAAGAGGTATTGAAGTTGATAAAGCTAAAGTTGATGCTATTAAAAACATGCTGTGTCCTAAGGACATCAAAGGTACAAGAAGTTTCCTTGGTCATGCCGGTTTTTATAGGAGGTTCATTAAAGACTTCTCAAAAATTTCTAGGCCTCTGATTAATCTCTTACAAAAAGATGTTCCTTTCATCTTTGATGATGATTGTGTAGAAGCATTTGAAATACTTAAGAAAGCCTTAATTTCTGCACCTATTGTTTAGCCACCTGATTGGAATTTACCCATTGAAATCATGTGTGATGCTAGTGATTATGCTGTAGGTGCTGTTCTAGGACAATTAGTTGATAAGAAATTAATTGTTATCCAATATGCTAGTAAAACTCTAGACAGTGCCTAGAGAAATTATGCTACCACTGAAAAAGAATTTTTAGCAGTTGTATTTGCTTGTGATAAGTTTAGACCTTATATTGTTGATTCAAAAGTAACTGTTCACACTAATCATGCTGCTATTAAATACCTTATGGAAAAGAAATATGCTAAGCCTATACTTATTAGATGGGTTCTCTTGCTAGAAGAATTTGATTTGCATATTATTGATAGAAAGGGAGCTGAGAACCCCGTTGCAGATAACTTGTCTAGGTTAGAAAATGTTCTTGATGACCCACTACCCATTGATGATAGCTTTCCTGATGAACAATCAGCTGTCATAAATGCTTCTCGTACTGCTCCATGGTATGCTGATTATGCAAATTACATTGTTGCTAAATTTATACCACCTAGTTTCACATACCAGCAAAAGAAAAGTTTTTCTTTTATTTAAGACATTACTTCTGGGATGATCCACACCTTTATAAAGAAGGAGTAGATGGTGTTATTAGATGTTGTGTACCTAAGCATGAACATGAGCATATCATACGCAAGTGTCACTCCGAGGCATATGGAGGACACCACACATGAGATAGAACTGCACATAAGCTATTGCAATCCGGGTTTTATTGGCCTACTCTCTTCAAAGATGCCCGTAAGTTTGTCTTGTCTTGTGATGAATGTCAAAGAATTGGTAATATTAGTAGACATCAAGAAATGCCTATGAACTATTCACTTGTTATTGAACCATTTGATGTTTGGGGCTTTGATTATATGGGACCTTTTCCTTCCTCTAATGGGTATACACATATTTAGTTGTTGTTGATTACATTACTAAGTGGGTAGAAGCTATTCCAACTAGTAGTGCTGATCATAACACTTCTATTAAGATGCTTAAAGAAGTTATTTTCCAAGGTTTGGAGTCCCTAGATACTTAATGACTGATGGTAGTTCACATTTTAGTCATGGTGCCTTTTGTAAAATGCTTGCTAAGTATGATGTTAATCATAGAATTGCATCTCCATACCATCCACAGTCTAGCGTTCAAGTAGAATTGAGTAATAGAGAGATTAAGTTAATTTTGCAAAAGACTGTTAATATATCTAGAAAGAATTGGTCCAAGAAACTTGATGATGCATTATGGGCCTATAGAACTGCATATAAAAAATCCTATGGGTATGTCTCCGTATAAAATGGTTTATGGAAAAGCATGTCACTTACCTCTCGAACTAGAACACAAGGCATATTGGGCTATTAAAGAGCTCAATTATGATTTTAAACTTGCCGGTGAGAAGAGGTCATTTGACATTAGCTCACTTGATGAATGGAGAACCCAGGCCTATGAGAACGCCAAACTGTTTAAAGAAAAAGTTAAAAGATGGCATGAAAAAGGATACAAAAGCGTGAGTTCAATGTAGGTTATTATGTTTTGCTATACAACTCTCGTTTAAGATTTTTTGCAGGAAAACTTCTCTCTAAATGGGAAGTTCCTTACATTATCAAGGAGGTCTATCGTTCTGGTGCCATAAAAATCAACATTGCCGAAGGCACAAATCCGAAGGTGGTGAACGGTCAAAGAATCAAACATTATATCTCAGGTAATCCCATAAATGTTGGAACCAATGTAATTGACACCGTAACCCAGGAGGAGTAAATAAGGGACACTTTCCAAAAAGTTTCAGACTCCGAAAAGGAATAGGTATGTGGTATGGTAAGTAAACCGACTCCAGAACAGTTCTACTAGCAATTTTTTCCGTTTTGGGATATTTAAAAAAATAGGAAAAATAAGAAGTAGTCCTAAAGGGACACGAGGCATCCACAAGGGTGGAGGGCGCGCCCTACCCCCCGGGCGCGCCCCCTGCCTCGTGGACACCCCGTGTGCCCTCTGGACTTCGTTCTTGCATGATACTTCTTTTGGTTAATAAAAAATCGTTATATAATCTCCCGAAGGTTTTGACCACCGTACCACAACGAAATCCTCTGTTTTTGTTTTGAGCTGTTTCTGTAGCACATCTAGAGCAAGATGTCTTCTCAAGAGTCAGTCGGGGAGAGTCGGGTATCTCATCCGACATCAGGGCCAAGAGCAAATAGCGATCCTGACCACTTTGGGCCATCAACGGAGGAAGAGATGGAGGCCGACTTGAAAAGGATAGATGCCATGGAGGAGGATCAAGAAGTTACCTCTTGTCTCCAAGCCAGATTCATGATGGAGGAACTTCAGAGCTCAGCAATTCCAAATTCGATCATCCCTCCCAATGCTAGATTTCTTTCTTATGAAAATATGAAAAAGAGTGTTACTTGTTCTCCCGCAACTATGCAACTTACATGGGTGAAAGGAGCTTTAACCATCACGATTAAACTCCATAAGGAAATAATGGATCTTAAGTAGCAAGTCAATAAGCTCGAGGAAGAGAACCATATCCTAAGGGGCATCATCGCCAAGAATATCACATCACCACCTCCGAAGAAAGAGACATAAACACATGGGTATGGGCACTCCCCTTGGCAACTGCCAAGCTTGGGGGAGGTGCCCCGGTATCGTATCACCATCTCACTTCTATCTTTACCATTTTTCTTAGTTCGATCCTTTTGGTTATATCTTGATCTAGTAGAATAAAGTTTAGTATGATCTAGCTTTGAGTTTTTGTGTTGATCCCTATCTATGTAATCGAGTCCATGAGCTATATATAATAAAGATTAGTTTTGAGTTGAGGGCTTTGCTATCTTGCTATGATCTTGAGGGAATAAAAGAAAAAGAAAGAATAAAAAGGAATAAAAAGATCATATTGATCTTATGGAGAGTAATGACTTCAAATATAAAGAGTATGATGAATAAAAGTTTTTGAGAGTTGACAAACATAGTTTTGGTGATCGTTCCAATTAATAGGAAGTAATAAAGAAAGAGAGGTTTTCACATATAAATATACTATCTTGGACATCTTCTATGATTGTGAGCACTCATTAAAATATAACATGCTAAAAAGTTGACATTGGACACGGAAGACAATGTAATGGGTTATGTTTTCTTACATTCGAAATAAATTATATTGTCATGGACCATCCAGCATGTTGAGCTTGCCTTTCCCCCTCAAGCTAGCCAAATTCTTTGCACCAAGTAGAGATACTACTTGTGCTTCCAAACATCCCTAAACCCAGTTTTTCCGTGAGAGTCCACCATACCTACCTATGGATTGAGTAAGATCCTTCAAGTAAGTTGTCATCGGTGCAAGCAATAAAATTGCTCTTTAAATATGTATGACTTATTAGTGTGAAGAAAATAAGCTTTATACGTGCTTGTGATATGGAAGAATTAAAAGCGACAAACTGCATAATAAAGGCCCCTATCACAAGTGGCAATATAAAGTGATGTTCTTTTGCATTAAGATTTTGTGCATCCAACCATTAAAGTGCATGACAACCTCTACTTCCCTCTGCGAAGGGCCTATCTTTTATTTTTACCTTCTACCCTTATACAAGAGTCATGGTGATCTTCACCTTTCCTTTTTACACTTTATCTTTTGGCAAGCACTATGTGTTGGAAAGATCCTGATATATATATATATATATATATATATATATATATATATATATATATATCCAATCGGATGTAGGTTTTCATAAAGTATTATTGTTGACGTTACCCTTGAGGTAAAAGGTTGGGAGGCAAAACTATAAGCCCCTATCTTTCTCTGTGTCCAATTGAAACTTCATACCCATAAGTATCGTGTGAGTGTTAGCAATTGTGAAAGATTAAATGATAGTTGAGTATGTGTACTTGCTGAAAAGCTCTTATATATTGACTCTTTCTGATGTTATGATAAATTGCAATTGCTTAAATAACTGAGATTATAGTTTGCTAGTTTTCAATGAAGTTTCTGATTCATACTTTACATTGTGAATAGATTGTTACTTTAGCATAAGAAATCATATGACAATATAAATGTTGCTTTTCTAAGAATACCATGATGCCCTCATGTCCATATTTTATTTTATTGACACCTCTATCTCTAAACATGTGGACATATTCTTTGATATCGGCTTTCGCTTGAGGACAAGCAAGGTCTAAGCTTGGAGGAGTTGATACGTCCATTTTGCATCACGCTTTTATATCAATATTTATTGCATTATGGGTTGTTATTACACATTATGTCACAATACTTATGCCTTTTCTCTCTTATTTTACAAGGTTTACATGAAGAGGGAGAATGCCAGCAGCTAGAATTCTGGGCCGGAAAAGGAGCAAATATTAGAGACCTATTCTGCACAACTCCAAAAGTCCTGAAACTCCACGAAAGTCAGTTTTGGAATATATTAAAAATATTGGGCGAAGAAAGCACCAGAGTGGGGCCACCCATCGTCCACGAGGGCGGAGGGCACGCCCTACCCCCTAGGCGCGCCCCCTTGCCTCGTGGGCCACCTAGCAGACCCCCGATGCCCATCTTCTGCTATATGGTGTCTTTTCCCCTGGAAAAAAATCAGAAGGAAGCTTTCAGGATGAAGCGCCACCATCTCGAGGCAGAACCTTGGCGGAACCAATCTAGGGCTCCGGTGGAGTTGTTCTGCCGGGGAAACATCCCTCCGGGAGGGGGAAATCGTCACCATCGTCATCACCATCTATCCTCTTATCAAGAGGGGGTCAATCTCCATCAACAACTTCACCAACACCATCTCCTCTCAACCCTAGTTCATCTCTTGTATCCGATCTTTGTCTCAAAACCTCAGATTGGTACATGTGGCTTGCTAGTAGTGTTGCTTACTCCTTGTAGTTGACGCTAGTTGGTTTATTTGGTGGAAGATCATATGTTCAGATCCTTTATGCATATTAATACCCCAATGATTATGAACATGAATATGATTTGTGAGTAGTTATGTTTGTTCCTGAGGACATGGGAGAAGTCTTATTATAAGCAGTCATGTGAATTTGGTATTCGTTCGATATTTCGATGAGATGTATGTTGTCTCTCCTCTAGTGGTGTTATGTGAACGTCGACTACATGACACTTCACCATTGTCTAGGCCTAGGGGAAGGCATTGGGAAGTAATAAATAGATGATGGGTTGCTAGAGTGACAGAAGCTTAAACCCTAGTTTATGCGTTCCTTCGTAAGGGGCTGATTTGGATCCATATGTTTCATGCTATGGTTAGGTTTACCTTAATTCTTCTTTCGTAGTTGCAAATGCTTGCGAGAGGGGTTAATCATAAGTGGGATGCTTGTCCAAGAAAGGGCAGTACCCAAGCACCGGTCCACCCACATATCAAATTATCAAAGTAACAAACGCGAATCCTATGGGCATGATGAAAACTAGCTTGATGATAATTCCCATGTGTCCTCGGGAGGCTTGTCCAGGCTTGTCCTTTGCTACAAGAAGGATTGGGCCACCTTGCCGCACCTTGTTACTTTTGTTACTCCTTACCCATTACGAACTATCTTATCACAAAACTATCTGTTACCGATAATTTAAGTCCTTGCAGAGAATACCTTACTGAAAACCGCTTGTCATTTCCTTCTTCTCTTCATTGGGTTCGACACTCTTACTTATCGAAAGGACTACAATATATCCCCTATACTTGTGTGTCATGATACTAACAGAGCTCATGAGTTTTCTGTTGAGTTTTGTGTTGTGAAGTTTTCAAGTTTTAGGTAAAGATTTGATGAGCTACGAAATAAGGAGTGGCAAGAGCCTAAGCTTGGGGATTCCCAAGGCACCCCAACTTAATATTCAAGGACAACCAAGCATCTAAGCTTGGGGATGCCCTGGATGGCATCCCCTCTTTTGTCTTCAATTCATCAGTAAATTTACTTGAGGCTATATTTTTATTCACCACATGATATGTGTTTTGCTTGGAGCGTCTTGTATGATTTGAGTCTTTGCTTTTTAGTTTGCCACAATCATCCTTGCTGTACAAACCTTTTGAGAGGGACACACATTAATCGTGAATGTAATATAATACTCTTTGTGCGTCACTTATATCTTTTGAGCTAGGCAGTTTGCTCTAGTGCTTCACTTATATATTTTTTTGAGCACGGCGATGATGTTATTTTGAAGAAATTGATGAACTCTCATGCTTCACTTATATTATTTTGAGAGTCTCTAAACAGCATGGTAATTTGCTTGGGTTATGAATTTAGTCCTATTATGATAGGCATCCAAGGGGGATATAATAAAAAAACTTTCATATAAAGAGCATTGAATACTATTAGAAGTTTGATTCCTTGCAATTGTTTTGAGATATGAAGATGGTGATATTAGAGTTATGCTAGTAGTAAATTGTGGAATTATATAAATACTTGTGTTAAGGTTTGTGATTCCCGTAGCATGGACGTATAGTCTTCTAGTTATGTGATGAAGTTGGAGCGCAGTTTATTCTTGATTGTCTTCCTTTGTGTGAAAGTTGGGAGCGTGCGATGGTTTACTCCTACCAACCTCTCCTCGAGGAGCATGCATAGTAGTACTTTGCTTCGAGGGCTAATAAGTTTTTAGCAATAAGTATTTGAGTTCTTTATGACTAATGTTGAATCCATGGATTATACGCACTCTCACCCTTCCAGCTTTGCTAGCCACTCTAGTACCGCACAACTTTCGCCAGTACATTAAACCCACCTTATACCCTTCCTCAGAATAGCCACTGTACCTACCTATTATGGCATTTTCATAGCCATTCTGAGATATATTGCCATGTAACTCCACCGTTCCATCATTATGAGTTTGAGTTTACCTTGAGTTGTAATTTTGAGTTGTAAGAAAATGAAAGTGTGACGATCATTATTAGAACATTATCCCATGCGAGGTTATAAAAAAGAGGCCAAAAGAGTCTCAAAAAAAACATAAAAAAGTCTCCAAAAAAGAGGAGTCTAAAAAATGAGAGAAAAAGACATAAGGGGCAATGTTAGTATCCTTTTACACACTTGTGCTTCAAAGTAGCACCATGTTCTTCATGATAGAGAGTATCCTATTTTGACACTTTCATATATTTCTAGGGGGAATTTTCATTATAGAACTTGGCTTGTATATTCAAACAGTAGGCTTCCTCAAATGTCCTAAGTCTTCATGAGCAAGCAAGTTGGATGCACACCCACTAGTTTTATTTTGAGCTTTCATACACTTATAGATCTAGTGCATCCATTACATGGCAATCCCTACTCACTCACATTAATATCAATTGATGGACATCTCCATAGTTCATTAACTTGCCTAGTTGATATGAGACATTCTCCCTTCTTTTGTCTATTACCACCTTCTATTCCACTTGTAGTGCTATGCCCATGGCTCACGCTCATGTATTGCGTGAGGAGTTGAAAAAGCTGAAGCACATTAAAAAGTATGAAACAATTGCTTGGCTAACACCGGGGTGGTACATGATTTATACTTTGTGTTAAGAAGAGGGAGCATAACAAAACTATATGATTTTGTAGGGATAACTTTCTTTAGGCATGATATTTTTGAAGTTTCATGATTTTGCTTTCTAGTATGCTTGAAGTATTATTGTTTTTATGTCAATGAACTTTTGTTTTGAATCATATGGTGAATATTCATGCCAAATAAAAGAGATCACATTGATAAATATGTTAGGTAGCATTCCACATAAAAAATTATGTATTTATCATTTACCTACTCGAGGACGAGCAGGAATTAAGCTTGGGGATGCTTATTGCGTCTCTAACGTATCTATAATTTTTTATTGTTCCATGCTATTATATCATGAACTTGGGATGTTTTATATGCATTAATATGCTATTTTATATTATTTTTGGACTAACCTATTAACATAGTGCCCAGTGTCAGTTTTTGTTTTTTCCTAGTTTTTGACTTTCTCAGAAAGGAATATCAAACAGAGTCCAAACGGAATAAAACTTTCGTGACGATTTTTCTTAGACCAGAAGACATCAACGAAGCTAGGAGAGGGGGCCAGAAGAGTCCATAGGAGGCCACAAGCCTCCTAGGTGCACCCCAGGGGGGCGCCCTAAGGGCTTGTCGGCCCCTAGGGAGTCCTCCAAC
The DNA here is from genome assembly GCF_002162155.2 of Triticum dicoccoides. NCBI lineage: Eukaryota > Viridiplantae > Streptophyta > Magnoliopsida > Poales > Poaceae > Triticum > Triticum dicoccoides. Next base: position 594,060,623 of record NC_041391.1, read on the forward strand.
CCTAATTCTTCCGCTATAAATTCCCAAATATTCGCAAACCACCAGAGGCATCCATGAAAATACTTTTCTAGTGCCGTAGGTCTCTGACCTCGTTAGATCCCATCTGGAAGCCTTTTCCGGTACTCTGCCGGAGGGGGATTCAATCACAGAGGGCATCTACATCAACCTTGCTGCCCCTCTGATGATGCGTGAGTAGTTTACCACACACCTACGGGTCCATAGCTAGTAGCTAGATGGCTTCTTCTCTCTCTTTGATCTTCAATACAATGTTCTCCTCGATGTTCTTGGAGATCTATTCAATGTAATCGATGACCCACAAGTGTAGGGGATCTATCCTAGTCCTTTCAATAAGTAAGAGTGTCGAACCCAACGAGGAGCAGAAGGAAATGACATGTGGTTTTCAGTAAGGTTTTCTCTGCAAGCACTGAAATTATCGGTAACAGATAGTTTTGTGATAAGGTAATTCGTAACGGGTAACAAGTAATAAAAGTAAATAAGGTGCAGCAAGGTGGCCCAATCCTTTTTGTAGCAAAGGAGAAGCCTGGATGAGTTCTTATATAGAGAAAAGCGCTCCCGAGGACACATGGGAATTATCGTCAAGCTAGTTTTCATCACGCTCATATGATTTGCGTTCGTTACTTTGATAATTTGGTATGTGGGTGGACCGGTGCTTGGGTACTGCCATTTCTTGGACAAGCATCCCACTTATGATTAACCCCTATTGCAAGCATCCGCAACTACAAAAGAAGTATTAAGGTAAACCTAATCATAGCATGAAACATATGGATCCAAATCAGCCCCTTACGAAGCAATGCATACACTAGGGTTTAAGCTTCTGTCACTCTAGCAACCCATCATCTACTTATTACTTCCCAATGCCTTCCTCTAGGCCCAAACAATGGTAAAGTGTCAGTTAGTCAACGTTCACATAACACCACTATAGGAGAGACAACATACATCTCATCAAAATATAGAACGAATACCAAATTCACATGACTACTTATAGCAAGACTTCTTCCATGTCCTCAGGAACAAACTTAACTACTCACAAATCATATTCATGTTCATAATCAGAGAGGTATTAATTTGCATTAAGGATCTGCACATATGATCTTCCACCGAATAAACCAACTAGCATCAACTACAAGGAGTAACCAACACTACTGGCAACCCACAGGTACCAATCTGAGGTTTTGGGACAAAGATTAGATACAAGGGATGAACTAGGGTTTGAGAGGAGATGGTGCTGGTGAAGATGTTGATGGAGATTGACCCCCTCCCACTGAGAGGATCGATGGTGATGATGATGACGATGATTTCCCCCTCCCGGAGGGATGTTTCCCCGGCAGAACAGCTCCGCCGGAGCCCTAGATTGGTTCCGCCAAGGTTCCGCCTCATGGCGGCGGTGTTTCGTCCCGAAAGCTTGCTTATGATTTTTTCCAGGGTAAAAGACTTCATATAGCAGAAGATGGCCACCGGAGGGCTGCCAGGGGGCCCACGAGGCAGGGGGCGCACCCAGGGGGTAGGGCGTGCCCGCCACCCTCGTGGATAGAGGGTGGCCCCCCTCTGGTATTTTCTTCGCTCAATATTTTTTATTAATTCCAAAAATCATATTCTTGGAGTTTCAGGACTTTTGGAGTTGTGCAGAATAGGTCTCTAATATTTGCTCCTTTTCCAGCCCAGAATTCCAGCTGCCGGCATTCTCTTTTTTCATGTAAACCTTGTAAAATAAGAGAGAATAGGCATAAGTATTGTGATATAACGTGTAAAAACAGCCCATAATGCAATAAATATCGATATAAAAGCATGATGCAAAATGGACGTATCAAGTCCCCCAAGCTTAGACCTCGCTTGTCCTCAAGCGGAAGCCGAAATCAAAAAATATGTCCACATGTTTAGAGATAGAGGTGTCGATAAAATAAAATACGGACATGAGGGCATCATGATCATTCTTATAACAGCAACATATATATATTTTGTCATATGATTTCTTACGCTAAGGTAACAATCTATCCACAATGTCAAGTATGAATCAGAAACTTCATTGAAAGCTAACAAACTATAATCTTGGTCATTGAAGCAATTGCAATTTATCATACCATCGGAAAGAGTCAATATAAGGGCTTTTCAGCAAGTCCACATACTCAACCATCATTTAGTCTTTCATAATTGCTAACACTCACGCAATACTTATGGGTATGGAGTTTTAATCGGACACAGAGAAAGATAGGGGCTTATAGTGTTGCCTCCCAACCTTTTACCTCAAGGGTAATGTCAACAACAATAGTCAACCTTATGGAGAGTAATGACTTCACATATAAAAAGTATGATGAATAAAGTTGTTGAGAGTTGACAAACATAGTTTTGGTCATCGTTGCAATTAATAGGAAGTAATAAAGAAAGAGAGGTTCTCACATATAAATGTACTATCTTGGACATCTTTCATGACTGTGAGCACTCATTAAAATATGACATGCTAAAGAGTTGATGTTGGACAAGGAAGACAATGTAATGGGTTATGTTTTCTTATATCCGAAATAAAGTATATTGTCATGGATCATCCAACATGTTGAGTTTGCCTTTCCCTCTCTTGCTAGCCAAATTCTTTGCACCAAGTAGAGATACTACTTGTGCTTCCAAGTATCCTTAAACCCAGTTTTTCCATGAGTGTCCACCATACCTACCTATGGATTGAGTAAGATCCTTCAAGTAAGTTGTCATTGTTGTAGGCAATAAAAATTGCTCTCTAAATATGTATGACTTATTAGTGTGGAGAAAATAAGCTTTATACGATCTTGTGATATGGTAGCAATAAAAGCGACGGACTGCATAATAAAGGTCCATATCACAAGTGGCAATATAAGTGACGTTCTTTTGCATTAAGATTTCGTGCATCCCACCATAAAAGCACATGACAACCTCTGCTTCCCTCTGCGAAGGGCCTATCTTTTACTTTTGTCTTATACCTTATGCAAGAGTCATGGTGATCTTCACCTCCCCTTTTTACATTTTATCCTTTGGCAAGCACCTCGTGTAGGAAAGATCCTGATCAGTGCAAGATGGCAAAGCCCTTGACTCAAGACTAATATTTATTATATATAGCTCATGAACTTGATTACATAGAGGAATCATAAAGAAAAACTCAAAACTAGATCATACTAAAACTTTATTCTACTAGATCAATATATTACCAAAAGGATCAAACTAAGAAAAATGGTAAAGATAGGAGTGTGATGGTGATACGATACTGGGGCACCTCCCCCAAGCTTGGCAGTTGCCAAGGGGAGTGCCCATACCCATGTGATTAGTCCTCCTTTGCTGGTGAAGAAGGTGGTGGTGATGATGGATAGTCGCACATGGAGCGTAAGAGCTCCTCCAATTTGCGGATAATGCCCTTGAGAGCGGTGATATGCTCCAGTGACGGCTAAAGTACCTTTCACCCATGGATGTTGCATAGATGCGAGGGAACAAGTGACACTCTTCTTCATATTTTCATAAGAAAGAAATCTAACATTGGAAGGGATGACCGAGTTTGGAATAGCTGAGCTCTGTAGTTTCCCCATTGTGAATCCAGCTCGGAAACGAGAAGTAACTTCTTGATCCCCCTCCATGGCATCTATCCTTTTCAAGTCGGCCTCAATCTCCTCCTCCGTTGATGGCCCAAAGTGATAGGCATCGATGTTTGCTCCTGGACCCGGTGTCGGATGAGACACTCGAATCTCCCCGACTGATTCTTGAGAAGACATCTTGCTCTAAATCTACTGCAGAAACAACTCAAAACAAAAACAGAGGATTTGTCATGGTACGGTGGTCAAAACCTTCGAGAGATTATATAATAAATTTTTACCAACTAAAAGAAGTATCGTGCGAGAAAACGGAGTCCGGAGAGCACACGAGGTGCCCACGAGGCAGGGGGCGCGCCCAGTGGGGTAGGGCGCGCCCTCCACCCTCGTGGACGCCTCGTGTCCTTCCCGGACTACTTCTTATTTTCCTATTTTCTTAAATATTCCAAAACAGTGAAAAACTGCTATTAGAACTATTTTGGAGTTAGTTTACTTACCGTACCACATACCAATTCCTTTTCGGAGTTTGAAATGTTCTAGAAAGCGTCCCTTATATATTCCTCCGGTGTTACGGTTTCAGTCACATTAGTTTCAACATTTATTGGATTATCTGAGATATAATGTTTGATTCTTTGACCGTTCACCACCTTCGGACTTGTGCCTTTGAAGTTGTTGATTTTTGTGGCACCGGAACGATAGACCTCCTCGATAACGTAAGGACCTTCCCATTTAGAGAGAAGTTTTCCTGCAAAAAAATCTTAAACGAGAGTTGAAAAGCAACACATAATCACCTACATTAAACTCACGCTTTTGTAACCTTTTGTCATGCCATCTTTTAACTTTTTCTTTAAACAGTTTGGCATTCTCATAGGCTTGAGTTCTCCATTCATCAAGTGAGCTAATGTCAAATAACCTCTTCTCACCGGCAAGTTTGAAATCATAATTGATTTCTTTAATGGCCCAATATGCCTTATGTTCTAGTTCAAGAGGTAAGTGACAAGCTTTTCCATAAACCATTTTATATGGAGACATACCCATAGGATTTTTATATGTAGATCTATAAGCCCATAATGAATCATGAAGTTTCTTGGACCAATTCTTTCTAGATCTATTAACAGTCTTTTGCAAAATCAATTTAAGCTCTCTGTTACTCAGTTCTACTTGGCCACTAGACTGCGGGTGATATGAAGATGCAATTCTATGATTAACATCATACTTAGCAAGCATTTTACGAAAAGGACCATGAATAAAATGTGAACCACCATCAGTCATTAGGTATCTAGGGACTCCAAACCTCGGAAAAATAACTTCTTTAAGCATCTTAATGGAAGTGTTATGATCAGCACTGCTAGTTGGAATAGCTTCTACCCACTTAGTAACATAATCAACAGCAACTAAAATATGTGTATACCCATTAGAGGAAGGAAACGGTCCCATATAATCAAAGCCCCAAACATCAAATGGCTCAATAACAAGAGAATAATTCATAGGCATTTCTTGACGTCTACTAATATTACCAATTCTTTGACATTCATCGCAAGACAAGACAAACTTATAGGCATTCTTGAAGAGAGTAGGCCAATAAAAACCGGATTGCAATACCTTATGTGCAGTTCTATCTCCAGCGTGGTGTCCTCCATAAGCCTCGGAATGACACTTGAGTAGGATCTGTTCCTGTTCATGCTTAGGTACACAACGTCTAATAACACCATCTACTCCATCTTTATAAAGTTGTGGATCATCCCAGAAGTAATGTCTTAAATCATAGAAAAACTTTTTCTTTTGTTGGTATGTGAAACTAGGTGGTATAAATTTGGCAACAATGTAATTAGCATAATCAGCATACCATGGAGCAGTACGAGAAGAATTTATGACAGCTAATTGTTCATCAGGAAAGCTATCATCAATAGGTAGTGGGTCATCGAGAACATTTTCTAACCTAGACAAGTTGTCTGCAACGGGTTTCTCAGCTCCCTTTCTATCAATGATATGCAAACCAAATTTTTGTAGTAGGAGAACCCATCTAATAAGTCTAGGTTTAGCATCTTTCTTTTCCATAAGATATTTAATAGCAGCATGATCAGTGTGAACAGTTACTTTAGAGTCAACAATATAAGGTTTGAACTTATCACAAGCAAATACAACTGCTAAAAATTCTTTTTCAGTAGTAGCATAATTTCTCTGGGCACTGTCTAGAGTTTTACTAGCATATTGAATAACATTTAGTTTCTTATTTGTCCTAAAACAGCACCTACATCATAATTGCTAGCATCGCACATAATTTCAAAGGGTAAATTCCAGTCAGGTGGCTGAACAATAGGCACAGAAATCAAAGCTTTCTTAAGTATTTCAAATGCTTCTACACAACCATCATCGAAGACAAAAGGAATATCTTTTTGTAAGAGATTGGTCAGAGGCCTAGAAATTTTAGAGGAGTCCTTAATAAACCTCCTATAAAAACCAGCATGACTAAGGAAACTTCTTATACCTTTAATGTCTTTAGAACACGACATCTTTTCAATAGCATCAACTTTAGCTTTATCAACTTCAATACCTCTTTAAAAAAATTTATGCCACAAGACAATGCCTTCATTAACCATAAAGTGGCACTTTTCCCAATTCAAGACAAGATTAGTTTCTTCACATCTCCACAAAACTCGATCAAGGTTGCTCAAGCAATCATCAAAGGAGGATCCATAAACGGAGAAATCATCCATGAAAACCTCAACAATCTTTTCACAAAAGTAAGAGAATATAGCCATCATGCATCTTTGAAAGGTAGCAGGTGCATTACATAAACCAAAAATCATACGTCTATAAGCAAAAGTAACGAAAGGGCAAGTAAAAGTGGTCTTTTCTTGATCCTCTTTTGACACAGGTATTTGAGAGAAACCAGAGTAACCATCTAGAAAGCAAAAATGTGTATGTTTGGATAATCTTTCTAACATTTGATCAATAAAAGGCAAAGGGTAATGATCCTTTCTAGTAGCTTTATTTAATTTGCGAAAATAAATTACCATCCTATAACCTGTAACAATTCTTTGTGGGATCAATTCATCTTTATCATTAGGAACGACAGTAATACCTCCCTTCTTAGGGACACAATGGACAGGACTTACCCATTGACTATCAGCAACGGGATAAATTATACCTGCTTCCAGGAGCTTTAGTATTTCTTTTCTTACCACTTCTTTCATCTTAGGATTCAACCGCCGTTGGTGATCAACAACTAGTTTAGCGTCTTTCTCCAATTTTATTTTGTGCTGGCATAGAGTGGGACTAATGCCCTTAAGATCATCAAGAGTATATCCAATAGCAGCACGATGCTTCTTCAAAGTTTTCAATAATTTCTCTTGTTCCTGCTTTTAAAGGTTAGCACTAATAATAACAGGATATATCTTCTTTTCATCAAGATAAGCATATTTAAGAGTATCAGGTAGTGGTTTAAGCTCTAACACGGGATCACCCTTGGGTGATGGAGGATCCCTTGGAATTTCAACAGGCAAGTTGCATTTCAAAATAGGTCCCTGTTTAAAGAATACTTCATCTATCTTCCTTCTTTCATTCATAAACATATCATTTCCATGGTCTAGCAAATATGTTTCTAAAGGATCATTAGGAGGTACGACAATAGAAGCAAGACCAATAATTTCATCCTTACTAGGCAATTCTTTATCATGGGGTTGTCTACGAAATTTAGCAAAATTAAAGTCATGAGACATATCCCCTAAACCAATCGTAACAATATCCTTTTCCCAGTCTATCCTAGCATTAACAATATTCAAGAAGGGTCTACCAAATATGATGGGACAAAAGCTATCTTGTGGGGAACCAAGAACAATAAAATCAGCGGGATATTTAACTTCCCCACACAAGACTTCAACATCTCTAACAATCCCAACTGGTGAACTAGTATCTCTATTGGCAAGGTTAATTGTAACATCAATTTCTTCTATCCCAGCAGGTGCAATACCATGCATAATTTCTTTGTATAAGGAATGAGGTATTGCACTTACACTATCACCCATATCACATAAGCCATGATAACAATGATCTCCTATTTTAACAGAACAACATGCATGCCTACAACAGGTCTATATTTATTTTTAGTATCGGGTCTAGCAATTCTAGCAGCTTCATCACAGAAGTAAATAACATGCCCATCAATATTATCATCTAAGAGATCTTTAACCATAGCAATACTAGGTTCAAATTTAATTTGCTCGGGTGGTGTAGGTGTTCTAGTATTACTCCTACGAACCACAGTTGAAGCTTTAGCATGATCCTTTATCCTAACAGGGAAAGGTGGTTTCTCAATATACATAGTAGGAACAATAGGATCATCATAAGTGATAGTCTTTTCTTCAACTTTAATAGGTGCAACTACTTTTACTTCAATGGGAGAATTATATTTAAACCACTTCTCCTTAGGGAGGTCAACATGAGTAGCAAATGATTCACAGAAAGAAGCTACTATCTCAGAGTAAAGTCCATATTTAGTGCTAAATTCACGAAAAGCATTGGTATCCATAAAAGATTTAACACAATCAAACTTAGGTGTCATACCTGACTCCTTACCTTCGTCGAGATCCCAATCTTCAGAGTTGCGTTTAATACTTTTCAATAAATCCCATCTGAATTCAATAGTCTTCATCATGAAAGAACCAGTACAAGAAGTATCGGGCATGTAGCGATTGTTGAGAGAAACCCGAGCATAAATTTTTTGAATAATCATTTCTCTTGAGAGCTCATGATTGGGGCATGAATATAACATTGACTTAAGCATCCCCCAAGCTTGAGGGATGCTTTCTCCTTCGCAAGGCAAAAATTATATATGTAACTACGATCACGATGAACAAGATGCATAGGATAAAACTTCTAATGAAATTCCAATTTCAATCGGTTGTATTTCCATGATCCCATATCATCACATAGACTAAACCATGTCAATGCCTCTCCCTTCTAAGATAAAGGGAATACCTTCTTCTTGATAACATCCTCGGGGATACCTGCAAGCATAAATAATCCACAAACTTCATCCACATAGATTAGGTGCAAATCGGGATGAATGTTCCATCTCCCGTAAAAGGATTAGCTAGCAGTTTCTCTACCATACCCAAAGGAATTTCAAAGTAAACATTTTCAGTAGGTTCAGTAGGTTGAGGAGCAACTCTTTGCTGTACTGGTCAGGGTGAAGATACCCCGAACAAGCCCCTCAAACGATTATGTTCCATAGTAACAAGTGATAGTAAATTTCAGCACACCATATAAAATTTTCCTTACCAAGTTCCACTTACCAAAGGCGCTTCACTCCCCAGAAAAGAGTCTAGATGACCCACAAGTGTAGTGGATCTATCATAGTCATTTCGATAACTAAGAGTGTCGAACTCAACGAGGAACAGAAGGAAAGGACAAGCGGTTTTCAATAAGGTTTTCTCTGCAAGCACTGAAATTATCGGTAATAGATAGTTTTCATAAGGTAATTCGTAACGGGTAACAAGTAATAAAAGTAGATAAGGTGCATCAAGGTGGCCCAATCCTTTTTTTAGCAAAGGACAAGCCTGGACGAGTTCTTATATAGAGAAAAGCGCTCCCGAGGACACATGGGAATTATCGTCAAGCTAGTTTTCATCATGCTCATATGATTCGCGTTCGTTACTTTGATAATTTGGTATGTGGGTGGACTGTGCTTGGGTACTGCCCTTTCTTGGACAAGCATCCCACTTATGATTAACCCCTATTGCAAGCATCTGCAACTACAAAAGAAGTATTAAGGTAAACCTAACCATAGCATGAAACATATGGATCCAAATCAGCCCCTTACGAAGGAACGCATAAACTAGGTGAGGGAGTCCTGGATTAGGGGGTGTCCTGATAGCCGGACTACTATCAGCAGCCGAACTATCATCGGCCGGACTATCATCATCGACCGGACTCCAAGACTATGAAGATACAAGATTGAAGACTTCGTCCCGTGTCCGGATGGGACTTTCCTTGGCGTGGAAGGCAAGCTTGGCGATACGGATATGTAGATCTCCTACCATTGTAACCAACTCTATGTAACCCTATCCCTCTCCGGTGTCTATATAAACCGGATGGCTCTAGTCCGTAGGACACAACAACAACCATTACAATCATACCATACGCTAGCTTCTAGGGTTTAGCCTCCTTGATCTCGTGGTAGATCCACTCTTGTAAACATCCACAATATCAATATCAATCAAGCAGGACGTAGGGTTTTACCTCCATCAAGAGGGCCCGAACCTGGGTAAAACATCGTGTCCCTTGTCTCCTGTTACCATCCGCCTAGACGCACAGTTCGGGACCCCCTACCCGAGATCCGCCGGTTTTGACACCGACATTGGTGCTTTCATTGAGAGTTCCGCTATGACGTCACCGATAGGCTTGATGGCCTCTTCAATCGACAACGACGCAGTCCTGGGTGAGACTTTTCTCCCCGGACAGATCTTCGTATTCGGCGGCTTCGCACTGCGGGCCAACTCACTTGGCCATCTGGAGCAGATCAAAAGCTACGCCCCTGGCCGTCAGGTCAGGTTTGGAAGCCTAAACTTCACGGCCGATATCCGCGGGGACTTGATCTTCAATGAATCTGAGCCACAGCCGAGCGTGTCGCGCTGTCACGATGGGCATGACCTAACTCTGCCGCCGGACAGCACCTTGGAGGCCGCACACGAATCCGCTCCGACCCATAGTCCGGAGCCGATCACTCAGATCGAGGATGGATGGCTGGACACCGCCTCGGGAGCTGCAACTTCTACGGTGATGGAGCCGAATACTTATCTTGTCCCGCATAAAGCCCATGACTCCGAGGTGCCGGACCCCCTGCCGGACTCCGAACCTCCTGCGCCCCTGCTAGTCGAATCCGATTGGGCGCCGATCATGGAATTCACCACTGCGGACACCTTTCAGCACTCACCCTTCGGCGATATCTTAAATTCACTGAAGCATCTCTCACTATCCGGAGAGCCCCGGCCGAACTACGGCCAGGATGGTCGGGACGCGGGCAATGAAGAAATTCAGAGCCCACCCACCACCCACTTCGTAGCCACCATCGACGATCTAACCGACGTGCTAAACTACGACTCCGAAGACATCAACAGTATGGACGATGCCGAAGACGATCAAAAACCAGCGCCTACAGGGCACTGGAAGGCCACCTCGTCACATGACATACATATGGTGGACACCCCAAAGGGAAGCGATAACGAGGAACAATGGGACGCGGCAGAGGATAATCCCGCCGATAAACAACCAAAACGGCGACGTAGACGCCGCCCTAAGTCCTGCCTCGATCAAAGCAGCATTCCTAACGACCCAACAATAGAGCAGGGCAGACCAGCGGACGACGAACATACAACCAAGCAACTATCCGAACAGGACGAACCGGATAATCAACCCCTTCACGGAGCAATCAACAGTCCGGACACACCACCGGAGCATAAGAACCTTCACAAAAGACTCGTCGCCACTGCAAGAAGTTTGAAGAAGGAAAAACGGAAGCTCAAAATAGCGGAATACATACTCAGAATGAAGTGGAGCAAAGTACTCAAGACCGCAGACAAATATGGCAATGGCCATCAAACAAAGAGCTACCCGAAGCGCAAGTTGCTGCCAGAATTTGACAAGGAAGCCATAGAGCCCTCACAGTCAAAAAATAAAGAAGCCGCCTGGCCGGATAGACGGCCAGATGAAAGGCCAAAAGCGACAAGCAGCGCCGCACACAAGCCGACTTATGATCCTGGGAAAACGGAGGGCCCAACTAGGTCCATCTACGGGCCAAAAAAGAGGGCCCCAGGAAATAACACAACACGACAAGTGTCCGAAGATAGCGGCACACCCAAATACAGGGGCGCCGCACACCCGCTATGTTTTACCGATGAGGTGCTGGATCATGAATTTCCAGCAGGGTTCAAACCCATAAACATAGAGGCATACGACGGCACAACAGACCCAGGAGTCTGGATAGAAGATTACATACTACACATACACATGGCTAGAGGAGATGATCTCCACGCCATAAAATACCTACCCCTCAAGCTCAAAGGGCCAGCTTGGCATTGGCTCAAAAGCCTCCCAGAAAACACTGTTGGAAGTTGGGAAGAGCTTGAGGACGCGTTTAGAGCAAATTTTCAAGGGACTTATGTCCGCCCTCCGGATGCAGACGATTTGAGTCATATAACTCAACAGCCCGGAGAGTCAGCGCGCAAATTCTGGAACAGGTTCCTTACCAAAAAGAACCAAATAGTCGACTGTCCGGGCGCGGAAGCCTTAGCAGCTTTTAAACACAACGTCTGAGACGAATGGCTCGCCAGACACCTCGGCCAAGAGAAGCCAAGAACAATGGCCGCGCTAACAAGCCTCATGACGCGCTTTTGCACAAGAGAAGACAGCTGGCTAGCAAGATGCAGTACCAGCGACCCGAGTACATCCGAGATCAGAGATGGAAACGGAAAATCACGGCGCAGGAAAGATCAGCGCCAGAATAAAGAAAAAAGCCCAAAGGGCACGGCGGTCAACACCGGATTCAAAAGCTCGCGGCCAAACAATAAAACACTGCCTCTTAAGGACAACAGCGACCAGCTATCAAATTTAAACAAAATTCTAGATCGGATATGTCAAATCCACAGTACCTCCGGAAGGCCTGCAAACCATACCAACCGAAATTGTTGGGTTTTTAAATAGTCCGGCAGACTCAACGCCGGACACAAAGGGCTCGATGTGCCAAGTGAGGACGATGACGAACCCCACCAGTAGAGCACCGGAAGTCAAAAGACTTTCCCACAAGAAGTCAATACAGTAAACTCACTTCATGTGATAGTACGGAAAACCAACACGGCACTCGCTTAGACAAGTGTCGCAAGGTCCACCCCAGCGGAACACCGAGATTGGATGTCACAACCAATCACTTTCGACCATCTGGATTAGTCCAGAAGTATCCGGAACGCAGGATAGACTGCCCTGATATTGGATCCAATAATAGACGGACTGCAATTCACGCAGGTTTTGATGGACGGCGGCAGTGACTTAAACCTGCTATATCCGGACACAATCCGCAAGTTGGGATAGACCCTACTACAAATTGGCATAGCCTCACTTCCTTCAAAGGAGTGGCGCCAGGCCCTTACGCCAGGTGCATAGTTTCATTATTACTAGAAGTTGTGTTCAGGTCACCTGACAACTTCCGACGAGAAAAGCTAACCTTTCATGTCGCCCCATTTAAAAGTAGCTATCAAGCATCACTGGGACAGGAAGCTTTTGTCCGCTTCAATGCACTACCACATTACGCGTCTCTTACGCTTAAAATGCCCGGTCAACGTGGCATCATTTCATTAAAAGGTCGCCTGAGACCCCGGACACGGCTGGACGAGTCCGGAATGAATAAGCTAGGGGCTACCTAGCCGCACACCCCTTCACAAGGGTTTGTACATATAAGCCATAATGAGCTAGCATAGGCTCAGCTTTATTAATCTATATTTCAATTTTTTATGCACTTTCTCGCACGATTTCTTTTCAAACTAAGTTCCTCCCTTTTTACAGATGAACAGCGTGCACACCCGTCCAGGATACGGCACAACGGAGACACAGGCGCAGACGTGCAGTAGGGACCCGTTGCAAGGACTCTTTTCAGACTAAGACCCTACGTAAACCTTTCTTACTGTCTCTTGTTGCTATAATCCCCTGGTTTCTCATTATAACCAGAGTGGAGACTGGCGTTTTGGCATCGGCCGCGCCAGAAGAACTTGCCCATACCTGGACACAAGGGGCTTAGGGCATTGTTTTGCCCGCTATTGTAAAGACCGAACACCTTCGGGAGTGTTTGGCGTCTCGAGTTAGGCCTTATATGCATCAGCTCTGAATCATGTCTTTGGTCAAATGTTGGGTTTGCCCGGCTCCTGTGTTTTGCTGCCTTACGTTCCGTATCATCGGCTAACGCGGCACCAGGAGAACTACTGCGATTGTGCCCCAGTTCGGCTGGGCGAGCACCTCAGTAGAGAAAGCCGAAAACTGACTGTCATGATACAGCGAGAGACTGGTCAACCACTCGATCGACCATGGGAATGTTTAGAATTCCTCCGCTTTGACGAAGGGCCGTTTCCCGGTCAGGCACATACGCGCCCCAAATTCGGAGAGCGCGGTGCCCCCAGGGGCTATGTCGTAGCCCCACCCTCGAACTCCATGGCTAAGTGAAAGTGATAAAGCATTATAGTCCGGTTGCCTCGTTTGCTATGCTACCACCTCCTTTACAGGACCGAGACGTCGGATTAAGTGTGAAAACGCGCTATTTTTTGCGAACACCCCCGCACCTTGTGCGTGGGGGCTGAAGCCGACGACTGCCATCTTTCAGGTTATACACACGTATACATGAACGGCCGCATAGGAGATATTCTATTACTTGAACGCACAAGTATAAAAGGCACTTACATCATAAATATTGTTTTACATCATAAAAACGTTCATTCGAACGTAACACTTTTTGAGCACTGCGACTCTATTACACGAGCACCACGTAGCACTTCGCCAAAATAGTGCTCGGCGGGTAACCGGTTATCATCCGAACCCGGGGTCACAACAGCGGTGGCATCCATCTCTGTCCAATGTGTCTTCACATGAGCGAGTGCCATCCGCGCACCCTCTATGCAGGCCGACCGCTTCATCGCCTTGATATGCGGCACTGCCCCAAGAAATTGCTGCAATAAGCCAAAGTAACTCTTCGGCTCGGTCCTATCCGGCCGGACATGTGTCACTATATCCTTCATAACAAGCCCGGACAACATATTTAGCTCAGCCCACTCGGCCAAACGATCGGTCAGTGGAAGTGAACGCTCCGGACTATGGAATTGAGACCAATACAGCTCTTCCGTCTTGTGATCCTTCTGGCTTCGAAAATGCACAACGGCATCCGCCGCACTCGCTGCTAAGTCCATATAAGGGTCCTCCGGACCACACAGTTGGCCCAGCTGAGCATACTTTGGATCTGTGAACCTTCGGCACAGCAGAAAAGGCTTGCCAGCTACAATTTCTCCGGCCTGGCGCAGCTCTTCCTTTATAGCCCGCATTGCAGAGCGGGCATCCTTGACTTCGGCAGTGGCCTTCTCCAGGTCTTCTTGCCCCACTAGGCGCTCCTTCCCAAGAGCCTCATTGCGGTCGGTAGCATCTTTTAACTTCACGGCCATTTCGGCCATCTCTTCCCTGCTACGGCAGTGTGCGGCCCTTTCTGCCGCTAACTCCTCGGCCGCCCTCGAGGCCGCCGCATTACTCCTTCTGGCCTGCTCCTTGGCTTGAGCAAGTTCGGCCCGCAGGCTCTCCACAGCAGCGGCACTATCTGCATTTCACGCACATGTTGTAAGGAGCTGGCTTCGGCCCCCTTACAAAGTGACCGCACAAAAACACTTACCTTGCGACTCATCAAGTCGCCTGTTGACTAGCGTGATGTCCGCATCCGCAACAGCGAGTTACTGCTTTAGTTCATAACTCCATCAGTCCGGCTGGCCCCCGGACGACCCGCCACCTGCATCGGCACGGCGGAAATTTAAACCTGCGATTTTGATCCTCGGCATGCTGTCGATTTCGACAACCTACCGAGTCTCAGGGGCTACTATCTATACAGGGCGCATTCTATATGCTAAACTATTAAAAGGTGTGTCATTTTTACGCACCTCAAACCCCGCCAGCAAACTCCTGACGGCATTATGCAACCCGCCTTCGGCGGACGAAATCCTTTCAATCACCATGCTCATCAATGCGTGGTGATCTTCTGAGATAGACGCCTTCTCAAGCAGATCCTTCAGCCGTACACCAATTGGCGCCGAACTATCCGGCTCTGCCAAACCAGGGGGATCCCTCCGTGACGACACTTCAGGCTCGTCCGCCCTATCCGACGGCGCCCCGGATGGAGGCGTCTCACTCTCCATCATCTCCGGACGAAGGTCCCCCGAGGATGAGCTCATTTGCGAAGGATGGAGATCCGAACTACAAGGTAAAAACTTTAGTTATCCTCAGAAGCACAAATAGGGATGTCCCTTATTATAAAACTCCTTTCTTTCTACTTATGGCTCGTTGCAGGGCTGACTCTTTAAGGGAGATTGTGCGGCCGGGGCCTCCCCGGACGCAGGACCCTCTAGCGAAGATTTCTTCCCCCGTTTAGGGGCTTTTGCCCCCGGGTCCTCGGAGGCAGTCCTCTTCTCCCCTTGGAGGGAGGGATTCTCGATCCCCCCTCTTTCAAGAGCCTCCTTAGGCGAGGCAGTAGCTTTCCTGCTTTCCCCTTCGCCTTCCTCTGGAGGCGCAACCTCAAGCATCCGAACCAGCACGGAATCCGGCACGGTCTCGGGGAGGGGGGCCGGACACCGTATCAATTTTGCTGCCGCTATCCACTCCTGTTTAGAAGGAAGTTGGTCATAAGGCGAATTATTGAAAGGCAAACAAACGGTATGTCCGGACTTGGAACTACTTACTTGAGTATCCGGGCGATTGCAGCTTAGGCCAGCATCCTCGGTCAATTTCGGACGCGCCTCTTGCGATCCGAAGAATAATTTGTACATCTCCAGGGGTGTCATACCCATGAAGTGTTGAAGAATCCGTGGGCCCTCCGGATTGAACTCCCACAGCCGGAGGGGGCGGCGTTTGCAGGGCGGGATACGCCTAATCAGCATAACCTGCATTACCACCACCATATCGACCTCCCTCGTTTGGAGATCTCGAATCCGGCCCTGCAGTTGGGGCACGTCCTTTGACGGCCCCAATTGAGCCCTTGGTTAACCCACGACATCAACCATCATGGAGGTCCCGGGCGAAATGAGGGTGGCAGCTTTTGTCTGCGGCCCCTCGGAATGGTGATATAGAACCACTCTTGCTGCCACGGGCCGAGCTCCTCTTGGAAGGAGCCTGCGGGCCACGGGGCATCGGCCCTCCTACTTATGGCCGCCCCGCCGCACTCCGCTTGACGCCCCCCGATCATCT
Organism: Triticum dicoccoides; assembly: GCF_002162155.2. Taxonomy (NCBI): domain Eukaryota; kingdom Viridiplantae; phylum Streptophyta; class Magnoliopsida; order Poales; family Poaceae; genus Triticum; species Triticum dicoccoides. Next base: position 594,077,164 of record NC_041391.1, read on the forward strand.
TCGGCGCCACATTGAAGGTCTTCAGCCACAGGCCGAAGTGAGGGGCGACGCGGAGGAAGGCTTCGCAGACAACAATAAATGCGGAAATATGGAGGATAGATTCCGGAGCCAAATCGTGGAATTCCAACCCATAGTAAAACATGAGCCCTCTCACGAAAGGATCCATCGGGAAGCCTAAACCCCGACGGAGGTGGGATACAAAGACGACATACTCGCCGGGCTCGGGGGTGGGGATGGCCTGCCCTTCGGCAGGCAACCTGTGCGAAATCTCATAAGCCAGGTACTTGGCCTCCCGTAGCTTTAGCACGTCCTCCTCCGTGACGGAGGAGGGCATCCACCGGCCTTGGAGGTCGGAACTGGACATCATTGAAGGTCCGAAGCGCTCGAATCTGGAGCTCTAGGTGCTGGAACTTGGAGCGGGGAGAGGATTCGATGGAGGATTGAAGAAAAGAAACGAGCCTTGGTCCCGTTATAAAGAGGGAGAATACCAAGAGCCGTCTCCGTGACCGTTTGGGACTCGCCTTCGATAGAGGGGGCGTGGCGACCGGTGCGGTTGGGTTACCCACGTCCGTATTGATGAGAATCCCGGATTAAGGGGAAACACGGTCTCTCCTTCGACAAGACGTGCCAAGGAAACCGCTTCGCTAAATGCGCTGAGGTGGTAGAGTAAAAAACGATTCAAGTAATGGCTTGGTAGTGGCGTGATGTCATGCCACAAAAAAATGTCTGCAGATCGAACTTGTGTATATATATTATTCTCTCTACGGTGAAATGTGGAATTTATTTTGCAGAGCCGGACACTATCCTGGTGTTCACAATCTTCTATCATTCGGAGGAGGAACCCGCCTTGCAATGCCAAGCAATATACGCGCCGGACTTATCGTCATTGAAGCCTGGTTCAGGGGCTACTAAGGGAGTCCTGGATTAGGGGGTGTCCGGATAGCCGGACTACCATCACCAGCCGAACTATCATCGGCCGGACTATCATCATCGATCGGACTCCAAGACTATGAAGATACAAGATTGAAGACTTCGTCCCGTGTCCGGATGGGACTTTCCTTGGCGTGGAAGGCGAGCTTGGCGATACGGATATGTAGATCTCCTACCATTGTAACTGACTATATGTAACCCTAGCCCTCTCCGGTGTCTATATAAACCGGATGGCTCTAGTCCGTAGGACACAACAACAACCATTACAATCATACCATAGGCTAGCTTCTAGGGTTTAGCCTCCTTGATCTCGTGGTAGATCCACTCTTGTAAACATCCACAATATCAATATCAATCAAGAAGGACGTAGGGTTTTACCTCCATCAAGAGGGCCCGAACCTGGGTAAAACATCGTGTCCCTTGTCTCCTGTTACCATCCGCGTAGACGCACAGTTCGGGACCCCCTACCCGAGATCCGCCGGTTTTGACACCGACACTAGGGTTTAAGCTTCTGTCACTCTAGCTACCCATCATCTACTTATTACTTCCCAATGCCTTCCTCTAGGCCCAAACAATGGTAAAGTGTCATGTGGTCAACGTTCACATAACACCACTAGAGGAGAGGTAACACACATCTCATCAAAATATCGAACGAATACCAAATTCACATGACTACTTATAGCAAGACTTCTCCCATGTCCTCAGGAACAAAGGTAACTACTCACAAATCATATTCATGTTCATAATTAGAGGGATATTAATATGCATTAAGGATCTGAAGATACGATCTTCCACCGAATAAACCAACTAGCATCAACTACAAGGAGTATTCAACACTACTAGCAACCCACAGGTACCAATCTGAGGTTTTGGGACAAAGATTGGATACAAGAGATGAACTACGGTTTGAGAGGAGATGGTGATGGTGAATATGTTGATGGAGATTGACCCCCTCCCGCTGAGAGGATCGATGGTGATGACGATGGTGATGATTTCCCCCTCCCGGAGGGATGTTTCCCCGGCAGAACAGCTCCGTCGGAGCCCTAGATTGGTTCTGCCAAGGTTTTGCCTCGTGGCGGCGGTGTTTCGTCTCGAAAGATTGGTTATGATTTTTTCTGTAAAAGACTTCATATAGGAGAAGATGGCCACCGGAGGGCTGCCAGGGGGCCCACAAGGTAGGGGGGCGCGCCCGCCACCCTCGTGGACACAGGGTGGGCCCCCTCTGGTAATTTTTTCGCTAATTTTTTTTTGTTAATTCCAAAAATAACTTTCGTGGAGTTTCAAGACTTTTGGAGTTCTGCAGAATAGGTCTCTGATATTTGCTCCTTTTCCAGCCTAGAATTCCATCTGCTGGCATCCTCCTTCTTCATGTAAACCTTGTAAAATAAGAGATAATAGGCATAAGTATTGTGATATAACGTGTAACAACAGCCCATAATGCAATAAATATCGATATAAAAGCATGATGCAAAATGGATGTATCATTAATCTTCTTTTGTGGTGTGTTTGTCGAGATCCGATGAATTGTGGATTTATGATCAGATTATCTATGAATATTATTTGAGTCGTCTTCTCTGAATTCTCATATGCATGATTTGATATATATGTATTTCTCTTTGAACTGTCGGTTTGGTTTGGCCAACTAGATTGGTTTTTCTTGCAATGGGATACGTGCTTAGTTTTGGGTTCAATCTTGCGGTGTCCTCACCTGTGACACCCTTGTTTTTGCTCTTTTTCTTCTTCTGGACTTCATTGCCTTTTTGATTTCAATTTGAGTTTTGAATCAACTCAGATGGACTAAAACACTTGGGCATTTCCTTGATTTTTACCTAAATGACTCACCTCCCTCTCAAACACCTCATTTTCTCAAATAATATGCCACCGACGCCTCTGTTGAACTCGTGCTCGCTCGCGATATATACAGTGATGATCGTTTCTTCAGAGATGCACTGTGGCAACAAGTAATCCCCCAGCACATTCATGCAGTGTGATATATATATAGTGATGACACTTGATTGCTTCAGAGATGTTGGCCTGCTATCTTTTGTGACTGACAAGGAGCACTAGAATGAAGAGCTTCTGCTGCAGTTCTATGCCACTTTGCACATTAGAAGCTACAACAAGGATCCGAAGACTTGGGTCCTTGAGTGGATGACAGGAGATGTTCACCATGAAGCCAAAGCTTAGGACGTCATTGAGCTTACTTCCCTGCCCACTCCTGGTGAGTTATATGAACCAGGTTGTGAGCTCTATCAAGATGAACTGCAGAGCATATTTCAGAAGCCCGAGACAAATATGAGTCAAATACTGAGCATGACGAATCCATTGCCCCAAGACACTAAATATCCCAACGAGTTCTTTGTTGAAGACCTCGAGTACTTGCTCCACACAGTATATCATATTCTAAGGCATACTTTATGGCCAGTCAAAGGTCACTCTTCTGGAGCCAAACTCGAAGGCACCATGAAGACATTGGTCTTCTCTATTGTCAATGGCATAAGACTCAACACTTAGGAATTCTTCATTCGTCGGCTGGTTGCTTCTGGAATTGATCTGTTTGGCCTGAAGTTCTATGCCCCTTGGATCATGCGTCTCATAAAGCTTCATTCCATAGTTGACTATCAAGCTTCAGCGCACAATCATGTCATCTTTCTGCCTGATGTTGACATGTCTTATGAAGCCATTTATTCTGATCCAGCAAAGAAGCCACTCCATCTGCAGAATGCTGAATATCAAAGCTTCACTCAACCTATTGAAGGCATTCATGTACCGAATTCTACTACTCCCGACTATCTCCCAGCTGGCAACTTGCGTGTGCCGCATCGCGCCAATATTGAAGCCACTGCCAATACTATTGCATAAAGGCCTCGGAAGCGTTCGCGTGTCCTTAATGACCGTGAGCTTCTGGTTATTTACATCAGAAGCAGGATAATCATCATGAATGGTTGAAACGCCAAATGTAGAGTATTCTGGTGGTTGAAAATCACATTCTCTATCTAGCCACCAAGAATTCCTTTGTTGCTCATGAAGCCTATCAGTGGTCCTGAAAGAGCCTTACCTTGCTCCGCTCTGAAGATGATCTTCACGAGGATGGCTTCACTGAAAAGTTCAAGTTTGACTCTAGGCCACAACAATCTGCAAGTTGGCGTCAACCACCTTCAATTGAAGATTCTGAGTATTCATCTTTGGCAGCAATTGTTGTTGCAAGAGTCGTCGATGAAGAAGACGACGCCACTTTACCAGCATTAGCTTCACTGCATCATGATGCTGCCCTAGGCCCTTCTGCTCCACCTAACTCCAACATCGACCCTGCTGCTCCAACTTCGTCTCCACCTGGGAACACGTAGAAACTCTATGTCTTCAAACCTTTTTGGTCCTTACTAACAAAATGGGGAGAAGCATATGAGGTTGGTAGTCTTCAAGTGAGTCCATATGGGTGGTTGCCTTAATTTTTGCTAAGTGCTTGCAACTCTCGTTTTGAAACTATTTGGCTCTTGAGTTGTAACACTTAAACTTGATGGCCGTCTGCTACTTTTGCTACTACGTTTGTGATGTGATGATAAATTCTGCATAAAGTCATTTTGTAGACGTCAATTTCTCATTATGCATATCATTATCTTCATTACTTTTACATATGCATGATGAATTTTCTTCATACATTGAAGATGTCCTCCACAAAGCAAAACCTGCAATGTGCATTTGCATTCAAAAGCAAACTAATCATATGCACATCTTCAGGGGGAGCCTCTTTTAATCTCTGAAGACAATTCTCACAAAACTGAACTTTCACATACATTTATCCCCGTTGAAAAATTCAACCAGTTTGTCATCAATCAACAAAAAGGGGGAGATTGTAAGTGCATCTAGTGCCACCCCTAGTTGGTTTGGGAGTATTGATGACAAACGTGGTTGAGGGACTAATGTGCTTGTGAGAATCGCAGGATAACACAGGTAGTAGTCCCTCATTGATCCGTTTTTTCCTACCAGAGATGACCCCTAAAAATGTGTGAAGACATTGAAGACAATGGTGGTTTGTGAAGACATTCATGATGAAGATTATGACGTGTGAAGATATTCACTTGAAGTGTATGGAGTGCGAAGACATAACTGTTTCGTAGTTTCCATTCTTCTTTATTGAGTCATAGGAACCACCGTACTGTTAAGTGGGGTACAAGTGAACAAAGTCAGAGTGACTGATGTGATGCTCAACCAAATCCTATGTCTTCGTGTGAAAACAATGAGAGCAAACTTTATCCAGAGTTGGATGAGTCAGCTTTGCTTGTAGCCCAAGCCAAGCTGCCGCGTGTGTTTGAAATCCGACCATTGGACACGTGTCGGTTCGTTAGTGACCCAGGGTCATTTCAGACATATCAGGTTAGGTTGCCACTTGGCTATAAATAGCCTACCCCCTACACCATAAATTGGTGGCTGCTCAAAGTTAGTGCACAACTTTTGTCGTTTGAGAGCAACCCACCTTCGAAGCATTTGAGAGAGAGATCCTTGCAAGGACTAAGCCCAAAACACCCAGAGCCAAAGAGTGTTAGGCATCACCTAAGTCTTTCTGTCCACATGATCTGAAGACTTGTTACACTTGAGGACTGTGAATCCTCCAGCTGGTTAGGCATCACGTCCTGAGCATCCAAGAGTCATTGTGGATTGCCAGTGAACGAAGTCTGTGAAGGTTTGGAAGTCTACCTTGAAGACTTACCAGAGTGATTGGGCGAGGGCTGGGTGTCCTTAGCTCAAGGGGAATAAGGTGAAGACACGGTCTTCTGAGTTCAATCTCAGCCTCCCTAACCAGACATGCAGTTGTCACAACAACTGGAACTGGTCTACCAAATCCTTGTCTTCACCAAGCAACTGGTTCTATCCCCTACTCTCATTACTCTTCAATTTGTGTTCGGGAAGTCATTGCCTGCTTTCCTGATTCACTTGACTTCACTGTGTGAAGAGTTTATCTGTTTGGCTTCGTACTATCTTCCATTCCGATCCTGTCTACCTAGTTGTAGTTAGTCTTCGTGCTTTCATTGTATTGTATGCTTGACTAATGCTTGCCTAGTGTAGTTTTCATTTTGCTGCTTACTATATAGGTTTAGTTTACTTGTTTGTCTTCGAAGCCACCGTGTTGTGAAGACTTTCATAAAAATCACCTATTCACCCCCTCTGGTCGATAACTAGCACTTTCAATTAGTAAGCAACATAGCAAAAGTTCTAGGCATAAAATTGAGGAAGTCATTCTTATCAAAAGGATCATTGGTTATTTCAACAAAATTGGGATGAATACTAATCATTTTAAGATCCCCTTTGTTGCTACTAGAAGCAGCCCGCTTGCTCTTAGTGACTTGAGTAGTCTTGCCAACTTTTACCAGTGTTTTTTCAATAGATTTAACAAAATAAAAGCAGTGCTCAAGTTACTAAAAATGTCTTCCAATTTATCAATCCGAGAAGGACTTTCTTCAATTCTTTCATTGATTACGGGTTCCTTCTCTCTTAATAGTTTAAAAACATCACCCGCTTTTGATCCAAATTTATTAGCAAGATTATGCATCTTTTTATCCAAATTTTCAATATGTTCTTTAGTGAGCATTCCTTCGATAGCATCTAACCTTTGCATAACATGCTCAAGAGTCAAAACTGTTTCATTGAAAATAATAGGAGGAGAACCCACTAAACTTCCCATATCATTCAAAGCATCAAGAGGAGGACAACTTAAGAAGTTCCCTATGGGTATTGTATCAAGAACAAATCTAAACCAAGTGGTGATTCCCACATAAAAATTTCAAAGAATAACAATAGTGGATTGCTTATGAACAGATCTGTTGTTAGCATTCCAAATCCTATAACAGGCATCTTTTAGGCTTTCTCCTCCTCTTTGCTTAAAATTGAGAACTTTTCTCTCGGGGGTGCAAATGATGAGGGGAGAACTAGCCATGATGACTAAAAAGCAAGAACGCGAATAGATCTGACGAGAAAACGGTGAAAGAAAAAGAGGGTGAATAAAAACGGTAAATTTTTGTGAAGTGGGGGAGATGAAAATGAGAGGCAAATGGCAAATAATGTAAATTGCAAGGAGATGAGATTTGTGATTAGGAACCTGATAGATGTTGATGATGTCTCCCCGGCAACGGCGCCACAAATTTCTTTTGATGTCGCTTGAAGCTACGTTGGTATTTCCCCAAAGAGGAAGGGATGACGCAACACAACTTCGATATTCCTCTGACCACCAGAAGTTGGCTTCCATGTTCTGGACTGATTTTAAGAGCAGAATGGGTCGATCTAGTGGAATTCAGATGGGCTTTGATCTGGACAGGTGATCTCCAAAGTTGATGGGATAGAAGATCTCTCTAAGCCTTTGTCTGAAGATGAAATTAACAATGTTGTCAAAAACATACCACCTGACCGTGCTCCTGGACCTGATGGCTTCACTGGGCTTTTTATTAAACGCTGCTAGAACATCATTAAGGATGACTTCATGAACCTGGTTTAGGAATTTTATGAGGGCAAGTGTAACCTTGAGTGTCTCAACAGCTCTCTAATCACTCTGATCCCCAAAAAACTTAGCCCCAAGCTTGTTGGAGACTTTCAGCCTATTTCTTTGACTAATACATGTCCCAAATTTCTGACCAAGCTACTTGCTAATTGGCTTCAAAGGGTCCTTCTTCAGTGTATCCACAGGAATCAGTATGGTTTTCTTAGGTGTCGTTCAATACAGGATTGCCTGGCCTGGTGTTTTGAATACCTATACCAATGCAAATCTTCTAAGCGGCCCATCATGTTGCTCAAGCTGGACTTCACCAAAGCATTTGACACCATAGAGCATCAAGCCATTTTCGGGGTCATGAAATGCATGGCTTTTAATGAGAGATGGATGAATTGGGTGCACTCTCTGCTGTCTTGAGGATCTTCTTCTGTTCTTTTGAATGTTGTGCCTGGCAGACATTTTCAGTGCAAGAGTGGGGTGAGACAAGGAGATCCCTTCTCCTCTCTTCTCTTTGTTCTTGCAGTGGATCTTCTTTAGTCCATTGTAAATGACATGTGCAGTAATAACTCTATCAGTTTACCCATTCCATCTAACTGCTCTGATTACCCGATCGTCCAATATGTTGACGACACTCTTATTTTCCTGCCTATGGTTGATAGTGAGCTCATTGCTCTTAAAAATATGCTGGAGATTTTTGCCAAGTCGACTAGATTAAAAGTTAATTTCAGTAAATCCTCCTTAATCCCTTTGAATGTGTCTGATGAGGAAGGTGCCCGTCTTGCTGGTTTGCTCGGCTGTGTGGTTGGCTCTATCCCGTTTACTTATCTGGGTTTGCCTATGGGTACAACAAGGCCAACAATCCATGATCTCATGCCCCTAGTGGATCGTATTGGGCGCAGGTAATCTGCTTCTTCTTGCCTGTTTAACCAGTGAAGCAGGCTGCAACTCCTTCAATCGATTCTCAACTCCATGCATGCCCATATATTTCCTCTGCTCGCTCTCGCTTCCATTGGGGATAATCAAACAGATTGAATGGATTGAGCATCAATGCCTTTGGATAGGGAATTATGAGACCCCTCGGCAATCCCTTGCAGCTTTGAATCTAGTTTGCTGATCAAAGAATTGTGGTGGTCTTGGGGTGATGAACCTTAGCATTCAGAATGAGTCCTTGTTAATCAAGCACCTCTTAAAATTATTTAATAATAAGGACATACCTTGGGTCAATCTCATATGGAGCTCATACTATGGTGCATCTCCTCCACAGGAAACTGAGAGTTGTGGCTCCTTTTGGTGGCAAGATGTAATGAAGTTGTATGAAAAAATCTGTTCTCTGGTCTCTCCTCGGGTCCTTGCTGGTGACGCAGTGATCTTCTGGCTTGATCGATGGCAGTTTGATGGCAGGAGCACTCCTATTAAGGATAGGTTTCCTCGCCTCCATTCATTTGTCATTGATGATTTACTCTTTGTCAAGAACATCCTTGAGCTTCCAGACATGATAGATAATTTGCACCTACCACACTCCATAGAAGCTTATCAGGAATTCTTGCAATTGCAAGAGTTATTTTCCACTTTTACTTTATCTCCAAATGAGAATGATATTTGGCGGTGCCCTTCAAAGTCTGGAGAGTATCACTCTAAAATCTACTATGACTTTGCCCATTCTCATATAGTGGTGGACCCGATCCTCAAATGGATTTGGAAATGCTCTTGCACTCTCAAGATTAAAGTCTTTGGCTGGCTCTTGCTGATGGACATGTTAAATACAAGGGACATGATGCAGCGCAGGCATTGGATCATTGAGGATGATACTTGTGTGCTTTGTCACTCTCATGATCATGAGGACATATCACATTTTTTTGTTTGTCTATTCAGTCAACGTGTCTGGAACTTTCTTGGTATTTCTTGGGTGCCTCAACCTAATCAGTCCACCTATCTAATGGCTTCTGCTGCCAGGAAAGAATTTGCCAAGCCTTTCTTCACCGAGGTGGTTCTCACTGCTCCTTGGAACATCTGGACTCAATAAAATGGGTTGATTTTCAGAAATGAAACACCTAGTTTCAGGTCTTGGAAGAGGAATTTTGTACATCATCTTTCCCTTTTAGCACATAGAATCAAATGTAAATATAAGGAGATTCTCCTAGACTGGATTGCCTCTCTCTCTTAGTCCCTCTTGGTAAGTAGCCCCTCCCCCCTATCTTCCTTCTGTGTAACTTTTATGGTACACTCTCTTTTTGTTTGATTTAATAAAAGGCTGTGAGGCCGTTGCCTTGAAGTACATAGTCAAAAAACAATGGTAGGTATTTCCCTCAGTGATAAGACCAAGGTTATCGAACCAGTAGGAGAATCACACAACACTATGTAAACGGTACCTGCACTCAAAGAACAAATACTTGCAACTCGATGTGTTAAAGGGGTCGTCAATCCCTTTCAGGTAACGGTGCCAGAAGTTGCCAAGTGATGAGATAAAATTGTAGCAAATAAAACTCAGCGAGGTATTTTTGGTTTTTTTGATAATATAGATCTGAAAATTAAAGTTGCAAATAGAGGAAAAAGCAAATAGCAATATAGATCTGAAAGTATATGATAGGAAAATAGACTCGGGGGCCGTAGATTTCACTAGTGGCTTCTCTCAAGAAAATAGCAATGGTGGGTAGACAAATTACTATTTGGCAATTGATAGAACTTCAAATAATCATGATGATATCCTGGCAATGATCATTATATAGGCATCATGTACAAGATTAGTAGACCGACTCCTGCCTGCATCTACTACTATTACTCCACACATCGACCGCTATCCAGCATGCATCTAGTGTATTAAGTCAATGAAAAAAACAGAGTAATGCAATAAGAACAATGACATGATGTAGACAAGATCTATTCATGTAGGAATAGACCCCATCTTTTTATCCTTAATAGCAACGATACACATGTGTCATTTCCCTTTCTATCACTGGGATTGAGAAGCGTAAGATCGAACCCATCACAAAGCACCTCTTCCCATGGCAAGAAAAATCGATCTAGTTGGCCTAAATAAACCAAAGATTCGAAGAAGAAATATGAGGCTATAAGTAATCATGCATATAAGAGATCAAAAGACGCAAATAATTTTCATGGATAAAAACATAGATCTAATCATAAACTCAAAGTTCATCGGATCCCAACAAACACATCGCAAAAAGAGTTACATCAAATAGATCTCCAAGAGACCATTGTATTGAGAATCAAAAGAGAGAGAGAGGAAGCCATCTAGCTACTGACTACGGACCCATGGGTCTACAATGAACTACTCACCACTGGTACAATGAGGTGCTATACAAACGGTTTTTAACCCGTTCCCGCGACGGCGTTCTGAACCGTCACCTAGTGAGTGACTGTGATAGGGGGTCCTTCCCACACGACACAGAAACCGTCGGGGATATGCCCTCCTGGCACACACACCCTCGGCCAAATGAGGTCGTGTGCGACCGGTAAGTGATCAAATACAGTTATGCGTACAATAGTTCTAAAAAAACAATTATACATGCGAAATCATTTCCGGCCATAAGTACATCCCACATAGTCAGTTGATAACCCACAAGTATATGGGAACGCAACAATTTTCGAGGGTTGAGTGTTCAACCCAAATTTGTATATTCGACACAAGGGGAGCCAAAGAATATTTGTAAGTATTAACAGCTGAGTTGTCAATTCAACCACACCTGGAGATTAATTATTTGTAGCAGAGTGATCAGTAGCAAAGTAGTACGGTAGTTTTGGTAGTAGTAGCAACAACAATAATAATGGTAAGAGTGATAGCAATGATTTTGTAGCAGTAATGATAACAGTAGCAATAGTAGTAAATAAGCAAGAACAATATAAGGTAAATTCGTAGGCCTTGGATCGGTGATTCGTTGGATGATATTCATCATGAGACAGTCATAACCTAGGGCGAGACGACACTAGCTCCAGTTCATAAATACAATGTAGGCATGTATTCCATAAATTGTCATACATGCTTATGGAAAGAACTTGCATGACATCTTTTGTCCTACCCTCCTGTGGCAGCAGGGTCCTATTGGAAACTAAGGGATATTAAAGCCTCCTTTTAATAGAGTACCGGAACAAAGCATTAACACACGGTGAATACATGAACTCCTCAAACTACGGTCATCACCGGGAGTGGTCCCGACTATTATCACTCCGGGGTTGCCGGATCATAACACATAGTAGGTGACTATAACTTGCCAGATCAGATCTAGAACATGGATATAATGGGGATAACATAAACGGTCCAGATCTAAAATCATGGCACCCTGGCCCAAAGTGACAAGCATTAAGCATGGCAAAGTCATAGCAACATCAATCTCAGAACATAATGGATACTAGGGATCAGGCCCTAACAAAACTAACTCGATTACATGATGAATCTCATCCAACTCCTCACCGACCAGCGAGCCTACGAAGGAATTACTCACTCCTGGTGGGGAGCATCATGGAGTTGGCGATGGAAAAGGGTTGGTGATGGCGAAGATCGAAGATCCCCCACTCCGGAGCCCCAAACGGACTCTAGATCTGGCCTCCCGATGAAGAACAGAAGCCAGCGATGGCTCCGTCTTGTGGAACGCGATAATCCTTTCTTCCTCATTTTTTCTGAAAAATAGGAATTTATAGCGTTGGTTTTAGGGTCTGTGGGGCCACTAGGTGGGGTGAACCCACCTGGGCATGCTAGGAGGGGGTGGCGCGGCCTGGTGGGAGGCCCTTACCTCTTTCTTGACTCGGTTTTTCGCAGGGGCATCGAATTCTTTTACAAAAGAAATGCCAGTTTCAAAAGGAATGGCACCAAAAGGTGTCAGATGATGATTGAACTGAACTATCTGAATCTGAAACCGCCGACCCAACTCGTGCTTTTTTGGACTCCGCTTTTGCAGGATCCTGTGAGGCATCGAATTCTTTGGCAAGTCGATTCCATATTTCTGTATCCTTCGATTCCCGGGACGGATCTGATCTCCTTTATACTTACCTCAAACAACGAGCGAAGTCGAGATGTTGATGAGAAAGGGGCTTTTCTCAAGGCCAAAGAGTGCTCTTTGAAGGCTACTATGCATCCTTACGAATACAAGAGTGGTTTTTTTTTGTTTTGGGTATAGCAGGACTTGAACCTGCGACCATTAGGTTAAAAGCCCAATGCTCTACCAATTGAGCTATACACCCGATTTTACAAGAAGGCTTGGTGCAAAAAAGAAAAGAGGGCGGCCTGGAATCGAGCACAGATTATAGGAAACAAGCAAACATAACAGGTTGGATCCCATCTTTAACTGCACAGAGCAGCAACCTACTATTGATTGATGATCTTACCTTTACAGACTTCTAGAACAGAGCACTGAATACCAAGTCAAGGTGGATACAACAGAGAATGCAGCTATCTAAAGGCCGAAGCAAGTAGATATAGGTTAGGGTCCACTCGATATATAGGTTGTGCCCACCTAGGTGCCCCCTCCGGTGGTTCTTGGCTCCAGAAATTTCCTTTTATTGTAAAAAAAATCCTCGCAAAGTTTCGTTCCATTCTGAGAACTTTTATTTCTGCACAAAAACAACACCATGGTAGTTCTACTTAAAACATCGTCAGTCCCGATTAGTTTCATTCAAATCATGCAAATTAGAGTCAGAAACAAGAGGAAAAGCATTAGGAAAAGTAGATACGACGGAGACGTATCAACTCCCTCAAGCTTAAAACTTTGCTTGTCCTCAAGCAATTCAGTTGATAAACTGAAAGTGAAAAAGAAAAACTTTTACGAACTCTTTTGCTCTTGTTTCCATAAATAAGCTTAAATAGCACCCAGGTTTTCAGCAAAGATTATAACTAACCATGTCAACAATAACTCCTAAAAATTATATTAACTCATATCAATGACATAATCAACTAGCGAGCAATAGTAAGACATCTCAAGCAGCAACACGTTGTTAAAACAACCATGATACAATATGACAATAGTGGTATCTCGCTAGCCCTTTCTGAGACTGCAAAACATAAATCCAGAGCACCCCAAAGTTCAAGCAGCGACTAAACATTGTAATTCATGGTAGAAAAGATCCAGTTATGATGCACCCAACATTAGCTACACACAATGCATCAGCATGACAGTAGTGCTCTCACGTTCTAGCGCTTATTTGAGAAGGTGATGACACAACATAAAAGTAAATAGATAGTCCCTTCACAGAGGGAAGTAGTGATTTGCAGAGGTGCCAGAGCTCAAGCTTTTAAAACAGAGGTAAATAAAATTTTGAGACATGCACCCTTCTTGTTTACTTCGCGACCATCAGTTATCAATATCTGCCATGCTCAACAAATTAGTAGCGGTTCCCAAGTGGTAAAGTAAAGATTTTTGCTCCATAGGAGTTTTTGTTTGATTATTGATAAGTTCTTTTTTTGCAATTTGGGACCGGGAATCCCTATTACCGCCCCTTTTCTCGTGCAATGGTGAGTGAATAAACACCCATCCTGAGAATAACCCACTTAGCATGGAAGATAACAACTACCTCCTATCGCTCTATGAACAATCCATGCACACAAAAAGGATATTTATTTGAAGTTTTTAGAGGTGGCTCATGCAAATTTACTTAGGACGGCAGGGTAATACCACATATAGGTAGGTATGGTGGACTCATCTTGGATAACTTGGATTTCAAGTTTTTGATGTACAAGCAGAGTTCCCACTTAGTACAGGTGAATGCTAGCAAATAGGTTGAGAAGCGGCCAGCTAGAGAGCAACAACGGTCATGAACATGCATTATGCATAAGTAACATTGGATACTAGCATGAGTAGGATATGAACACCATGAACATAAATATCATATAGGCTATGTTAGTTTTGATTCAAGTACATGCATGAACATGTGCCAAGTCAAGCCACTCGAAAATTTAGAGGAGGATACCATATCATCATACTACATCACAATCATTTTAACGCAACATTGACATCTAAGATGAATCATTATCCACTCCTAGCTACTTATGCATGGCATGAGAACCTATAATCTCTAATTTTCATTGCAAACATGTTTGAACATAATAGGCTGAATCATGGATACGAAGTTAAACATATTTACAAAAACATAACAAGTCAAGTTCATACCCGTTTCTCTCTGCCATGACTAGTTCATCGAATATCACCATTATTGCCTTTCACTTGCACCACCGAACGAATGGAAAATAATAATAGTGCAAGAGTGCCGTGGACTAAGCTGGAATCTACAAACATTTTATTCAAAAGGAGAAGACAAGGTAATATGGACTCTTTGTCAGATCAACAATAATGCATATGAGAGCCACTCAACATTTTCATTGTGGTCTTCTCCTCGGTATGACTCAATAAAACGGAACAGAAATTCAGAGAAACACATTGTTTTTTTTTTGGAGTTTTCGGTTTTTCATAAACAAGCAGATAAAAAGGGAAAAAGCAAAAACTAGAAAAACTATTTACATGGCAAAACTCCCAACAAGTAAAAGAAGAACAAGGAAATATTTTGGGGTTTTCTTTTTAGTGCCACAACCATTTAAACTAGGAATAAAAAGAAGCAGGAAACATATTTTTGGATTTTCTCAAAGTTTTTCAAACACACAAGAAGAAAGCGAGAAAATAAATTTAACAAGGATAATACAATGAAAAAAAGTGAACACCGACAACTGGAATGAAATGTGTGAACATGAATGTAATGTTGGTGGGAATACGTACTCTCCCAAGATTAGGCTTTTGGCCTAACTTGGTCTAGGGACACTCGAAGAAGTCGTGAGGTCCAATGTTGAAGTGCTGGAGAGTGGGCACCTAAGGGTCCCACTGCTAAGGCTCCTCTTGTGCTCCAGCCAGGTTGTTCCGATAAGCGACAATGTCCTCAGGCATAATCATGTATCCACCCCTGGCAACATGATCAAACAAAGCAGGTGCAGACAATGGAATAATATCATGAGTTTTCACACTGAAAACTAAGTTGTAAGGAATATCAATATCAGGGTAGTTAGTATCAATAAACTGGTGGTCTTCCATAGCCGCTCGATCTAGGTAAACCTTAGGCAAACGATGGTCATGCTGGCGTATCTGCACGTTGAAGTGAGTCGCCAAGCGAGTAGCGTAAATACACCCATTTATTTTACCCTTGGATCTGTTAATGTGAAGGCGACGTGCCACAATAGCTCCCAAGCTATAAGTGTTGTCACCATAAAGTGCGCGAGAAAAACAACAAAGTCTGGGGCGCTATGTGCACCCACCTTCTCACTAGCAAGTAAGCATTTTGCAATGAATAGGGCAAAATAATGTACAGCAGGAAAATGCAAGCTAGCAGTGGTGACACTCGATACTCCTCTCTCATCCCCCACAATTAGAGTACGGCAAAAACCCTCAAACTCCGTGGGCCTAGGATCTACCAAATCACCATCAGAAGGAAGCATGCATATGTCATAAATTCAGTAAGTGGTATCTGATGGTTTTCAGCATATAAATTAAACCAGACCTCAGGGGGATTATTCCTAGAATGGAAATGAAAGTTTTGAGCTGTGATCAAGTCGGTGAGGCTGGCATTAGCAGAGTATTGTGCAAACTCTTGAAGGATTCCAGCCCCTTCCATGAACTGATTATGCGGCCATTCGCATGGTTGTAACTCTGCCAATCTCCGGGTATGGACATCATTGTCAGATGACTCCCCAATAACTTCCTTGGAGTTCTTCTTGGAAGCAAACTTCCTAAAGAAACTCATATTTTTCCAATGAACAAAATTCTCAAATTTTTAGTCCACAAAATTTTTCTCAACAAAATTTCATAAGATTGTAAGCAACTACTCATAGGGATGTATAGAGGCCATAACAAGCATTCAAACTACTAAGAACTCTAAGAATTCAACATGCAAGCTCATCTACAACAGTACCAAGAGTAGCTAATTATTCAAAATATAAACCACTAAAAAACTAATTGGACACAAGGAGGAGTCACATACCAAGCAACAATTCCCCGAAACAGTTTCGGAAATGGAGCTTCGAGCAAAGAGAGCGAAATCCGCAGTTTTGGGAGCAAGAACATGAGAGAGAGTGTGTGTGTCGGTGTCAAAACCAGAGGATCTCGGGTAGGGGGTCCCGAACTGTGCGTCTAAGGCTAATGGTAACAGGAGGCAGGGGACACAATGTTTTACCCAGGTTCGGGCCCTCTCGATGGAGGTAATACCCTACTTCCTGCTTGATTGATCTTGCTGATATGAGTATTACAAGAGTTGATCTACCACGAGATCGTAGAGGCTAAACCCTAGGAGCTAGCCTATGATTATGATTGTTGTTGTCCTACGGACTAAACCCTCCGGTTTATATAGACACCGGAGGAGACTAGGGTTACACATAGTCGGTTATAGAGAAGGAGATCTAACATCCGAATCGCCAAGCTTGCCTTCCACGCAAAGGAGAGTCCCATCCGGACATGGGACGAAGTCTTCAATCTTGTATCTTCATAGTCCAACAGTCTGGCCAAAGTATATAGTCCGGCTGTCCGGATACCCCCTAATCCAGGACTCCCTCAGTAGCCCCTGAACCAGGCTTCAATGACGATGAGTCCGGCGCGCAGATTGTATTCGGCATTGCAAGGCGGGTTCCATCTTCGAATACTCCAAAGTAAATCCCGAACACTTAAATCGTGTCCGGCTCTGCAAGATAAATTTCACGTACCACCGTAGAGATAATAATATTCCACAAATCTAATCTGCTGACAGCTTTAGATAACATGACATCACACCATGGCCGAGCCATTTATTCAAACCGTTTTTTCACAACCAGCCCCCACACATATTGCGAGGCGGTTTCTTTGGCACGTCTTGTCGAAGCAGAGATCGTGTCCCCTTATCACGGGATTCTCATTAATACTTGTGTGGGTAACCCAACCGTGCTGTTTAACGTGGCGCTTGGAAAATAAGCGATTTTAACAGGCAAGCAGGGAGGCGCACAATTTTCGCCACCTCTATAGAGAGACAAGGATCCCCCATTTTTACCCACGCCTTCTTCCTCCTTTGCTCATCCATTCTCGCACTTCTCGAGCCCCAGCGCCTAAGTTCTCACCTTCTCTGTAGGACCATTCGCAGTATGTCCGGAGCGGGAGGCAAGTGGATGGACTCCTCCGTCACGGAGGAGGACATTACCAAGCTTCGGGCGGCCGGATACCTGGCCGCAAACGTCGCGCACAGGCTCCCAACGGAGGGACAGATCACCCCTACTCCAAAGTCTCGGGAAAGAGTGGTGTTTCTCTCTCATTTCGTCTGCGGACTAGGATTTCCACTTCACCCCTTTGTCCGCGGGCTCATGTTTTACTATGGGCTAGATTTCCATAATCTAGCACCAAATTTTGTCCTCAAAATCTTGGCGTTTATCGTCGTGTGCGAGGACTTCCTCCGCATCAAGCCACACTTCGGCATGTGGCTACAAATCTTCTGCGTGAAGGCGAAGATCGTGAGCGGCCAGCAAGCAGAGTGCGGAGGCGCCATGGTGGGAAGGATGCCCAACGTTACTTGGCTTGACGGCTCCTTTGTGGAGACCGTGAAAGGGTGGCAATCGGGGTGGTTCTACATCACCGAGCCGCGCGACGCCAACTGGGCGGCAGCCCCCGAATTCCGATCCGGAATCCCCATGCGGCTTACCTCCTGGGAAAAGAAGGGCCTGGCCTGGGGTGAACCCGCGGAGCTGACCGGACTGCAGAACTGCATCAAAAACATGATAGAGAAGAAGATCAAGCTCGTCAACATGGTCCCGGTCATGCTCGTCCGCCGGATCCTCCCGTGTCAAAGACGGACATTCAATATGTGGGAGTTCGATCCGGTCGAACACCAGACGCTGCGCGAGCTTTTAGACACGATGCATAAGGACGTCTAGAAGGTGCTGTTCAAGACCACCGAAGTACCTCCCCCCACTTTCGAGGACCGCGGATCAGCGCCACGCGGCTCGCCAATCCGGTAAGTTTCCTGAACATAACGAGATGTACCTTTCCCAGCATATTCGTGGGATAATTTTAAGTCACCATGCTTATCCAAACAGGACTACATGGTGACGGCAGAGCGGACCGACTGTCCGGCTCCGCTGCCAGAAGATCCAGTAACCGCACTCGTAACGGAGATGCTGGTCCTGGCGCCTTACAAGGTGCCAGACAAGAAGGTCGAAAAGAAGGCCACGGGGACCAGGAAGGGTCTCCAGCGCAAGGCTTCACCGGACTTCTCGTCCGAAGATGATGAGGCGCGCTCCTCCCATTAAAGGGAGGAGAAGAAGAAGAAGAAGAAGAAGAAGAAGGAGGCCGCCCCATCTGGGAAGGCCAAAAGGTCCAAGAAAGCGGCTGCGGGGACCAAGAAGGGTCTCCGGTGCAAGGCCGTAATAGACTCGTCTTCCGAGGGCGGCGAGGCAGATCCCTCCCACGGAGACGGGGAAAACATGAAGAAATTCCCCCTCCCCGCATTGGGGAGGAGAAGAAAGGAAAAGCTTCCCCACAGGGGGAGGCTAGGACACCAACTAAGGAAAAGGTGCCCCTTCCGGATCACTCCACCACGGCCTCCTACAGCGAGGAGGAGTGGCTGCCCAGGGGCAAGCCTCTGGCGAGATCGTAAGTAACCGCACTCTGTAATACTTTTTGTGCGACCTAACTTCATAGTTTGTAATAATGCCGAACATGCATATGAAGTCCGGCCGGGTCCCATCTTGAGGTATCCTTTTCGGATGGGTCTGATGTCTACTACACAACTTCTTCTTGTAGACGTTGTTGGGCCTGCAAGTGCACATGTTTGTAGGACAATAGCAAATTTCCCTCAAGTGGATGACCTAAGGTTTATCAATCTGTAGGAGGGGTAGGATGAAGATGGTCTTTCTCAAACAACCCTGCAACCAAATAACAAAGAGTATCTTGTGTCCCCAACACACCCAATACAATGGTAAATTGTATAGGTGCACTAGTTCGGCGAACAGATGGTGATACAAGTGCAATATGGATAGTAGATAAAGGTATTTGTAATCTGAAATTATAAAAACAGCAAGGTAACTAATGGCAAAAGTGAGCGTAAACGGTATTGCAATGGTAGGAAACAAGGCATAGGGTTCATACTTTCACTAGTGCAAGTTCTCTCAATAATAATAACATAGATAGATCATATAACAATCCCTCAACATGCAACAAAGAGTCACTCCAAATACACTAACAGCGGAGAACAAACGAAGAGATTATGGTAGGGTACGAAACCACCTCAAAGTTATCCTTTCTGCTCTATCTATTCAAGAGTTCTTAGTAAAATAACATGAAGCTATTCTTTCCGCTCAATCTATCATAGAGTTCATACTAGAATAACACCTTAAGACACAAATCAACCAAAACCCTAATGTCACCTAGATACTCCATTGTCACCTCAAGTATCTGTGGGCATGATTATACGATATGCATCACACAATCTCATATTCATCTATTCAACCAACACAAAGTACTTCAAAGAGTGCCCCAAATTTTCTAACGGAGAGTCAAGACGAAAACGTGTGCCAACCCCTATGCATAGGTTCATGGGCGGAACCCGCAAGTTGGTCACCAAAACATACATCAAGTGGCACATGATATCCCATTGTCACCACAGATAATCACGACAAGACATACATCAAGTGTTCTCAAATCATAAAAGACTCAATCCGATAAGATAACTTCAAAGGGGAAAACTCAATCCATCACAAGAGAGTAGATGGGGAGAAACATCATAAGATCCAACTATAATAGCAAAGCTCGAGATACATCAAGATCATGCCATAGAGGGAACACGAGAGAGAACACGAGAGAGAGAGAGAGAGAGAGAGAGAGAGAGAGATCAAACACATAGCTACTGGTACATACCCTCAGCCTCGAGGGTGAACTACTCCCTCCTCGTCATGGATAGCGCCGGGATGATGAAGATGGCCACCGGCAATGGGTTCCCCCTCCGACAGGGTGCCGGAACATGCTCCCAAGAGGTTTTTGGTGGCTACAGAGGCTTGCGGTGACGGAACTCCCGATCTATCTTCTCTGTGGATGTTTTTAGGGTATGTGGGACTATATAGGCGAAAGAAATCGGTCGGGGGGTGCTCGAGGGGCCCACGAGACAGGGGGCGCGCCCTATAGGGGGGGAGCTCCCCCACCCTCGTGGCCTCCTCGAGGATCTTATGACGTGAACTCCAAGTCTCCCAGATGATATTCTTCCAAAAAATCACGCTGCCGAAGGTTTCATTCCGTTTGGACTCCGTTTGATATTCCTTTTCTTCGAAATACTGAAATAGGCAATAAAACAGCAATATGGGCTGGGCCTCCGGTTAATAGGTTAGTCCCAAAAGTAATATGAAAGTGTATAATAAAGCCCGTAATCATTCAAAACAGATAATAAAATAGCAGGAATGCTTCATAAATTATACGTTGGAGACGTATCAGCATCCCCAAGCTTAATTCCTACTTGTCCTCAAGTAGGTAAATGATAAAGAAAGAATTTATGAAGTGTGAATGCTAGAGGTGCACAAGATTGATCAATGATAATTTCAGTCACCTTTACTAGCATCATTATATGTCATAATAGTAGTTCATCTCATAAAGCTTTTCATAATCAAGTAACAAGCTATTCACATGTTAAAGCATAGACCATAAACTTTCTTGAAAACTAGCAAACTTCATTCTTAGTCATCAAACAATTGCATTTCATCCTATTTTCAGGAAGGGTCTATGTCAGAGCTTTGATTTAGCAATCTTCACATACTCAACTATCATATAGTCTTCTACAATTGCTAACACTCACGCAATACTTGTGGTTATGGAGTTTTAATAAGACACAGAGAAAGATAGGGGCTTATAATGTTGCCTCCAAACGTATTCACCTTTGTGTGATGTCAACAATAATAGTTCGTGCTAACGTACATCCAATTGGATATATATGTCAGGATCACCCTAACACAAAGTGCTTGCCAAAGGATAAAATGAAAAAGGGAAAGGTGAAGATCACCTTGACTCTTGCATAAAGTAAAAGACATAAAGTAAAAGATAGGCCCTTCGCAGAGGGAAGCAGAGGTTGTCATGCGCTTTTAGGGTTGGATACACAAAATCTTAATGCGAAAGAACGTCACTTTATATTGCCCTCGTATATGGACCTTTATTATGTAGTCCGTCGCTTTTATTGGTTCCATAACAAGATCGTACAAAGCTTATTTTCTCCGCACTAATAAGTCGTGCATATTTGGAGAGCAATTTTTATTGCTTGCACCGATGACAACTTACTTGAAGGATCTTACTCAATCCATAGATAGATATGGTGGACTCTCATGGCAAAACTAGGTTTAAGGATATTTGGAAGCACAAGTAGTATCTCTACTTGGTGCTAGTAATTTTGGCAAGCATGAGGGGGAAAGGCAAGCTCAACATGTTTGAATGATCCATGACAATATACTTTAACTGAGATGCGAGAAAACATAACCCATTACGTTGTCTTCCTTGTCCAACATCAACTCTTTAGCATGTCATACTTAATGAGTGCTCACAATTATAAAATATGTCTATGATAGTATATTTATATGTGAAATCTCTCTTCCTTCAATATTCTTTCATGAATTGTCCAAATGACCAATACAATGCTTGCTAACCTTCGATAAATTTGCTACCTCTACTTCTTAGATGTGAAGTCATTACTCCCCATGGGATAAGTAAATGAAACATATATATTTCAGATTTATGACATTCAACTCATTCAACCATTTATTCATAGGATATAAGTGAAGCACAAGAGTAAATGAAAAACTACTCCAAAAAGATATAAGTGAAGACCAATGAGTAGCTAAATAATTATGCAACTATGTGAAGACTCTCTCCCATTTAAGAATTTCAGATCTTGGTATTGTATTCAAACAGCAAGCAAAACAAAATAAAATGACATTGCAAGGATAGCACAACTCATGTGAAGAAGCAAAAACTTAGGTTCAACCGATACTAACCAATATTTGTTGAAGAAGAAAGGTGGGATGCCTACGGGGCATCCCCAAGCTTAGATGCTTGAGAATTATTGAAATATTATCTTGGGGTGCCTTTGGCATCCCCAAGCTTGAGCTTTTATGTCTCCTTAATTCCTCTCATATCATGGTTTCTCTATTTCTCAAGAGCTTCATTCACAACAAACTCAACAAGAACTTGTGAGATAGGTTAGTATAAACCAATGCAAAACCTTATCATTTTATACTGTGACAAATTACTAACATTATTATTCAACATTGCATACTAAATGCCTCTTCATATTTAATACTCCCATCCTAAAATAGAATAATTAAACAAGCAAACATATGCAAACAATGCAAACATAACAGCAATCTGCCAAAACAGTATAGTCTGTAAAGAATGCAAGATTCATCATACTTCCCTAACTCCAAAAATTATAAGAAAAATACTGTGCTGTAATAGATTTATCGGAGCACATTATGCAAAAATATTCAACATTATATCACTCTCTGAATTTTCTAGGGAATTTTTGCAACAGCGGTAAACTTACTGTTTTCAAACAGCTACAGGTATACTAGCAAAATAAGCATGGTAAAGGCTATCCTTGACATTTTTATTGAAAATAAAGATGCAAAACATTATTCTAAATAACATAAAGAAAATACTAACAAAATAAAATGACGCTCCAAGCAAAACACATATCATGTGGCAAATAAAAATATAGCTCCAAGTAAAGTTACCGATGAACAAAGACGAAAGAGAGGATGCCTTCCGGGGCATCCCCAAGCTTAGGCTCTTGATTGTACTTGAATATTACCTTGGGGTGACTTGGGCATCCCCAAGCTTAGTCTCTTGCCACTCCTTATTCCATAGTCCATCGAATCCTTACCCAAAACTTGAAAACTTCAGAACACGAAACTCAAAACAAAACTCGTAAGCTCCGTTAGTATATGAAAATAAATCACCACTTAGGTACTGTAATGAACTCATTCTAAATTCATATTTGTGTAATATATACTGTATTCTAACTTCTCTATGGTTCATACCCTTACATACTAGCCATAGATTCATCAAAATAAGCAAACAACACAATGAAAACAGAATCTGTCAAAAACAGAACAGTCTGTAGTAATCTGTATAAAAAGTATACTTATGGAAATCAAAAAATTATGAAATAAATTTCTGGACCTGAGTAATTTGTATATTAATCATCTGAAAAAATAATCAACCTAAAATCACTCTCCAGTAAAACATGGTAGCTAATCTCGTGAGCGCAAAAGTTTCTGTTTTTTACAGCAAGATCACAAACTTCACCCAAGTCTTCCCAAAGGTTCTACTTGGCACAAACACTAATTAAAACATTTAACCACATCTAACCAGAGGCTAGATGAATTATTTATTACTAAACAGTAACCAAAAACAAGGAACAAAAGTAAAGTTGGGTTGCCTCCTAGCAAGCGCTATCGTTTAACGCCCCTAGCTAGGCATGATGAATTGAAACATAAAGAGAGCATCATGAAGAATATGGATAGCACATTTAAGTCTAACCCACTTCCTATGCATAGGGATTTTGTGAGCAAACAACTTATGGGAACAATAATCACCTAGCATAGGAAGGTAACACAAGCATAGCTTCAAGATTTTAAGCACATAGAAAGGAAACTTGACATTATTGCAATTCCTACAAGCATATGTTCCTCCCTCATAATGATTTTCAGTAGCATCATGAATGAATTCAACAATATAACCAGCACCTAAAGCATTATTTTCATGATCTACACACATAGAAAATTTACTACTCTCCACATAAGAAAAATTCTTCTCATTCAGAATAGTAGTGGGAGCAAACTCAACAAAATAATTATCATGAGAGGAATAATCCAATTGAAAACCAAAATCATGATGACAAGTTTCATGGTTATCATTATTCTTTATAGCATACAAGTCATCACAATAATCATCATAAGTAGCAACTTTATTCTCATAATCAATTGGAACCTCTTCCGAAATAGTGGAATCATCACTAAATAAAGTTGACACTCTTCCAAATTCACTTTCATATTCATCACAATAAGATTCAACATCCTCCAAAATAGTGGGATCAGTACTACCTAAAGTTGACACTCTTCCAAACCCACTTTCATCCATATAATCATAATAAATAGGAGGCATGCTTTCATCATAACAAATATTCTCATCAAAACTTGGGGGACTAAACATATCATATTCATCAAACATATCATCCCCAAGCTTGTGGCTTTGTATATCATTAGCGACATGGATATTCAAAGAATTCATACTAACAACATTGCAATCATGCTCATCATTGAAAGATTTAGTGACAAACATTTTATAGATTTCTTCTTCTAGCACTTGAGCACAATTTTCCTTCCCATCATTCTCACGAAAGATATTAAAAAGATGAAGTGTATGAGACAAACTCAATTCCATCTTTTGTAGTTTTATTTTATAGACTAAACTAGTGATAAAACAAGAAACAAAAAGATTCGATTGCAAGATCTAAAGATATACCTTCAAGCACTCACCTCCCCAGCAACGGCGCCAGAAAAGAGCTTGATGTCTACTACACAACCTTCTTCTTGTAGACGTTGTTGGGCCTGCAAGTGCACAGGTTTGTAGGACAGTAGCAAATTTCCCTCAAGTGGATGACCTAAGGCTTATCAATCCGTAGGAGGCGTAGGATGAAGATGGTCTCTCTCAAACAACCCTGCAACCAAATAACAAAGAGTCTCTTGTGTCCCCAACACACCCAATACAATGGTAAATTGTATAGGTGCACTAGTTCGGCGAAGAGATGGTGATACAAGTGCAATATGGATAGTAGATAAAGGTATTTGTAATATGAAATTGTAAAAACAGCAAGGTAACTAATGGAAAAAGTGAGCGTAAATGGTATTGCAATGGTAGGAAACAAGGCATAGGGTTCATACTTTCACTAGTTCAAGTTCTCTCAACAATAATAACATAGATAGATCATATAACAATCCCTCAACATGCAACAAAGAGTCACTCCAAAGACACTAATAGCGGAGAACAAATGAAGAGATTATGGTAGGGTACGAAACCACCTCAAAGTTATTCTTTCTGCTCTATCTATTCAAGAGTTCATAGTAAAATAACATGAAGCTATTCTTTCCGCTCAATATATCATAGAGTTCATACTAGAATAACACCTTAAGACACAAATCAACCAAAACCCTAATGTCACCTAGATACTCCATTGTCACCTCAAGTATCCGTGGGCATGATTATACGATATGCATCACACAATCTCAGATTCATCTATTCAACCAACACATGCCCCAAAGTTTCTATCGGAGAGTCAAGACGAAAACGTGTGCCAACCCCTATGCATAGGTTCATGGGCGGAACCCGCAAGTTGGTCACCAAAACATACATCAAGTGGCACATGATATCCCATTGTCACCACAGATAATCACGGCAAGACATACATCAAGTATTCTCAAATCATAAAAGACTCAATCCGATAAGATAACTTCAAAGGGGAAAACTCAATCCATCATAAGAGAGTGAGGGGGAGAAACATCATAAGATCCAACTATAATAACAAAGCTCGGGATACATCAAGATCATGCCATAGAGGGAACACGAGAGAGAACACGAGATAGAGAGAGAGAGATCAAACACATAGCTACTGGTACATACCCTCAGCCTCGAGGGTGAACTACTCTCTCCTCGTCATGGATAGCACCGGGATGATGAAGATGGCCACCGGCGATGGGTTCCCCCTCTGGCAGGGTGCCGGAACGGGCTCCCGAGAGGTTTTTGGTTGTTACAGAGGCTTGCAGCGGCGGAACTCCCGATCTATCTTCTCCGTGGATGTTTTTAGGGTACGTGGGACTATATAGGCGAAAGAAATCGGTCGGGGGGTGCTCGAGGGGCCCACGAGACAGGGGGGCGTGCCCAGTAGGGGGGTGCCCCCACCCTCGTGGCCTCCTCGAGGATCTTATGATGTGAACTCCAAGTCTCTCGGATGATATTCTTCCAAAAAATCACGCTGTCGAAGGTTTCATTCCGTTTGGACTCCGTTTGATATTCCTTTTCTTCGAAATGCTGAAACAGGCAATAAAACAGCAATATGGGCTGGGCCTCCGGTTAATAGGTTAGTCCCAAAAGTAATATAAAAGTGTATAATAAAGCCCGTAATCATTCAAAACAGATAATAAAATAGCATGAATGCTTCATAAATTATAGATACATCGGAGACGTATCAGAGTCCTTGAGTGAATCGAAGATGAATAGCGATTCACTCCCGACGGCTACCTCCCCACGACCTGCGGACGACATCGAGGTGTTATCCCAAAGGATAACAGAGCAGAGGGCGACGGTTCTGGTGACACCTCAAGGCGAAATCCCAGACGCCGGGTACATGGGGGGGGGGGTAAGATCCCCATGGATTATGCGGACGGGAGCCACAACAAGTCTGACTCCCAGCCGGTTACCATGCCGGAGCCTCCAAAGGTTCCGGGTTCAAGTAGGCAGCCCCTCGCTAAGGAGGGCCAACTAGCTGTGCCAATGACCTCTGTCCTGCTGAGGCATCAGATAATTTGCTGGAAGTGCTTGGCGGTGCTTCCATTGACGAAGAGCACCATGCTCTTATGAGTATGGTGATTGGGAAAGTTCGGTCCGCCAAAAGCAGATTGACCGAAGCCTGCACCAGCCTCTTAACAGGCTTTGAGGTAAGTAATGAAAAAGTGTGAGAAAATATCACCCTATAGGCAGTAGCCCTTGATACTCTGTTTGGTGTTCGGAAAGAAAAGCCAAACGGAGGATCAATTTTTAATCCGCAGGAGTCTAACTATGTGAATAAGCATACGTTGTTGCTAGCCGCTGAGGGAGTCCTGGATAAGGGGGTATCCGGGCAGCCGGACTATATTCATTGTCCGGACTATAGAAGCGTCAAGATACAAGACTCAAGACTTCGGCTCGTGTCCGGATGGGACTCTCCTTTTCATGGAAGACAAGCTTGGCGATCCGACTATTATGTTTCCTTCCTTGTAATCGACTCCATGTAAACCCTAGCTCTCCGGTGTCTATATAAACCGGAGAGGATGGTCCTTAGAAGGCCGATCACAATTACAATCATACCATCATAGGCTAGCTCTTAGGGTTTAGCCTCTACGATCTCGTGGTAGATCTACTCTTGTATTCCACATATCTTCAATATTAATCAAGCAGGAAGTAGGGTTTTACCTCCATCGAGAGGGCCCGAACCTGGGTAAACATTGTGTCCCTTGCTTCCTATTACCATCAGCCTAAGGCGCACAGATCGGGACCCCCTACCCGAGATCCGCCGGTTTTGACACCGACATTGGTGCTTTCGTTGAGAGTTCCTTTGTGTCGTCGCTTCGAGGCTTGATGGCGTTTTCAATCATCAACAACACGGTCCAGGGTGAGACTTTTCTCCCCAGACAGATCTTTGTGTTCGGGGACTTCGCACTGTGGGCCAATTCACTTGGCCAGTTGGAGCAGATCGACAGCTTCGCCCCTGGCCACCAGATCAGGTTCGGAAACTTGAACTACACGGCAGATATCCGCGGAGACTTGATCTTCGACGGATTCGAGCCTGCGCCAGGAGCGCCGGACAGCCACGACGAGCACGGCCTAGACCTGCTGTCGGACAGTGCCCGGGACATCATTCCCGAAGCAGCCCCAGATCTAAATCCAGGGGAGGTTGCGTTGCCTATGGATGGAGGGCTGGACCCCGCCCCGCAGGCCGCACACTCATCGGCTGTGGAGCCGAACACAGGTCTCACCTCTACGGAGCCCTGTAACCTTGGGCCCCCGGACTCTTATCCGGTCGTTGGCCTTTGCCCTCACACTCTCGAGCCATCCGAGCCAGGTTGGGCTCCGGTGATGGAGTTTACCACTGCAGACATGTTTCAGCACTCGCCTTTTGGTGACATGCTGAACTCATTAAAGTCTCTCTCTCTCTCTCTGTCAGGAGGCTCTGAGCCGAACTATGTCCGGCTTGAGTGGGAAGCAGGCGACGAAGGAATTCGCTGCCCACCCACCACCCACTTTGTCGCCACGATCGAAGATTTAACCAACGTGCTCGACTTTGACTTCGAAAACATCGATAGTATGGATGACGATGCAGGAGACATACAGGAGCCACCGCTCACAGGGCGGTGGACAGCCACCTCTTCATA
>NC_041391.1:594105937-594107571 GCF_002162155.2 Triticum dicoccoides
AAGAAACCAATGGCGATGAGGCAACGAAGGATAACCCCTCCAAGAAGAAAGCAAAGCATGAGCGTCGCCAGCGCCACTCCAAGCCCCGCCAAGGCAATACCGGCACCGGAGACGATAACAATCCGGACGGTGCCGACGATGAATACAACCCCGAACAGCCCGCCTTCGAGCAGGCCGAACAGGAAGACGGGCATGACAGCCTAGATGAACAGGCGACGGACGGGTATCCGGAGGAGGACAACTACATGCCCCTCTCCGAAGACGAGATCAGCCTCGGCGACGACGAGTTCGGCGTACCCGAAGACCCCGCAGAGCAGGAGCGCTTCAAGCACTGGCTTATTGCCACTGCGAGAAGCCTGAAGAAGAAGCAGCAGCAGCTCCAAGCTGATCAAGATCTGCTCACAAATAGATGGACAGAAGTCCTGGCAGCCGAGGAATATGGACTCGAGCGCCCCACGGCTGACCGACCGCCTCGAGGTCGGGACAAAACGGCATATTAGCCGAAATACCAGCCTGTACCCTCACGCCGGTTTACTACGGCCCGGGGCAATACTCAGGACCTACATGATAAACTGGATAACGCCATAGGACAACCAAGATCGATCTACGGATCACGGGGGCGCGCCGAAGCACATGACAATGACTGTCATACCAGATACACTAACAGCAAATCCGGCTGGGCCGAATACAACCAGTCAGACACAGCCGGACTGCACCGTGACATAGCCCGACATAGAGGTGCCGCACACCCCCTCTGCTTCACTAATGAAGTGATGGATCATGAATTCCCAAAAGGGTTTAAACCCGTAAACATCGAATCATACGATGGCACCACAGACCCCGCGGTATGGATCAAGGATTTCCTTCTCCACATTCACATGGCCCACGGAGATGATCTACATGCCATCAAGTATCTTCCCCTTAAGCTCAAATGACCTGGCCGGCACTGGCTAAACAGCCTGCCCACAAATTCCATTGGCAGTTGGGAAAATCTGGAAGATGCATTTCTTGACAACTTCCAGGGCACATATGTGCGACCTCCGGATGCCGATGACTTGAGCCACATTACTCAACAGCCCGGAGAATCAGCCAGGAAATTCTGGACTCGGTTCTTAAGTAAAAAGAACCAAATAGTCGACTGTCCGGACGCCGAAGCCCTGGCGCCTTTCAAGCATAATATCCGTGATGAGTGGGTCGCCAGACACCTCGGCCAGGAGAAACCGAAGTCCATGGCAGCTCTTACAATGCTAATGACCCGCTTTTGCGTGGGCGAGGACAGCTGGTTGGCTCGTAGTAGCACTACATCACATTCTGGAACTTCAGATGTCCGGGACAATAATGGCAAGCCACGGCACAACAGACACAAGCGACGGAACAACGGCGACAACACCGAGGATATGGCGATCAATGCCGGATTTAGCGGATCCAAATCCGGTCAGCGGAAGAAGCCATTCAAGTGTAACAATCAAGGACGATCCAGTTTGGACCGTATACTGGAGCGCTCGTGTCAAATTCATGGCACCCCAGACAAGCCAGCCAACCACACCAACAGAGACTGCTGGGTATTTAAACAGGACGGCAAAATAAACGCCGAAAACAAGGACAAGGGGCTGCACAGCAACGATGACGATGAG
>NC_041391.1:594107795-594153733 GCF_002162155.2 Triticum dicoccoides
GGTGAAAACGGTCAACATGATCTACGCCACCCACATCCCCAAGCGGGAACGGAAGCGAGCACTACGGGACGTATATGCGATGGAGCCAGTCGTCCCCAAATTCAACCCATGGTCAGCTTGTCCGATCACCTTTGATCGTAGGGATCATCCTACTAGCATCCGTCACGGCGGCTCAGCCGCATTGGTTTTAGACCCAATTATAGACGGATTTCACCTCACAAGATTCCTTATGGACGGAAGCAGCAGCCTGAACCTGCTTTATCAGGACACAGTGCGCAAAATGGGCATTGATCCTTCAAGGATTAACCCCACCAAGACCACCTTTAAGGGTGTCATTCCTGGAGTAGAGGCCCACTGTACGGGCTCTATAACATTGGAAGTGGTCTTCGGATCTCCG
Source organism: Triticum dicoccoides (assembly GCF_002162155.2). Lineage (NCBI taxonomy): Eukaryota > Viridiplantae > Streptophyta > Magnoliopsida > Poales > Poaceae > Triticum > Triticum dicoccoides. The sequence goes on from NC_041391.1 coordinate 594,108,193, forward strand.
GATAACTTCCAAAGCAAAGAGCTAATCTTCGATATCGTCCCTTTTCGCAGTGGTTACCACACAGTGCTCGGGCGAACTGCATTTGCCAGATTCAATGCGGTGCCACACTATGCATACCTCAAGCTCAAGATGCCAGGCCCGCGCGGGGTCATAACAGTCAACGGGAATATGGACCGCTCTCTCCGTACAGAAGAACACACTGCGGCCCTTGCGGCCGAAGTATAATGCGGCCTCCTCCGGCAAACCACCAATCCGGCGACGACAACCTCAAGCTCCGTCAAGCGAGGGCGGAACACCCCGCAACAGGATCAGCAGGCACGTCAAGAGCATGACTAGCAGTCCGGCCTCCGCCCAAGTCCCACCCAAGCAGCATTCGTGCCACGCGCACACAATTACGCACTCAAAATACCATGGGAGAAGGCGGAGGCGTAGTAGTGGCTCAGTCAACAGTACTGTATTGCTTCGTAACCTTTCCTTTTACCCTTAAGGACATCGCTTTAGTGCAGCTTCTCCAGAAGAGCTGGATTGTCGGACTTACAAAGTAGAGGAAACCCAGGAGGTAACAGGCTTCAGGCACACCAGGAAACACCCAGGTGGAATCTATTCACAATCATTGTTCCTGCTTTATCTATATGTATGTAGCCTGATCTTGGATAGAATATGTCAAATAATCCTATTTATCTCCGCGTAATGCATTCATTGTAAACATACGCTTAAACGTATTATTTATCAATGGGAGACAATATACAGCGTCATCTTATTATTTTTTATTTTTTGCATTTTTTATAAATGTCTATTTGATTTTGCATCCGTGCACTTTGGTACGTTGAGTTTGCCAGGGGATTCTTATAGCGCCCCATAATACGACAAGACAAGTCCGCACACTTTCAACAGTGCCGCACCGCGAACTAATAGCATTATATGCATCAGCTCCGAATCATGTCTTGGGTTACAGTTGGGATAGCCCGACTCCCTTGTTTTGGTGCCCTACGTTCCGTTAATTCGGCTAAGGTAGCGCAGGGAGAACTACTGCGATTGTGCCCTGGTTTTTTCGGATGAGCACCTCACTAGAGAAAGCACAAAACTGTCCGGCATGATGTGGCGCGAACTAGTCGCTGTTCGACAGGTCTTAAAATCCTTAAAGATTTTTCCGCTTTAGGCGATAATTCGGCTTTGTCCGATATAGGTGTGTATAGCGCCCCAAGTCGGCCTTCCGGATTCTAGGGGCTTCGACGAAATTTAAAATCATAGACTTCTATGGCTAAGTGAAGGTTATAAAGCCGTATAGTCCGATTGCCTGGTTCGCTGCGCTGGACACCTCCTTAAGGGACCAAACATTTGGATAAAGAGTGTCCGGGTTTTCCACGAACACCCCAGTACTAGTTACACGGGGGCGGAAGCCGACGACTGGCCTACTTTCAGAATTTGATAAACAGCCGCACAGAAGGTAATATTTTAAATCACAAAAGCGCTACATAGTGCAAGTAACTTCATCTTTAAATTACAAACATGACAGAAGTGAATTCATTCAAAAATTATGTCTTTGGTACATTCATCGGCCACGAGGCAAGCACCCTTCATAATGCCATCATAATACTTCTCGGGGACGCGATGTGGCTTGCCCTCCGGCGGCCCATCCTTCACCAGCTTCTTTGCATCCAGCTTGCCCCAATGCACCTTGGCGCGGGCAAGGGCCTGGCGGGCACCCTCAATGCAAACGGATCGCTTGATGACTTCCAGTCACGGATAGGAATCCACCATCCGCTTGATCAGGCTGAAGTAGCTGGTGGGAAGAAGCTCGCCAGGCCATATCCGGACTATGAGATCTTTCATAGACACTTCGGCCGCCTTGTGGAGTTCGACCAACTGCTTCAGTTGGTCACTTAGAGGCGTTGCATGTTTGGCACCAGCATACTGGGACCAGAACAACTTCTCCGTTGAGCTCTCCTCCTGGGCACGGTAGAACTCCGCGGCATTTGATACGCTACATGGCAGGTCTGTGAATGCCCCTGGAGAGCTCCGGATTCGAGTAAGTAAAAGAAACGCCTCCTCCACATGTTTGCTTTGCATCAAAAATTTCTTACCCGCCGCTATTTTCTTGGCCTCCTGGATCTCTTGTTGAGCCCTCTCGGCTTTCGGCCTTGGCATCTTTTGTATTTGTAAGGGACTTCGCAAGCTCGTCCTCTTTTGCTTTAAGCTCCCGCTCCGCAGACTCGAGCTTCTTGCCGAGCTCCTGGAGCTCTTCTTGTACCTCGCCCACTCGGGCCTCTTGCTTTTTGCGCTCCTTGAATTCCAAGGCCGCTTTCTGTTCGGCCTCGGACAGCGCCTTCTTGAGAGACGCCACTTCGGTGGTGGTCTCTGTTACCATATCACGACATCTCGTCGTTAGCATAATCAAATTTTATTTACTATTCATTATATGAGAGAGGGAAATCATACACCTTTGCTCTCCTCGAGCTGCCTCCTCGTGAGGCCGAGCTCTCCCTGTGCCCATTCTAAGTCCCGCGTTAGGCCGGCGATTTCGGCCGTGCGAGCAGCAGCGGCCAGCAGCACAGCCTATTTATTTCAATTCAAACTTATTGTCAGACTCCTGCGGATTATAATTGACCCTCCGTTTGGTTTTTATTTCCGAACACCAAACAAAGTATTAGGGGCTACTACCTATCGGGTGGCAACTTCACATATTTTTACTGCTTACCTCAAAGCCTGTTAGGAGGCTGGTGCAGGCTTGGTTAGTTCTCTCTTGGCGGACGAAACCTTCTGAATCACCGCACTCATGAGAGTACGTTGCTCTTCATCTAGGGAAGCGCCTCGAAGCGCTTCCAGTAGACAATTCGGCGCCTGGGGCGCAACGGAAGTCCTTGATACAGACGACCCTCCCTCCATAACGAGGGGCTGCCCGCCTAAGTCCGGAACTACTGAAGGCTCTGAAACAGTGTTCGGCTGAGAGCCCAGCTTGTCGTGGCTCTCATCGACACGATCCACGGGGACCTTGAACCCCGCGAGTCCGACGCTTGGGATGCCGACTTGAGGCACCTCCAGGGCCACCTCCGCCATCGCCGGGAGCCTTCGGGACAACACCTCCGTGTCGTCCGCAGGCCGAGGAGACGTGGCCGTCGGGAGTGAGTTCATTGCTGACTCACTCAAGGACCCGTCCGAAGATGATGCTTCAGGATGGTCCTTGGCCGGACTGCATACAAGTTCGGCATTATAAACAATACTATGAAGCGAGATTATGATTGAGTGTGGATACTTACGATCGCACTAGGGGCTTCTTCCTGGGCAGCCACCCTTCCTCGCTATCGGCAGCGGTGGCAGAGTAGTCCGGCAGGGACACCTTTCCCTTCTTGGACGGCCCAGTCTCTCCCACCGGAGCTTCCTTCCTCTTCTTCCCTCCCCCAGTACGGGGAGGTGGAGTTTCTCCCTGTTCCTCCCCACCTCCGCGGGAGGAATCAGCCTCATCGTCATCGGACGACAAGGGTATGACAGCCTTACGCCGGGGGCCTCTCCTGCCCCCCTGGTCTGCCGTCTCAGGCCCCCCATCCTTTCAGGACGGGGCGGCCTCCTCTTCTTCTTCTTCTTCCCCTTTGGGGGAGGAGTGCGCCTCGTCGTCTTCATACGAGGCTTGCACAACCTTACTTCGGAGACACTTTCGGGTCCCCGGGGCCTTCTTATCGGCCTTCTTTTCTGGCCCCTTATAGGGCAACGGGACCAGCATCTTCGTCAGAAGATCATTGGCTGGGCTTTCTGGCAACAGAGCTGAACTGTTGATCCACTCCGTTGTCTCCACATACTCCTAAACAAATATACACAATCACTTAGGAATTCCCCATGAGTACATTGGGAAGAACCGGACCCGGTGGCGGCCTAAGAACTCACCTGGGTAGGATGTCGTGCGGCGTGGAGCCTACGGTCCTCGGTTATGAGAGGAGGTACTTCGGTGGCCTTGAACAGCACCTTCCACGTGATCTTGTGCTTCATGCCATAGAGCCTCTGGAGTGTCCAGTGTTCGGCCAGGACGAACTCCCACAGATTGAACGCCCGACTTTGGCACGGCAGAATCCGGCGAATGAGCATGACTAGGATCACGTTGACCAGCTTGATGTTCCTGTCCTTCATGCCCTTGATGCAGTTGATGAGTCCGGTCAGCTCTGCAGATTCGCCCCATAGCAGGGCCTTCTGTTCCCAGGAGGTGAGCCACATAGGGGTTCCGGATCGGAACTCGGGGGCCACCGCCCAGTTGGTGTCGCGTGGCTCGGTGATGTAGAACCACCCCGATTTCCACCCCTTCACAGTTTCCATAAAGGAGCCGTCAGGCCAGGTGACATTAGGCATTTTGCCCACCATGGCTCCTCCGCACTCCGCTTGTTGGCCATTCACGATCTTCGGCTTCACGCAGAAGATTTGCAGCCACGAGCCGAAATGAGGCTTGATGCAGAGGAAAGCCTCGCATACGATGATGAACGCCGAGATGTTGAGGACGAAGTTCGGGGCTAGATCATGGAAATCTAGCCCGTAATAGAACATGAGCCCGCGGACAAAGGGGTAGAGTGGAAACCCCAGTCCACGGACGAAGTAGGCAAGGAACACGACCCTCTCGTGGGGTCCTGGAGTTGGAATGGCCTGCTCCTCGTCTGGCAGCCGGTGCACTATATCTGCGGCCAAGTATCCGGCCGCCCGGAGATTCGCGATCTTCTTCTCCGTCACGGTGGAAGCCACCCACTTGCCTCCTGCTCCGGACATGACTAACTATGCGGAGAAAACCTGGAGTAGGGCTCTAGAGCTCGAAGGGGCAAGAGTATGCGAGGGAGGAAGAAGGCGTGGGTAAGAATGGGGAACTTTTATCCCTTTATAGAGGCAAAAAGAGCGGTGCGCCTCCCCACTGGCCTATTGAGAATCTCTTACTTCCCAAGCACCACGATTGATAGCATGGGGGGATTACCCATACCCGTATTGATGAGAATCCCGTGATAAGGGGACATGATCTCTGCTTTGACAAGACGTGTCAAGGAAACCGCCTCACAATGCGCGTTGTGGCTGGTTGTGAAAAAACGGTTTGAACAATGACCTGACTCTAATGGCATGTCACGTCATCTAAAAGTTGTCAACTGAAGCATCATTCTCTCTACGGTGGTATGTGAAGATCATTTTGCAGATCCGGACACGACCTACGTGTTCAATGATAACCTTGGAGTATTCGGAGGAGCAACTCGCCTTGCAATGCCGAAGACAAGACTGCACCTCAGACTCATTGTCATTGAAGCCTGGTTCAGGGGATACTGAGGGAGTCCTGGATAAGAGGGTATCCAGACAGCCGGACTATATTCATTGTCCGGACTATAGAAGCGTCAAGATACAAGACTCAAGACTTTGGCTCGTGTTTGGATGGGACTCTTCTTTGCGTGGAAGACAAGCTTGGCGATCCGACTATTATGTTTCCTTCCTTGTAACCGACTCCATGTAAACCCTAGATCTCCGGTTTCTATATAAACCGGAGAGGATGGTCCTTAGAAGGCCGATCACAATTACAATCATACCATCATAGGCTAGCTCTTAGGGTTTAGCCTCTACGATCTCATGGTAGATCTACTCTTGTATTCCACATATCTTCAATATTAATCAAGAAGGAAGTAGGATTTTACCTCCATCGAGAGGGCCCGAACCTAGGTAAACATTGTGTCCCTTGCTTCCTGTTACCATCAGCCTAAGGCGCACAGATCGGGACCCCTACCCGAGATCCGCCGGTTTTGACACCGATAGCCTTTACCGCCCGTACGGCGGAGGTCGCCGGTCTCAAGCGGGACCTGAAGCAGGCTGAAGAAGAGCTCAGCCTCACGAAGAGGCAGCTTGAAGAGAACAAAGGTAAGTGATACCCCGTCCATGTGTCATATAGAGGAGAAAAAATTGGTGACGCTAACAAAAAGCATCATGATTTTTTTAATAGGGGCCACGACCGAAGTGGCGGCCCTGAAGAAAGCGCTATCCGAGGTTGAAGACAAGGTGGCCACGGAGCACACTGAGCATGAAAAGAAAGATGCCCGGGTGGGCGAGGTACATCAAGAGCTCCAGGAGTTTGGCAAGAAGTTCGAGTCCTTGGAGCGTGACTTCAAGACGCAAGAGTCTGAGCTTGCAAAGGCCCTCCAGAGCGCAAAAGATGCCAAGGCCGAAGCCCAAAAGGCCCTCCAGGAAATCCAGGCGGCCAAGAAGATAGCGGCGGGTAAGGCATTTATTATGCAAAGCAAGCATGTCGAGGAGACATTTCTTTTACTTACCCGAATTCGAAGCTCTCCAGGGGCATTCGCAGATCTGCCATGCAGCATATCGGATGCCACAGAGTTCTACCGTGCCAAAGAGGGGAGCTCGACAGACAAGCTGTTATGGTTCCAGTATACTGGAGCCGAACAACCAATGCCTCTGAGTGACCAACTAAAGCAATTGGTCGAACTCCACAGGGCGGCCGAACTGGCCATGAAGGACCTCATAGTCCGGATGTGGCCTGGTGAGCCCCTGCCCGACAGCTACGTCGGCCTTATAAAGTGGATGGTAAATGCCTGTCCGCGGCTTGAAGTTATCAAGCAATCCGTCTGTATTGATGGTGCCTGCCGACCCTTTGCCCATGCGAAGATGCATTGGGCCAAACTGGATGCAGAGAAGCTGGTGAAGGATGGACCACCGGAGGGTAAGGAGCATCACTACCCCGAGAAATATGATGATGGTGTTATAAAAGGCGCTCGCCTTGTGGTCGATGAATGTACCAAGGACATAATCTTTGAGTGAATGTACTCATGTCGTCTTTGTAATATAAAAACGAGTTTGTTTGCGCTTATATGACACTTTGTTGATTTAAAATATTACCTTCTGTGCGGCCGTTTATAAAATTCTAGAAGTAGGTCAGTCATCGGCTTCTGCCCCCATGTAACTAGTATTGGGGTGTTCGTGGAAAACCCAAACACTCTCTATCCAAATTTTTGGTCCTTTAAGGAGGTGTTTAGCGCAGCGAACAAGGCAATCAGACTATGCGGCTTTATAACTCTCACTTAGCCATAGAAGTCTACAATTTTAAATTTTAGCGAAGCCCCTAGTATTTGGAAAGCCAAATTGGGGTGCTATATACGCCTAAATCAGACAAGGCTGATTCCTCGCTTGAAGCAGAAAAAATCTTTAAGGATTTAAGACCTCTTGAACAGCGACCAGCTCTCGCCGCATCATGATAGTCAGTTTTCGGCTTTCTCTACTGAGGTGCTCGTCCGGAAGAACCGGGACACAATCGTAGTAGTTCTCCCTGCGCTACCTTAGCCGATATAACAGAATGTAAGGTACCAAAACAAGGGAGCCAGGCAAACCCAACTATTGACCCAAGACATGATTCAGAGCTGATGCATATAATGCTATAAGTTCGCGGTGCCGCACTATCGAATGTGTTCGGACTTATCTTGCCATGTTATGGGGCACAATAAGAAGCCCCTGGCAAACTGAACGTACAAAAGTGTACGGATGCAGTATTAAATAAACATTCAAGGGGAAACATGAAGATAGAAATAATAAGCTGATGCTATATATTGTTTCCCGTTGTTATTTGAATAATACGTCCAAGCATATGGGTACAAATAATACGTTAAGCAGAAACAAATAGGACTATTTGACATGTCCTATCCAAGGGCGGGCTGCATGCGGATATGTAAAACAGGTATAACGATCGTTAACAGAGACCACATGGGTATTTCCTTGTGCGAAAATCCTCTTGCTTCCTTGGTTTTCCCTCCTGTGATGAGTCCAATGATCAGGTTCTCTAAAGGGGCTGCCCGAAAGTAGGGTCCTGAAAGAGAAAGAAGGTTGCAACGGTATGTGGGCCTTGTGGCAGTTGAGCCGCACTATGGACCGCATTGTCATCGTGCCTCCGCCTATGCCCATGGTATTTTGAGTGTGTAATTGTGTATGCGCAGCACCAATGCCGCCTGAATGGGGCTGGGGCAGAGGCCGGATTGCTAGTCGCACTCTTGGCGTGCCTGATGATCCTGTTGCAGGGTACTCCGGACTCGCTTGACGGAGTTCGGGGTTGTCATTGCCGAATTGGCGGTCAGCCGGAGAAGGCTGCTTTGTACTTCTGCCGTGAGGGACGCAGTGTGCTCTTCCGTATGGAGGGAGCGGTCTGTGTTTCTGTTGACTGTTATAACCCCGCGAGGTCCAGGCATCTTGAGCCTAAGGTATGCATAGTGTGGCACCTCATTGAATCGAGCGAATGCGGTTCGTCCAAGCAGTGCATGATAGCAACTACGGAAAGGGACGATATCAAAGATGAGCTCCTCGCTTTGGAAGTTATCCGGGGATCCAAAGACCACTTCCAGTGTTATTGAGCCCGTACAACAGGCCTCTACACCTCGAATTACACCTTTGAAGGTGGTTTTGGTGGGTTTGATCCTTGAGGAGTTGAGGGATCGATGCCCATTTTGCGCACTATGTCCTGATAAAGCAGGTTCAGGTTGCCGCCATCATCCATAAGGACTCGCGTGAGGTGGAATCCGTCGATGATTGGGTCAAGGACCAATGCGGCTGAACCGCCATGACGGATGCTGGTAGGGTGGTCCCTACGATCGGAAGTGATCGGACAGGATGACCATGAGTTGAACTTTGGGGCGACTGGCTTCATCGCATAGACGTCCCTTAGTGCACGCTTTCGTTCCAGTTTGGGAATGTGGGTGGCACAGATCATTTTTACCGTTTTCACCTAGGGAGGAAATTTCTTCTGTCCCCCAGTGTTCGGGCGCTGGGGCTCCTCGTCATCATCGCTTTGCAGCCCCTTGTCTTTGTTTTCGGCATTCAACTTGTCGGTCTGTTTGAACACCCAACAATCTTTGTTAGTGTGGTTGGCTGGCTTATCAGGGGTGCCGTGAATTTGGCACGAGCGGTCGAGTATGTTGTCAGAGTAATTGACCACGGGTACCCCGAAGACGGCAAGACAATATTTCAAGACATCGGGGCTAGCAAAGCCCCTCAGTCCGACTGCCCGGCCGCTCCTGCCGGCTCCCCGTCCGACTGCTCTGCCCGGCCGGCTATCGGCTGCCGACTGCGCCCACCAGCCGACCCGACACCGACAAGACATCAACGAGACGGCCATACTGCGACGTCATCTACAGTGTACTGGTCCCCTTGACACTATTTTATAAAGTGCCCAGGGGACAAGCATGACATGCACCACACCTCTTATGGGCATGGTGCACCATGCCCACTTGCCCCCCACGCCACTCACCTAGCTTAAGAAATAAGCTAGCCATGCCTATATAAAGGCACACATCCATCCATCCAGGGGATGGACTCCCACGGCCACAATGGCTCCATGGAGACTCACGCATACTCACAAGCAAGCTAGCTAGCAAGAGAGCTAGCTAGCCAGCCACACACTCACGCATGCATGCTCAGGCACATGCGGCCATACACACATATACGAGGCCAGATGCCTATGGCACTGACCTTAGATATAGCTCAAGGAGCACTCTATACCAGATATACCAGATACACTCAGACATGCAGCAGTAGGAGTATTACCTCTCCGGAGAGCTCCGAAGCTGGGTATACCACCGCGTGCTACTCGCATACCCGCTCCCGGTCCTATCAGCAACAGCCTTACCCTCACACTAAGCCCTTGTGGCATATGTCGTCTTGCAACACCCCCCGTGAGAATGCCATGACATTTGGCGCCCACCGTGATGTGGTACTACTACTACGCTACCACGCTGCTGCTGGTTTCGCAGTCCGGGCGGGACCACTTTCGTCATCATCGCGACGTCGTGCCGTCTCTCTAATAGCGGTCGGGGGCTCGACATCGACATGCCCCCGGAATGGCCGTGAGGGGCGGCGTGACCTCGCCATCGGCCTTGCCTTCTTCACCACCACCGCAACGCCGACCGTCCGTCCGCGTGCGTGCTGCGCGCGGGGCCTCGTTTCGGTCGGCCCTGGCCATCCGCCCGCCGCTCGCGTCTGCTTCCCTCCGCGTTGCGCCTTGCTCCTGCCGAAACGAGTGCTCGCCCCTCCATATGCTATCTTTGCGAGCTAGCTAGAGGCATGTCAAACAATGGTCAAACCATGCCATACACTACCGATTTTTCGTCAAAAGAGACCCCATATTGGGTTAAAATGACAAAAAAAACCACCTCTAAATCAAATCGACAAAAAAGACCCCCTCGCCATGGCGGCAGGTGCGCCAGGCGACACGTGGCACCTGCCGCCATGATGTGAGGCAGCCAGCCCCGCCGCCACGCTGCCAGGCGGCCAGTCCCTCGCTACGTGATTCCAGGCCGGCGACGGAACGGGGACGGGCTCGTGGGCCTGGCCGTCACAGTATGAGGCGGCCGCACTGCTGCTGCCTGACAGCTTCTGCCGCACGCGACGAAGGGGTGGGCCCTGCCGCCACGCCCTGTGGCGGCTGCACTGCCGCTGCTACACGCGGGCCGATCGGTGCCAGCCCCAGGACGGTCTGTGTGGGCTATGTGTCGAGACGTCACTAGCTAGAGCAACGGGATGCTACAGTACACGCGTATAAATTTATGTTGATCTGTGTGCAGGACTGCACCGCATTGACAATGCATGCTGCTCCATACAGGCGAATAGAACACTGTGTCCATCGAGGACGACGCATCACGTCATGGGAAAACATACATATACTATTGCAAAAACAAAAAGCGTTAGGTATATATGTTGCAGGCATGGATGGGATGGATAATTGTATTATGCAGATTCCGGGCTACGACACTTCTCGCGACGGCATGTAGAGCAGCAGTGCGGCCGCCACAGGGCGTGGCGGCGGGGCCCACCCCTCCATCGCGTGCGGCAGCAGCGCTGTCAGGCAGCAGCAGTGCGGCCGCCTCATACGGTGGCGGCCGGGCCCACGAGCTCGTCCCCGTTTCGTCGCCGGTCTGGAATCCCATAGCAAGCAACTGGCAGCATGGCAGCGTGGCGGCGGGGCCGGCCGCCTCACGTCATGGCGGCAGGTGCCACGTGTTGCCTGGCGTGCCTGCCGCCACGGCGGGGTCTCTTTTGTCAATCTTACTCAGAGGTGGTCTTTTTCGTCATTTCAATCTGGCAGGTAGTCTCTTTTGACAAAAAATCATACACTACCTATACGTTGGTTAGCCAGATAATCCCCAGACACAAGCCAGACAATGGTCATCTCTTACGCGGATAGTAGTCAGATAATGGCTATACATTAGTCAGATGCTACTCGAATAAATCCCATAGTCTGGCTGCCCCGTCCGCGCTGCTACTTCCTCATACGCGGATCACCACCACCGGCCGCGGCCGCTCTCGTGCGGCTGGCCAGGCCGCCGTGCTGCTCAAGCACAGGCCTTCCCTCGAGGCGCCAGTGCCTCGCTCTGCTCCTCTGCACCGTGCAGCTACCGCGCCGGCCCCCTGCGGTCGCCTTCTCCTCCTGCGCGCGGCTCCGCTCGTGGCCCGGCCGCCTGCCTGCCGGTCCGCAGCTGTCAACGCCCGCGGTCACCCCGGATCACCTCTGCTCTGCACGCGTGCGCGCAGCCTCCGCCCCGACGTCCCGGCTCCCCGCCCGCGGACGGTTTCGGGACGCTGGCGCTGCCCCGACCCCGTGCGCGGCTCCCCCAGCACCCGGCGACTCGACCGACTCCTCCATCGCCCCGCCTCGCCTCCGCCGAGTCCGCGCCGGCTCCGCCCGTCCCGGCCGCCTGCAGGCTTGCGCAGGTCGGCTGCCCATCGGCCTGCCGGCTTCCGGCGACCCGGCCTCCACCGCGCTCGCTCCCGGCGATGCCCCGCGCGCCTCACCCGGCTACCGCCCCTGCTGTGGCCCGGTCGCCTACGCCATGGCTGGGCCGCTGCCGCCGGGTCGCCCCGCCCCCCTGCGGGCTCACGCTCCTCCGCTCGTCGCCGTCTCCGGCCGCAGCGCCGGGCCCGGCCTCATCTGCCGCCTGCTGGCTCCGCCTCCGCCCACGGCCGGGTCGCGCTGCCGGATCCGCTTCTGCTCGCGGCCAGGGGCCCGCGCTGGGCGGCCTCCCGTGCCGCCCACCGGACCTGCCCGCTCGGCCGGCTCCCGCACTGGACGGCTCCACTGCCGCCCTGCGCCCATCCGCGCTAGCCGCCTGCTATCGGCCCTCGCGCGCGACGGCTCCACCTCGAGCCCGGCCGCGTCCGGCTCCCTAGCGCCGCCCCGCACCCGGCCGGGTCCAGCTCCCTCCTCGCAGGCGTCTCCTCCGCTGGACGGCTCCACCAGCAAGCCGGCCCCGAGCCCGGCCTCCTCTCGCCCCCCCGCTGGCCTCCAGAGCACTTGCCGGGTCGCGGTCTCTTCGGCCGCCTCCCGTGGCGCCCGCGCGACCCGGCCGGCCGGCTCCCGCGCTCGCCGGTTTCCCTGGAACCCGGCCCCGTGCCGGCTCGGCCTCGCCGGCTCCAGCCGGCGACCCGGCGCTTGGCCGGCTCCGCCCTGCATCCCGGCTGGCCGCCTCCGCCCGCCAACCCGGCGCTTGGCCGGCTCCGCCTCGCCTGCCATCTCCACCTCGCGGCCGCTGCGTCTCCATCGGCTCGCACCCGCGGCCCGGCCTCGCCATCTCTGCCGGCCCCCGCGTCGAGTCCCCGCACCCGCGCCGGGTCCCCGCACCCCGTCGTCTCCGCCGGCTCCGCCCCGAGTGCTCGGCCACCAGCGCCGCGGCTGCCGCGTGCTCCTCCGCCCGCGCCGGCTGTGGACCCGTGCTGGCCCGGCCGCCTGCCGGCTTTGGCCGGTCGCCTCCCCACCTCCTCCAGCCGCTCCTCCCCGCCCGCGCTGCTGCCGTCCGGCTACGTGCCGCGCCCGACGCCCCAGTCGGCCCTCGCTATCCGCCCGGCTGCAAAGAAAGAAAAAGAAAGGGGGAGTGGGTGTCGGCTGGAGAAAGAAAGAGAAAAGAAGCAGGAGGGTTGGACCCGGCCAGAGAAAAGTCAGAAGGCCGGCTCGCCAAAAAAAAGGAGCTGTGTCCGACAACTCAAAGCCGGCTGGGAGAAAAGATTGAAGTGGCCGGGTGCCCAGCCGGCCGTCCGAAAAATCAGACCGGGTCCCCAGCCGGCTGACTGTAAAAAAAAAGATATGCCGGCTGACTATGGGTCCAGCTGCAAAAAGAAAAGAAAGAGCATCGCGTCTGGCTGAGAAAGTGGCCAGGTGCGGAGAAAAAAGAAACGTGCCCGTCTGGCTACCAGCAGTCGGCGGACAAAGAGAAAAGAGAAGGAAAAAGATTGTTGCCAGGTGGAGAAAAGTCAGACCAGATGCCCACCTGACTGCTCTGCGCAAGAAGCGTCCGGCTGTCGACAGCCGGCAAAAGAGAAGAAGACAAAGTAGTTGCCGGGAGATCCGGCCCGACTGCTTAGCAGTCGGCCCGAATCTTGGGGGCTACACCTAGCGGGTGCGCTGACGCGTCCCCGCGAGAAAGAAGACAAAGTAGTTGCCGCGAGATCCGGCCCGACTGCTCAGCAGTCGGCCCGAATCTCGGGGGCTACACCCAGCGGGTGCGCTGACGCGCCCCCGCGAGAAAGAAGACAAATTGATTGCCGGGAGATCCGACCCGAATGCTCAATAGTCGGCCCGAATCTCGGGGGCTACACCCAGTGGGTGCGCTGGCGCGCCCCCATGAAAGATTGCAAGAAACAAAACAAGAGACAAAAGAAGAGTTCAGTCCGGCTGACAGGATCCGGCAGAAGAGAAAAAAAAAGAAAAAGGGCGTAGCAAGACGCCCCGCCGCCTGGCCGGTCGAGCCTGACCGGCCGGGACCCCCCCCTTCGAGCATCCCGGGGCTCGAAGGCTACACCCAGCGGGTGCGCCGGCGCGCTCCGCGAGCGCCGAGTCGCGCTGGCTGTCTTCGACGACCGCGACTACACAAAAATCAATGTGAGCTCCTCACCCGCATATTTTTGCATCACGCAAGCACGGATAATCCCGAGCAATGCTCGGGGGCTATCTCCGCATTTTATTACAGTTGCATCACTGTTCACCCCGGCGCCAGCCAGAGTTGGCCCGGGGGCTGGCCGCTTGGTCTAAGACGTTAGTTCCCGCAGATGGCTTAGTAGCGTGCGCGGTACCAAAGGCCCACTCTCAGTCATAGACCGCAGAGCTGCTGTCCGGCTGGCAAGAGTGAACGCTAGAGGCCACCCACGCGAAAAACGTCCGGGAAGAAAAACAATTTGGGCGACCCGACCTATTCCTTTATGAATATCTACTCGGTTAAATTCGCTCCCAGAGTCTGAGTATTGTACGCTCCACACCGCGGCCCACTCTCAGCCACAGACCGCAGAGCGGCTGTCCGGCTAGCGAGAGCATAAGCCAAAGAGCGGAGGGGACATGAAAAAGATAGAAGGGGGCTCGGACGAAACCAAGTCGGCACCCTCCGCATAAAACTTGCAATGCTAAAAGCAAACATTTGATATATCTGCATGGACTAACTTTGTCTTTTTTTCATGACCATTTCCATAAACACTCGCCAAAAAACCTCCGCCCAACTTTGCCAAGTTGTCCGGAGGCTTGGGGGCTACTGTCAGAGTAATTGACCACGGGTACCCCGAAGACGGCAAGATAATATTTCAAGACATCGGGGCTAGCAAAGCCCCTCAGTCCGACTGCCCAGCCGCTCCTGCCGGCTCCCCGTCTGACTGCTCTGCTCGGCCGGCTGCCGGCTATTGACTGCAGCTCGATCCGACACCGACAAGACATCGGCGAGACGGCCATACTGTGACATCATCTACAGTGTACTGGTCCCCTTGGCACTATTCTTTAAAGTGCCCAGGGGACAAGCATGACATGCACCACACCTCTTATGGGCATGGTGCCCCATGCCCAATTGCGCCCCACGCCACTCACCTAGCTTAGGAAATAAGCTAGCCATGCCTATATAAAGGCACACATCCATCCATCCAGGGGATGGACTCCCACGGCCACAATGGCTCCATGGAGACTCACGCATACACACAAGCAAGCTAGCTAGCAAGAGAGCTAGCTAGCCAGCCACACACTCATGCATGCATGCTCAGGCACATGCGGCCATACACACATATACGAGGCTAGATACCTATGGCACTGACCTCAGATACAGCTCCAGGAGCACTCTATACCAGATATACCAGATACACTCAAACATGCAGTAGTAGGAGTATTATCTCTCGGGAGAGCTCCGAAGCTGGGTAAACCACCGCGTGCTACTCGCATACCCGCTCCCGGTCCTATCAGCAGCAGTCTTACCCTCACACTAAGCCCTTGTGGCATATGTCATCTTGCAACACCCCCGTGAGATTACCACGACATATGTGGTCCAGACTGGATGGTCCCGGATTGTTTCTGTCGGTGTCCTACGAACAGGGGTCCCCAAACTTGCCTGCCTGCGGCCTGTGGCGTGGCTCAAGCAATGGCCCAGTGCAGCCCATCTTCATCAACTCAAGCTCAAGACTCGCGAGGGGCCAAGCCTCGCGGGGCGGACGACAGGAAAGCTTCCTCAGGAGTAGCCTCGTCAGGCTGGCTCACGAGGAGGCGGAGAGATCAAGGTAGGGGTACCTCGTGAGGTGCCCATGACGCAAGCCATGACGATCGAGGCCAGGCGGGCGCCAGGCGGGCGCCGACCTGTGCAGTGTCATTGTTTCCCCTTTGGTGCAAAGGGAGCAAGCACATGCCAAGGCATCAGGCAAAGGCTACCATTTCGGTGCAACAAGACCAAGACCGGCGGAACGACAGGAAGGAGGTCACTGTGGAGCCCAGGGCGGCGTCATCGTCAGAGCCTTTGAAAGGCGAGGACCGACTTTAGTCAGGATAAGTGTACTAGATGTTCCCCATCAAAATGGCCAATTGTTGGCGCCCTTCCCGCTCAATATTTGGGAAGAGGACCAGGGCCTCTTGCTCTATATATAGGGCTAGTCACCATAGTATAGAGGCATCTGGAATCGACCCCTCCGAAGAGATAACATCACCACAAGAACACCCCTCGCGAGGTTGTTCTTCCTTTGTACTGTTCCTCATCAGCCCCAAAGGTAATCCACCACACCACACACTGGAGTAGGGTATTACACCACAATGGTGGCTTGAACCAGTATAAATCTCGTGTCCCCCGTGTGTTCATCTTGCTAGCCTAGATCCTTTGGCGAGGCGACGAGACGTGAGTTGGTAGAGGAGAGATCTTCGCGCCCACCCCAGAGTTCGAACCTCAAGGGTCTGCCAGAACCCGCAATCCGATATTTGGCGCGCCAGGTAGGGGTCGCCGGAGCTTTCCCTGCCAGCAACCGTTCTCCATCAACCTTGCACTTCACCCTCATGGCCGGCGACACGACGTCTGCTCTGGCCGCATAGGCCGGCCCGGGGCCCCGGGGGCTCCGGGCTCTGACCCCCGCCTTGCGATGGGTGCAGTGGCCGAACAAGTTCAAGCCGGAGGTGCCGCCACGCTACGATGGCACGACAGATCCGCTAGCCTTCTTACTAGCGTATGAGGAGGCCGTCCTCAAGGCCGGAGGCGACAACCGGGTCATGGCCAACTGGCTGCCCCTGGCACTCGCCGGCATCCCACGCATGTGGTTGCTCCATCTGCCGGCGTCTTCAATGAGCTCCTGGGAGGAACTGCGCGGCCTCTTCCTCGCCCAACACACGGCCCCCGCGCCCCAGTCGTCGCGGCGCTCCTAGGGGGCTCGCAAGCACCGCCCACGCGCCGCCATATCAAGCCGTTCCTTCGCCAGGTCAGCGCTGCTCAGACTCACCGCCCAGCTCCTCCGGGATGGGCGTCACCCAAGGTCGACTTGACCTTTGGCTTGGGTGATCATCCCTCCAACACCGCTTGCTCAAGCGCACTCCCAATGCTGTGTACTCCTACCATCTGCCAGGTGGCCGTCACCAGGACCCTCATCAATGGCGGGGCCGGCCTTAATGTGCTCTAGATTGAGGCCTTTAGCCTCCTCCACGTGCAGTTGGAGCAACTCCGACCCAGCCAGCCCTTTTTGGGCGTCGGGGGCAGCCCGGTTGGCTCCCTGGGGCAAATCCACCTCCTGGTGACGTTCGGCACCCAAGCCAACTTCCGCACGGAGCTGGTCGACTTCGACGTCGCCCGCATCGGCCTTCCATACAACGCCATCCTCGGCTACTCGGCTTTGGCCCGGTTCATGGCAGAAACCCACCCGACTTACAATCTGATGAAAATGCCCGGGAGCAGTGGTGTCCTCACCATAGCTAGGGATGCAAAGGATGCTCTGCATGCACTCAAGCTCGCCTTCAAGACCGCCGCAGCAGCGCAGCCCGCCAGTGCCGACCCCCTCAAGGCTAAGGGGGCTGCGCCCACCAAGAAGAAGCAGCTGTTCACCCAGGACAAGGCTGAAACCAAGCAAATATCAGTCGACCAGGACGGATCCTCCGGTGCCACCTTCACCATAAGCGCCAATCTGGATCTCAAGCAAGAGCAGACCCTGGTGAGGTTCCTGCGCGCAAACAAGGAGGTGTTCGCGTGGGAGCCCAAGCAACTGGCGGGGGTTCCCAGGCAGGTGATTGAGCACCACCTGAACGTATGTCCTAACGTACGCCCAGTGAAGCAAAAGGCAAGACGGTGGTCCACCGAGAAGCAAGCTTTCATCATCCATGAAACCCGCAAGCTGGAGGCCGCGGGAGTCATTCACGAGGTTCGATACCCAGAGTGGCTGGCGAACCCTGTCATTGTGCCAAAGAAAGGAGGGAAAGAGCACATGTGCGTAGATTTTACCAATCTCAACAAAGCCTGCCCGCAGGATCCGTTCCCACTACCCCGCATCGACTAGATCATCGACTCTACTGCTGAGTGTGACCTGTTGTGCTTCTTGGATGCCTTCTCAGGCTATCATCAGATCAAGATGGCGGTCGAAGATGTGGAGAAGACGGCTTTTCTTACCCCGTGCGGGGTGTACTGCTACACCTGCATGTCGTTCAGATTGCGCAACGCGGGCGCAACCTTCCAACGGCTAATGCACATCGCGGTAGGCCGGCAGCTCGGGAGGAATGCTGAGGCCTATGTCGATGACATAGTGGTAAAGTCTCAGGAGGCGAAGACCCTGATACAGGACCTGGAAGAAACCTTCGTGAGCCTGCGTGAAGTGGACTTGCGGCTCAACCCGGAGAAGTGCGTGTTCGGTGTACCCTCTGTCAAGCTCTCGGGCTTTCTCGTGTCGCACAGAGGGATCGAGGCTAACCCAGAGAAGGTCAAGGCAATTGAAGAGATGAGCCCGCCGAAAATTATCAGGGAAATGCAGAAGCTTGCCGGGTGGGTAACTGCGCTGGGACGTTTCATCTCCAAGCTAGGGGAACATGCTATGCCCTTCTTCAAGCTGATGAAGAAGAAGGGCCCGTTTGAATGGACTCCAGAGGCTGACGAAGCGTTCCAAGACCTCAAGAGGTACCTGTCCAGCCCTCCTGTGATGGTAGCGCCGCACTCGCAAGAGCTCTTGCTGCTCTATCTCGCCGCCACACCGTACTCCGCTAGTGCCGCTCTGGTGGCCCTTCGAGAGGAGCACCGGACCAAGACTGCACCAGCTGCAGCAACCCCAGGGTAGGAAGGCCCCTCGGGGGTCATGCCCGCAGCAGATACAAGCCAACCTCAGCAAGGAGGCGTCCACGAGGTTGAGGGGGCTCCGCAGGCTTGTCAAGAGCCGGGGGCTCTCGCGCCTCAAGGGATGCTCGACTCCCCAGAGGATGCTGACTCCATCGCTACACCAGCCCTTGTCGAGCATCCCATGTATTTCGTCAGCACGGTGCTGAGGGACGCCCGGGCACTGTACCCCATGCCTCAGAAGCTCCTGCTCGTGCTGTTAGTGGCCTCACGGAAGCTGCAACACTACTTCCAGGGTCATCCAATCAAGGTCATCTCGGCATACCCGTTGGAAAGGGTGCTTAGGAGTCCCAACTTAGTCGGAAGGGTCGCCGAATGGAACATCGAACTACAAGCATTTCAGTTGGAGTTCAACACGACTAGGGTCGTTAGGGGAGCTGCACTTGCAGATTTTGTAGCAGAGTGGACAGAGGCGCCAGGGCTCGAAGCAGGCGAGGATCGTTCATTTTCCCCAGGAAGTGAAGCGCCAGACGGCTGGGTTATGTACTTCGATGGAGCTTTCTCGCGGCATTGCGTGGGGGCCAGTGCAGTGCTCATATCCCCACTTAGGACAAGTTCTACTACGTCGTGCAACTCTGCTTCCAGCATGGGGAAAAGGTGTCCAACAATATAGCGGAATACGAGGGGCTGATAGCAGGCCTGAAAGCTGCGGTGGCCCTGGTGGTAAAGCGCCTCATCATCAAGGGCGATTCCCAGCTCCTCGTCAACTTCTCCAACAAGGTGTACGAGCCTAGAGACGAGCACATGGAGGCTTATCTAGCAGAGGTTCGCAGAATAGAGAAACAGTTTTGGGGTCTGGAGTTGCAGCATGTGTCGGGCGGCACCAACCAGGAAGCTGACGACATCGCGAAGAGGGCATCCAGGCGGCTGCCTCAGGAGCCCGGAGTCTTCAAAGAGAGGCTCTTCAAGCCCTCGGCGATGCCACCACCGTCGGGCGGAGCGCGACCTCAAGCGGAGCTCCCCCAGTCGCCTGCCTTAGGAGCCCCGGCCTGTGGACCGACCTCGGGAGCACGGTTGCTCCTGGCGCTGGAGCCTCAAGAGGGATGTTGGACCATGGAGATCAAGAGCTACTTGACGGAAGGGACCCTGCCAGAGAAGGAGGAAGACGAAGAGCGTGTGGTGCGGCAGGCCATGGCGTACTGCATCCAAGATGGAGAGCTTTACCGAAGGAGGCCGAACGATGTGACCCTGCGTTGCATTTCCTGGGAACAAGGGAAGGAGCTGTTAGCAGATATACACGATGGAGACTGTGGGCACTACTCATCATCACGAACCCTCGTCGGCAAGGCGCTCCGCAGCAGGTTTTATTGGACCACAGCACTCAACGACGCTGTCGAGCTGGTAAAGTCCTATGAAGCCTGCCAATTCCACGCCAGGAAAATCCATCAGCCGGCTCAGGGCCTGCAGACCATACCCCTCTCATCGCCATTCGCGGTTTGGGGGCTGGACATTCTGGGCCCGTTTCCGCGGGCACCAGGGGGCTATCGCTACCTCTACATCGCCATCGACAAATTCACCAAGTGGGCTGAGGTGGAGGCCATCCGCACCATCCCAGCAGGCTCTGATGACCCACAAGTGTAGGGGATCTATCTTAGTCCTTTCGATAAGTAAGAGTGTCGAACCCAACGAGGAGCAGAAGGAAATGATAAGCGGTTTTCAGTAAGGTTTTCTCTGCAAGCACTGAAATAGTAGGTGATAGATAGTTTTGTGATAAGATAAATAGTAACGAGCAAAAGTAAATAAAGTAAATAAAGTGCAGCAAGGTGGCCCAATCCTTTATGTAGCAAAGGATAAGCCTGGACAAATTCTAATAATGAGGAAGGAGCTCCCGGGGACACATTGGGAATTATCATCAAGCTAGTTTTCATCACGCTCATATGATTCACGTTCGGTACTTTGATAGTTTGATATGTGGGTGGACCGGCACTTGGGTACTGTCCTAACTTGGACAAGCATCCTACTTATGATTAACCCCTATTTCAAGCGTCCGCAACTATAGAAAAGGAGTATTAAGGTAAACCTAACCACATCATTAAATATATGGGTCCATATCAACCCCTAACGAAGCAATGCATAAACTAGGGTTTTAGCTTCTGTCACTCTAGCAACCCATCATCTACTTATTACTTCCCTATGCCTTCCTCTAGGCCCAAATAATGGTGAAGTGTCATGTAGTCGACGTTCATATAACACCACTAGAGGAGAGACAACATACATCTCATCAAAATATCGAACGAATACCAAATTCACATGACTACTGATAGCAAGACTTCACCCATGTCCTCAGGAACAAACGTAACTACTCACAAAGCATATTCATGTTCATAATCAGAGGTGTGATAATATTCATTAAGGATCTAAACATATGATCTTCCACCAAGTAAACCAATAAGTATCAACTACAAGGAGTAATCAACACTACTAGCAACCCACAGGTACCAATTTGTGGTTTTGGATACAAGATTGGATACAGGAGATGAACTAGGGTTTGAGAGGAGATGGTGCTGGTGAAGATTTTGATGGATATTGACCCCCTCCCGATGAGAGGATCATTGGTGATGACGTTGGTGATGATTTCCCCCTCCCGGAGGGAAGTGTCCCCGGTAGAACAGCTCCACCAGAGCCCTAGATTGATTCCGCCAAGGTTCCGCCTCGTGGCAGCGGAGTTTCGTCTCGTAAGCTTGCCCACGAATTTTTCGAGGACAAAACTCTTCATATAGCAGAAGATGGACGCCGGAGGCCCACCAGGGGGCCCAGGAGATAGGGGGCGCGCCCCTAGGGGGGCGCCCCCTGTCTCCTGGACAGGGTGTGGATCCCCTGGCCTATTTCTTATGCTCATAATTCCTTAATAAATCCAAAAAGTTGTTTCGTGGAGTCTCAGGTCTTTTGGAGTTGTGCAGAATAGGTTTCCAACATTTGCTCCTTTTCCAGCCAGAATTCCAGCTTCCGGCATTCCCCCTCTTCATGGTAAACCTTGTAAAATAAGAGAGAATAGCCATAAGTATTGAGATATAATGTGTAATAACAGCCCATAATGCAATAAATATTGATATAAAAGCATGATGCAAAATGGACGTATCAACTCCCCCAAGCTTAGACCTCGCTTGTCCTCAAGCGGAAACCGAAATCGAAAAATATGTCCACATGTTTAGAGATAGAGGTGTCGATAAAAATAAAAATACGGACATGAGGGCATCATGATCATTCTAATAACAGCAACATATATGGATTTTGTCATATGATTTCCTATGTTCAAGTGATAAGCAATTGGGAACTAACAAACTATAATCTCAGTCATTGAAGCAATTGCAATTTATCGTAACATCAGAAAGAGTCAATAATAGAGCTTCTCAGCAAGCTCACATACTCAACTATCTCGTATTCTCCCATAATTGTTAACTCTCACACAATACTTGTGGTTATAGAGTTTTAGCCAGACACTGAGAAAGATAGGGGCTTATTGTGTTGCCTCCCAACGTATTCACCTTTAGGTGATGTCAACAATAATAGCCTATGCCAACTTACATCCAATCGGATATATATATATATATCATGATCTTTCAAACACGAAGAGCTTGCCAAAGGATAAAATGAAAAAGGGAAAGGTGAGGATCACCTTGACTCAAGTATTAAAGTAAAACATAAAGTAAAAGATAGGCCCTTCACAGAGGGAAGCAGAGGTTGTCATGCGCTTTTAGGGTTGGATACACAAAATATTAATGCAAAAGAACATTACTTTATGTTGCCCCTTGTATGTGGACCTTTATTATGCAATCTGTCGCTTTTATTACTTCCACAACAAGTTCGTACAAAGCTTATTTTCTCTGCACTAATAAGTCATGCATAATTAGAGAGCAATTTTTATTTGCTTGCACCGATGACAACTTACTTGAAAGATCTTACTCAATCCATAGGTAGGTATGGTGGACTCTCATGGCAAAACTGGGTTTAAGGATATTTGGAAGCACAAGTAGTATCTCTACTTGGTGCAAGGAGTTTTGGCTAGCATGAGGGGGAAAGGCAAGCTCAACATGTTTAGAAGGTCACTGACAATATACTTTAACTGAGATGTCAGAAAACATAAACCATTACATTGTCTTCCTTGTCCAACGTCAACTCTTTTAGCATGTCATACTTAATGAGTGCTTCACAATCATAAAAGATGTCCAAGATAATATATCTATACGTGAACCCCTCTTTCCTTATCACTTCCTATTAATTGCAACGATGACCAAGGCTACGTTCATCAATTCTCAACAATTTTTATGCCTCATACTTCCTATGTGTGAAGTTATCACTGACTATAAGATCAATATGAACTCTTTTGTTCTTTCTACTTTCTCAAGATCATAGCAACATAGAAAAGCCCTTGACTCAACACTAATCTTTATTATAGATAGCACACTGACTTGCTTACAAAAAGAGATCACAACGAAAAACTCAAAACTACTTGATATCAAAACTTTGAACTAATAGATCAAGATACTACTAAAAGGATCAAACTAAATAAAGCAGTAAAGATAGGAGTGTGATGGTGATACGATACCGGGGCACCTCCCCCAAGCTTGGCAGTTGCCAAGGGGAGTGCCCATACCCATGTGATTATTTCTTCGGAGGTGGTGAAGTAGGAAGTGTTGATGGAGTAGGCTTGTCATCCATCTTCCAAGGCATAGGCTCTCTGTCGGTGTCAAAACCGGCGGATCTCGGGTAGGGGGTCCCGAACTGTGCGTCTAGGCGGATGGTAACAGGAGACAAGGGACATGATGTTTTACCCAGGTTCGGGACCTCTTGATGGAGGTAAAACCCTATGTCCTGCTTGATTAATATTGATGATGTGTGTTCCAAGAGTAGATCTACCACGAGATCAAGGAGGCTAAACCCTAGAAGCCAGCCTATGGTATGATTGTTGTTCGTCCTACGGACTAAAGCCATCCGGTTTATATAGACACCGGAGAGGGCTAGGGTTACATAGAGTCGGTTACAATGGTAGGAGATCTACATATCCGTATCGCCAAGCTTGCCTTCCATGCCAAGGAAAGTCCCATCCGGACACGGGACGAAGTCTTCAATCTTGTATCTTCATAGTTTTGGAGTCCGGCCAATGATGATAGTTCGGCTATCCGGACACCCCCTAGTCCAGGACTCCCTCAGTAGCCCCTGAACCAGGCTTCAATGACGATGAGTCCGACGCGCATATTGTCTTCGGCATTGCAAGGCGGGTTCCTTCTCCGAATAATTTATAGAAGATTGTGAACACCAGGATAGTGTCCGGCTCTGCAAAATAAATTCCACGTACCACCTTAGAGAGAATAATATTACACAAGTTCAATCTGCTGACGTATTTGGTGGCGTGACGTCACACCACTACCAAGCCTTTACTAGAATTGTTTTTATTGTACCACCTCAGCGCGTTTAGGAAGCGGTTTCCTTGGCACGTCTTGTCGAAGTAGGGATCGTGTTCCCCTTATTCCGGGATTCCCATTAATAAGGACGTGGGTAACCCAACCGCGCCCGTTGCCGTGCCTCCTCCATCGAAGGAGGGTTCCAAATGGTCACGGGGATGGCTCTTGGTATTCTCCCTCTTTATAATGAGACCAAGGCCCATTCTTTTTCTTCAATCCTCCATCGAATCCGCCTCTCGCACCAAGTTCCAACACCCAGGGCTCCAGATTTGGGTACTTTCGACCTTCGACAATGTCCGGCTCCGACCTACGAGGCCGGTGGATGCCTTCTTCCATCATGGAAGAGGATGTGCTAAAGCTGAGAGAGGCCAGGTACTTGACCTACGAGATTTCGCATAGGTTGCCTGCCCGAGGGCAAGTTATTCCTACTCCCGAGCCCGGCGAGAGCGTCGTCTTCGTGTCTCACCTCCGTCGGGGTTTAGGCTTCCCGATGGATCCCTTCGTGAGGGGGCTTGAGGGAGTTCCGGATTAGGGGGTGTCCGGATAGCTGAACTATCATCATCGGTCAGACTCCAAGACTATGAAGATACAAGATTGAAGACTTCGTCCCGTGTCCGGATGGGACTTTCCTTGGCGTGGAAGGCAAGCTTGGCGATACAGATATGTAGATCTCCTACCGTTGTAACCGACTTTGTGTAACCCTAGCCCTCTCCGGTGTCTATATAAACCGGATGGCTTTAGTCCATAGGACGAACAACAATCATACCATAGGCTAGCTTCTAGGGTTTAGCCTCCTTGATCTCGTGGTAGATCTACTCTTGTAACACACATCATCAATATTAATCAAGCAGGACGTAGGGTTTTACCTCCATCAAGGGGGCCCGAACCTGGGTAAAACATCGTGTCCCTCGTATCCTGTTACCATCGCCTAGACGCACAGTTCAGGACCCCCTACCCAAGATCCGCCGGTTTTGACACCGACATTGGTGCTTTCATTGAGAGTTCCTCTGTGTCGTCGCCAATAGGCTCGATGGCTTCTTCGATCATCATCAACGACGCAGTCTAGGGTGAGACCTTGCTCCCCGGAGAAATCTTTGTATTCGGCGGCTTTGAACTGCGGGCCAATTCGCTTGGCCATCTAGAGCGGATCAAAAGCTACGCCCCTGGCCGTCAGGTTAGATTTGGAAGTTTGAACTTCACGGCCGACATCCATGGGGACTTGATCCTCGATGGATTCGAGCCACAGCCGAGCGTGCCGCACTGTCACGATGGGCATGATTTAGCTCTGCTTCCGGACAGTACCCTGGAGGCCGCACTCGAGCCCGCTCCGATCTTCAATTCGGAGCTGGCTGCGCAGACCAAGGACGGATGGCTAGACATCGGCTCGGGGGCTGCAACCTCTACGGCGATAGAGCCGAACACTAATCTTGTCCCTCACGAAGCTTGTGACTTCGAGGTGCCGGACTCCTCGCCGGACCCCGAACCTCCCGCGCCCCCTCCGATCGAATCCGATTGGGCGCCGATCATGGAGTTCACCGCGGCGGACATCTTTCAACACTCACCTTTTGGCGACATCTTGAGTTCGCTGAAATATCTCTCGTTATCAAGAGAGCCCTGGCCGGTCTGCGGCCAGGACGGTTGGGATGCGGACAACGAAGAAATTCAAAGCCCACCCACCACCCACTTGGTAGCCACTGTCGATGACCTAACCGACATGCTAGACTACGACTCCGAAGACATCGACGGTATGGACGACGATGCCGGAGACAACCAAGAACCAGTGCCTACTAGGCACTGGAAAGCCACCTCATCATATGACATATACATGGTGGATATCCCAAAGGATGGGAATGGCGAAGGGGCAGCGGAGGATGACCCCTCCAAGAAACAGCCCAAGCATCGGCATCAGCGACGCCGCTCTAAATCCCGCCATAGCAAGAACGAAGATTCCGGCACCGGAGATAATAATACACCGGACAGTGCCGAAGACAATCCACTCCAGCAAGATCCAGCGCAGGAGGACGGAGACGCCAGCCCTCATGAGAGAGCGGCAGAAGAAGAGGTAGAGGACTACATGCCTCCCTCCGGAGACGAGGCAAGCCTCGACGACGACGAATTCGTCGTGCCTGAGGATCCCGTCGAACAGGAGCGTTTCAAACGCAGGCTTATGGCCACGGCGAACAACCTGAAGAAAAAGCAGCAACAGCTTAGAGCTGATCAAGATCTGCTAGCCGACAGATGGACTGAAGTCCTCGCGGCCGAAGAGCATGAGCTCGAACGCCCCTCCAATAGCTACCCTAAACGCAAGCTGCTCCCTCGATTAGAGGAGGAGGCATATGAACCCGCATCACCAGGAGACAATACGGCTGATCGACCACCCCGTGGTCGCGACAGAGAGGCCTCTAGGCCCTTCACTAGACCCGTACCCCGGCATCGCTCGAAAAGCACAAGGCCGCAGGGGAACGCTCCGGACTTGCGAGATATATTGGAGGATAGGGCAAGACAATCAAGATCGATCTATGGATCGCGTGGGCGCCCCATGATACGTGACGACAACTGTCGCGCCGGACACAGTAAGTCCGGCCGGGCCGAACAAAACAGACAAAGCTCTTTTGAGCTCCATCGTGATATCGCCCAGTACAGAGGCGCCGCACACCCACTATGCTTCACAGATGAAGTAATGGATCATCAAATCCCCGAAGGGTTTAAACCCGTGAATATTGAATCTTACGATGGCACAACAGACCCCGCGGTTTGGATCGAAGACTATCTCCTTCACATCCATATGGCCCGCGGTGACGATCTTGACGCCATCAAATATCTCCCCCTCAAGCTTAAAGGACCAGCCCGGCATTGGCTTAACAGCTTGCCAACAGAGTTAATTGGGAGTTGGGAAGACCTGGAAGCCGCATTTCTCGATAACTTCCAAGGCACGTATGTGTGACCACCAGACGCTGATGACCTAAGCCACATAATTCAGCAGCCAGACGAATCGGCCAGACAATTCTGGACACGGTTCTTAACCATGAAAAACCAAATCGTCGACTGTCCAGATGCGGAGGCCCTTGCAGCCTTCAAGCAAAATATCCGCGACGAGTGGCTTGCCCGGCACCTGGGACAGGAAAAGCCGAAATCCATGGCAGCCCTCACATCACTCATGACCCGCTTCTGCGCCGGTGAGGACAGCTGGCTAGCACACAGCAACAACCTCAGCAAACATTCTGGCAGTCCGGATACCAATGACCGTAATGGCAGGCCACGTCGTAACAAAAACAAACGCCGCATTAATGGCGACAACAGTGAAGATACGGCAGTCAATGCCGGATTCAGAGGCTCTAAACCCGATCAGCGGAAAAAGACATTCAAAAGAACTACTCCGGGTCCGTCCAATTTGGACCGAATACTCGACCGCTTGTGCCAGATACATGGCACCCCTGAAAAGCCAGGGACTGTTGGGTATTCAAGCAGGCAGGCAAGTTAATTGTTGAAAACAGTGACAAGGGGCTGCATAGCAATGACGAGGAAGAGACCCGACCGCCGAACAATAGAGGACAGAAGGGTTTCCCCCCACAGGTGCGGACGGTGAACATGATATACGCAACGCACATACCCAAAAGGGAGCGGAAGCGTGCACTCAGGGATGTATACGCGATGGAGCCAGTTGCCCCGAAGTTCAATCCATGGTCCTCCTGCCCGATCACTTTTGACCGAAGGGACCACCCCACCAGCATCCACCATGGCGGATTCGCCGCATTGGTTCTAGACCCAATCGTCAATGGATTTCACCTCACCAGAGTCCTGATGGATGGCGGCAGCAGCATGAACCTGCTTTATCAGGACACAATGCGCAAAATGGGCATAGACCCCTCAAGGATTAAACCTACCAAGACGACCTTTAAAGGCATCATACCAGGTGTAGAAGCCAATTGTACAGGCTCAGTTACACTGGAAGTGGTCTTCGGATCCCCGGATAACTTCCGAAGCGAGGAGTTAATCTTCGACATAGTCCCGTTCCGCAGCGGCTATCATGCCTTGCTCGGACGTACTGCGTTTGCAAAGTTCAACGCGGTGCCGCACTACGCATACCTCAAGCTCAAGATGCCAGGCCCTCGAGGAGTCATCACGGTCAACGGAAACACTGAACGTTCCCTCCGAACGGGGGAACATACAGCGGCTCTCGCGGCAGGAGTACAAAGCAGCCTCTTAAGGCAATTCTCGAGTCCGGCCGTTAAGCGGCCGGACATAGCTAAGTGCGCCCGGAGTAACCTACGACAAGACCACCTGGCATGTTCCGAGCACGCATAGCAGTGCGGCCCCAACCCCAGCCCCTGTAAAACGTCAAGATAGGTCCTTCGCATACACCATTTCACTCTGAAGATACCATGGGCATGGGTAGAGGGGCACGACCACGATAGGCCCAGACTGCGGCTCAACCACACCAGGGGCTCTCAAGTGTGTTGTTTTTTCTTTTCTTTCTTTTTCTTTTTACCCACAGGACTCCGTTCGTCAGAGGCCCTGTCCGGCAATAGATCTGCCGAACTCACGATGCAACAGCCAGGGAAGAAGAAAGGCTACAGCGAATATCCAGGTGGTTTCCATTACGAGCATTAAATCGGTTTTATGCACCATTCCGCAGCCTACCCCTGGAGGGGGACATGTTTTACAGCCCCATCCCTTGCTTATCGCACCATTTGTATCGTTCTGCACTTACATCAGTTTTTCTTGAATAAGTAATGCAGCACTTTTTTGCTTCAAATTGCATTCCTCTTTTATACACATGTTCATTTATGACATTACGCATCCGTACGTTTTTTTTGACCTGAAACTGTAGGTTATAGACCCCACAGTAATTTTATTGCTCTACAAGAAAAGGTTACAAATGTACACAATTTACAAGGTCCAACAGACCCAAAAAGAAAAAGAAAGAAAACATGAAACTCACCTCAAGGAGGCAAAAAGGAAATCCATCTAAGCAAATCCTCCGTGAACTTAGGCCTAATTCTATGAACCAGGAGGGAAATGTCTAAAATAAAAGAAGACCTCCATCTACGAAAAGATGGTGGGATATTCCTAAAAACCCTGTCATTCCTGACATTCCAGATGTTCCAGCATGCTAGGAAAACCACTTCAGAGAAGAAAGGCTTAGCAAAGTCTCGTCTAGCATGATAAGCAATGGCAATCATATCATCTCCAGCCATCCAATTGATTTGAAGATAATTCCAGACCCTACAACTGAAATTACATTGAAAGAATAGATGATCTCTATCCTCTTTAGCTTGTGTTGGACATAGAACACATAAGTTAGAATCATATACATTCCAGTGCCTTCTCTCCAGCATATCCTGAGTGTTCAGCCTATCCATAATCAGCATCCAAGCAAAGAACTTAATTCTCATAGTGCAGCAGCTAGCCCACACCCAGGATAAGAGTGGGTTGGGCACAATGTGTTTATGCAAGAAAGAATAGTATTTCTTGGCAGAATATCCCTTGCCATCCTCCTTCCACACCCATGTATCGTTAAGCTGAGGATCATGGTTTGAGAGCAGCAGTAGATTTTGTAAAGTCTGTAACTCTCCAAAGGCTCTCTCAGAGAGTGGTAAATGGAATAAGGAGGTGAGCTCAGTCAAATCAAAAACCTCAGCAGCAGAAATTAGGGGATCAATGGCAAATGAAAAAAGCCTAGCAAACCTCTGCTCAAGAGGAGTATTAGTGTCCCCCAAAGACCAAGAATCAGACCAAAACAGGATAGTGTCCCCCTTATTAACATGTACTGCACTGACCATCCTGAATTTATCCATTAACTTGCAGATATCTCGCCACCAGAAAGAGCCACAAATGATGGTAGCATGAGGAACCCTATCATGATAGTAAGTGTTCTAGATGAGCTGAACCCAGGGCACATCAACTTTATTGTACAATTTACTAGCATGTTTAAGGAGCAGAGCCTCATTCTGCAGCTTTAGATTCAAAATACCCAAGCCTCCCTTGTTCTTTGGTCTGCAAACCAAACCCCAAGCAGCCAAGGACTGACCAGAATCTTGTCCATACTTCCTCCAAAGACATTGCCTCTGTATTCGTTCAAGCTGCTTTAAAATGCCAGGAGGCAAATCCAGACTACACAGGAAAAAAATTGGCACAGAAGAAAGGGCAGAGATCAGGTACTGCAGTCGCCCACCATGAGCAAGGAAGGAAGAGCTAACAGAAAGCTTCCTTTCCATACTATCCACCAGTGGCATTAAGTCCAATATCAAAGGTTTTGTAATTCCCACAGGAAGCCCAAGATAAGTAAAAGGAAGGGTGCCAACCACACAACCAAATACAGCAGCAAGTCTGGCAATCTCCACAGAATCCACATTGATAGGAAGAATGGAAGACTTATGATAGTTAACATGCAGTCGAGTGGACTTAGAGAAGAGAAGTAGCATTTTCTTCAAGGAGAGCAATTGAGCTTCCTCAGCAGGCATAATAATGAGTGTGTCATCAGCATACTGTATAATTGGATATTCCTTATCATGGCATGGAATAGGGAGCTGTAACAGTCCTTTCTGATGCATATCATTTACCACTGATTGCAATAGATCTGCAGCAATGGCAAACAGGAGTGGAGAAAGAGGGTCACCCTGTCTAACTCCTTTTATACAAGCAAATTGTTTCCCAGGAACTCCGTTAAGCAGAACAGAGGAAGTTCCAGAAGCCAAAAACTGTTTAACCCAGAAGATCCACTTATCATTAAAACCCTTGTGCCTCAAAATTTGGAGAATGGCCTCATGTTCAATGGAATCAAAAGCTTTCTCAAAATCAAGCTTTAGAATGACAATGGGTCTCTTTGACTGATGACATTGGTGCAAATATTCAAAAGTCCAAGCAACACAGTCTTGAATGGTTCTGGATTTGATAAAACCATATTGGTTTTTATGCAAACATCTTGTGATATCTTGCTGCAGCCTGCTAGCAGCCATCTTAGAAAGAAACTTTACCCCCATACCAGAAAGAGAGATAGGCCTAAAATCATTAATAGACTCAGGGGATCTCTTCTTAGGGACCAGGGTGATATAAGAATAATTGATATTCTCCAGATTCACAGACCCCTCATGAAAAGCAGAAGCCAACTCATAGAAATCCTTACTGATTATCGACCAACACTTCTTAAAAAATAGCCCATTAAAGCCATCAGGCCCAGGAGACTTATCAATGGGCATGATTTTAACAGTATTATCCATCTCCTCCTTGGAGAACGTCTTAGTGAGGGTGTCAAGACCCTGAACTCTATGCATGATGGAAGAAAGATCAAAACACATGTCAATACCATGACTAGTACCCATCCTGTTCTTGAAATTTTGCCAAAGAGCAGCAGCCATTTGCTCATGATCAGAGACAACTGTACCATCATCCAAACGCAGAGAAGCAATGGAGTTATGCCGAAACCTTTCAGAAGCCATGGCATGAAAGAATTTAGTGTTCTCCTCACCAACTTTAATAGATCTTATAGTGCACCTCTTCTTCCAATACAGAAACTGAAGGTGCAGCAGATGCTCCAAGTGCAACTTGACCAGAGTACGAAAGTTGAACTCATGCCTATAAAGTGGCCTCAATTCCTCCAAACAATCCAAAATGAGAACCACTCCTCTTCCTCAATTCCTCAACATTTAGCAATTAATAATTTCATTTTGGAAACATTCATGTGCCAAGTCTTAAGATCCCTCCTCAAGGACTTAAATTTGCCAGCAATCTTGGCTGAGATGTTGGTTTTGCTAGAAGCAGAAGACCATGAGGCAGACACACAGTCCATAAAACCCTGCAGCTCCACCCAATAATTTTCAAAGCGGAAAATGTTACATTTAGGGATGGAAGTGTTGATGGCTACCACACAAGGCACATGATCTGAAGCAGTCCTAGCCAGAGGCAACACCTGGGTGGAGGGGTAACAAGTGATCCAGTTTGAGGAAGTGAAAAACCAATCAAGCTGCTCTAGTAGAGGATTATCCTGCATATTCGACCAAGTGAAGGATCTCCCTTTTATAGGCAACTCAAGCAAGCCAAGATGGCCAATAATCTCATTAAAAATGAAGATATCATTAGCATCGCCACCAGGTAAGTTCCTGTTCTCAGTTGATCGAATAAAATTAAAGTCTCCCAAAATAAGCCAATTTTCAGAGTCAGGGATGGAAAGGTTATAAAGCCAGTCCACAAAATCATCCCTTGCCTGGCCACGACATGGCCCATAGACCGTAACAAGCGTCCATTGTTCATTGTTATGTTTGGACGTAAAGTGCACAATTACGCCAAACTGCTTGACCTCAATCAATCTCCCTGTAAGTATAGAGGAGTTCCATAACACAACAATTCTGCCCGAGGCCCCAATAGAAGGGCTATAAGCGAAAGAGTCAAAACGAGAAGGGCAAAATTTCCTGACAGTTCTGGAGTCCATATACTCCATTTTCGTTTCTTGCAGACAGATAACAGAAGCCTGACTTTCATCCACTTTATTACGAACAGCAAGCTGACGATCATCAGAATTTAAGCCCTGAACATTCCAACACATAACCCGCCAACTTCTAGTAGACCGAATATCCATTGAGCATAGAGGTTACAAGTTTAACAGCATACCCACATAGCAGGCAGCACATAGAGCATTTCAGACATGCAGCAACGCCAAACAAAAGAAGTTTGCAAGGATAACGAAAGCATACAAGTCCCGAAGACAAATTATGGAAATAAATCCTACGATAACTAGTCCAGTTATGGGTCGACCACACCCTGGTTGAACAACACGGACTAATCATGGGATGACTTGTCCTTGGCAGAAGAAGGATCCGCCATAAGCGCATCCACATAGAGTTTATCAGCAGAGATCCCCAGATCCGCTCCAATTTGCTGAATATGACGAATAGGTGTTGGAGGTGGCACCGAGGGCATGCGACTAGCAGGACCATCATCCGTCAGTGGCTTGGAGCGGGGCTTCTTTTTCTTAGGCTCAACCATAGGCAATGCTTGAAACACTGGCTTGAAACCATCTCTTTTTGCAGAACTACGGGTGCAGCGACGCAGTTCAGAGTCCACAACAGGAGTACAACTGCGCTTGGGGGCCTTCTTCTTCTTCAGAGAAGGAGCAAAAAAGGAGAACTGCCCATCAGAAGCAGACGAAAACTGCAGGCCTGTGTCCTGCTCCAACTCCATTTGGTTGTCAGGAAAAAGAGCACGAGCAATTCCCCTAGGAGGTGGGGAAGCAGACAGAGGGGCAACCATGCTGAACGAATCATCAATGATAATGTCAGAAACCCAATGGATGTTCTCAAAAGCCATAGACCACGATCTCTTGGAAAGGACCAGTTGCCCAAAAGGAGACTGCATGACCGGATTTGGAACCTGAAGAGTAGTGCAGCGCCCCAACAGAGTATCAAAAGTTCGTCTCCAGGCCATTTCAGGAGGTAATGGTCGGCCATAAACAACCTGCACTCTACCAACAATAAGATCTGAAGGCTGGAACGGCACAATAGCCAAGGCATCAGGATCAACAGGTGGCGCATCTATCTGAATGACATTTTCATCCACATCCATAGCATGCTGAATACCAATATGAAGATCACCCTGGCCAAGAACTGGCTCCACTGGTACAATATCAAGCTGAGCATCCAAAGCATTGTCTCCAATATCGTCCGGAACTTGCACAATCACAGCTGATTCTTGTACAATCGCCACATTTGGTAACATAGGATCAGCCTGAACTTCCCCTACCGACTGGCTAACAGAGCCCGAGAACTCCTCCTGGTTAATGAACATAGACTCCTGATCAGGAGCAAGCTCCACTTGCACTGGGTCCACCTGATCATCCTGCTGATTGGCGTGCCAACCCCAACCAACACCCTGATTATCATCCATGGGAGGCGAAGGAGGCGGCACATCGTTCCACCCAAGAGCAGGGTAAGGCGAAAGAGCGAAGATATTATCTTCATGGATTAAGTGACCAGGCATGGGGTGAGGATTGCCGTCAAGAGGCATGGGATCTTCGTCTTGTGGCATTTGCTCAGCAAAATTGGCTCCTAAAATATAACAAGGCATTGTCCAAGAAACCTTAGCACCACCCCAAACAGCATAATCAGAGAACACCACGTCCCTGGGAACCAGAATATCCTCAGGGAAGGAGGCAAACACAATAGATCGGATGAGATATGGATCATCACTAATCCAATGATGGAACTGTCCAAAGGTATTAACAGCAGCCCTCAAATTCTCTGTATTACGGAGATCTAGGGGGACACCTAAGAACATTAAACATCCTTCACGAAAGCCTTGAACCCCCCGAAAACCCTCTCCGTGGTCATGCTTCATAAAGCGAACAAATGAATCCTGACCAAGATCTTGAGGGGGTAGTTGAATCAAAGCAAAACGCTCACCAGCATCCCTGACCTCAAACAGACCCACTCCAGAAATCCATGGTTGAGCAGAGCGGACATGAAAACCCATGTGGTTGATAAGCTCCACCACCTGCTCACGTACCTGACCCATCTGATGCAAGGGTGGCGCCGGCATCACCTCAGCAATCATGAAGCTCTCATGCGAACGAACAATGGGCGATGGAGGCGAGACGAAGGTACGAGGAAGGCGATGAACACCTCCGTCAATGATGTGATGACCCACCGGCACATATCGCTGCGGGTCCAGGGCAAAGTTAGCCATGGGAGGCGGCGATGAAGGAAGCGGGGGCATTGGAGGAGGCAGAGTAGATGGGGTGCGCGGAGTGCAAGACTGCGGGCAGGTTAATGGCGATGTGATAGGGCAAGCCTACAGAGGTGGTGGCAGCGCGTGCTTCCCCAAGCAAGGAGAGACCGGCGTATCCGAAATAGGGGGATGCTTCCGTTTCCAACATAAACCTTTTTCAATCGCAATAAAGTCACAGTCTTTTCTTGAATGATGAGGATCACCACACACTAAATATCCAACGGTGGAGGGGCAGCTGACAGACAAGTCGCCCCCTAGAGAACAACGAGAACATGTCAGCACTTGGTCCACCATGTCATTGACCATGGCCTAGAAAGCATCCTGAGCCTCTTGCGTGGACGGGATCAGTAACGTTTTGGGGCTAGAAGGCCCAATTGTAGAAGGATTGGGCTCTACAGCACTTGGGCTGCCACATAACGGAGAAAAACCTGGCTTGGGAAGATAGTTGGGCGAAGGACCAGTGACCACCGAATCCGAAGAGCCCAACATGGCAGAGGGGCCCAACATGGCTTGATTGGAATCATTAGCAAATCCACCCGAAGGACACGCCGGAGATGGAGGTAGGGGTTCCGGGGAAAGCGATCGGATAGGAACGACAGTACCAAAAGTGATCGACGGCGAGGCAACCGTCCACTGTACCTCCACCGGCGGCGGGGGGTGAATCACAACGCGTTCCTTTGGGGGAAGATCATAGCCAGATAAAGAAGCCATCTCAAGACAATCTTGAGTAGCCAGATAGCGATATCCCTTGCACACATCATAATTCTGGAATGTGGCGAAAGAAAGCTTTTTACGAGTAGGATTAGCAGACCTGATCGCAGACTTGACAGGTGGCTTATGCATTGCCAACAAACCTAGAGCAGCTCGCCGCTTAGAAGGACTAACAAGAATCCATTCAGCATCACACTCCTTTTTCCAGATCAAGAACTCACACCACCAATTTGGGCCACCATTGCCCCAAAGGTGAAAATAACATTTAAAGTGAGGGCAAGCGTAGGAACGTGAATCAACAATATGAAAACCAACCTCCTTGCAGGACACCACAAACGAAAAAACCTTGTCCTTGACATATGTGACCATGAGATCAATTGCTGAACCCCCTAGGGCTGCCTCAAGCGCCGCAGCCACAGAATCTTCATCAAGCCGGAAATCATGCCGACTGAAAGAGACTACAAGAACAAAAGGACGGGATCCCTCCAAAGGATGGATCGAAAGACCAGAAGATCTAAAAACCTCATCGGCGAAAGCCACCCCACGAGAAAAATCTAGATCCAGGGTTGCACCGCCATCCAAACCCATAGAGAAATGGGTCCGAAGAGAGAGGAGAGAAAACCGAATCCAATGCGTGGAGAAGATCCAAAAGTTACCGGAGGAACTAGGAGATCACCGAGGAGAGTCACCGGAGGGTGGGAGGGTGGGTGGGAGCGCCATCTTTGCAAATGCATCAGACTGTTTTGCATCCGTACGT
The DNA here is from genome assembly GCF_002162155.2 of Triticum dicoccoides. Lineage (NCBI taxonomy): Eukaryota > Viridiplantae > Streptophyta > Magnoliopsida > Poales > Poaceae > Triticum > Triticum dicoccoides. The sequence goes on from NC_041391.1 coordinate 594,144,357, forward strand.
TTTGGTACGGCTAAATACGCCAGGGGCTTATGCTTCCCGTATCATGGTGTGATAAGTCCGAACACTTTCACAAGTGCGGCACCCCGAACTTATAGCACTATATGCATCAGCTCCGAATCATGTCTTGGGTCAATAGTTGGGTTTGCCCGGCTCCCATGTTTTGGTACCTTACATTCCGTTGTATCGGCTAAGGTAGCACTGGGAGAACCACTACGATTGCGCCCTAGTTGAGCTGGCTTAACGCCTCAGTGGAGAAAGCTAAAACTGACCGTCATGATGAGGCGAGAGCTGGTCGCTGTTCGAGAGGTTTTTGCGAGTCCTTAAAGGCTTATGCCACTTAGAGCGAGGAGCCGGATTTTGTCCGGCCCAGGCGTGGATAGCGCCCCAAATTCGGCCTTCCGAAGACTAGGGGCTTCGCCGAAATTTAAAATTATAGAATTCTATGGCTAAGTGAGAGTGTTCAAGCATTATAAGTCCGGTTGCCTTGTTCGTTGTGTTGAGCACCTCCCTAGATGGACCCAAATATGGGAACAAGAGCGCTCAAATTTATCCCGAACACCCCAGCACTCGTGGCGTGGGGGCTGAAGCCGACGACTTGCCATCTCTCAGATTTGATAAACAGCCGCACAGAAGGTAATATTTTAAATTACAAAGCGTTCCTTAGCGCAAATGAACTAAGTTTTCAGCGCACGGGATAACAAAATGCGAGTCTACTCAAATATTACATCTTTGGAGCACTCACCCGCAATAGTGCGGGCGCCTTTCAGCACACTCTTATAATACATCTCGGGCGTGCGATGCTCCTTGCCCTCTGGTGGTGGGTCCGTCACAAGCTTCTGGGCATCCATCTTGCCCCAGTGCACCTTTGCCCGGGCAAGGGCCCGACGGGCACCCTCAATACAGGCGGAGTGCTTGATGACTTCAACCCACGGGCACGCATCCACCAGCCACCGCACCAGGCCGAAGTAGCTCCCAGGCATGGCCTCCTTAGGCCACAGCCGAACTATGAGGCCCTTCATGGCCTGTTCGGCCGCCTTGTGGAGCTCGACCAGCTGCTTCAGCTGGTCGCTTAGGGGCACCGGATGTCCGGCCTCAGCATACTGAGACCAGAATACCTTCTCCGTCGAGCTCCCCTCCTCGGCCCGGTAGAATGCGGCAGCATCAGACACGCTGCGAGGAAGATCTGCGAACGCTCCTGGATAGCTCCGAATTCGGGTAAGCGACAGGTAATTAACACTCACATGCTTAGTTTGCATGAAAAATGCCTTACCCGCTGCTATTTTCTTTACCGCCTCGATCTCTTGGAGGGCCTTGTAGGCTTCGGCCTTAGTGGCTTTGGCACTCTCAAGAGCCGTTGCAAGCTCAGACTCTTGAGTCTTCGAGTCACGCTCCAGGCTCTCATGTTTTTGCACGAGATCCTGGAGCTCTTGCTGTACCTCCGCCACCCGCGCCTCCTGCTTCTCTCGCTCGGTGCGCTCCGCAGCCGCATTGCGTTCGGCCGCGGCCACCGCCTCTTTTAGGGTCGCCACCTTGCTAGTGTCCCCTGCAATACCCACGTTATCCTTGTCATTATTTTTGCAACCAAAATCCTTTTCTGTAAGGTGCAATTTTCATAAGGTGTTACTCACCTTCCTTGTCCTCGGGCTGCTTCTTGGCACGGCCGAGCTCGTTCTCGGACCGCTCGAGGTTTTCTTTCAAAGTATTTACCTCCGCAGTCAGTGCGGCAGAGGTCAGCAGCGCAGCCTGCAATCCCATATTGACATATTTTTTATGACTCCTGCGTATATCTTTTTTAGATCCTCAGTCCGGCTTTTCTTTCCGAACACCGAACCAAGCATCAGGGGCTACTGTCTATGCGGTACCATTTTATACATATTGAGATTCTTACCTCAAAGCCTATTAGAAGGCTGCTGCAGGCTTCGGTCAGCCCACTCTTGGCGAGCTGCACCTTCTGAATCACCGCACTCATAACAGTGCAGTGTTCCTCTTCAACAGAGGCGCCATTGAGCGCCTCCAGCAAATTATCCGGCACCTCCGGTTGGATGGAGGCAGCCGGCGTCACGGTCTTGCCCTTCTTGCGAAGGGGTCGCCCGCAGGACTCCGGAGCCACTGTGGGTTCCGGGGCCGAGTCCGGTGCAAAGTATGGGAGGTTGTCCTGCGACACCTCCGGGGCCCTCTCCTCCTGGTGGGTCCCTTCCTGGTATCCCACCTCGGCATCGTCCGCGTCACGGGGGGTGGAGCTAGTCGGAAGAGAATCCATATCCGACGCCCCTAAGGACCCGCTCGACGAAGTGGGAAGATCATCCTTAGGCGGACTGCAGGGTTGTATGCGGCATTAGAAAGACATAATGTGGCGGAAAATAAAAACCTTGAAGTTATTCGGGAATCCGGATACTTACGATCTCGCCAGGGGCTTGGCCCTTGGAGGCCAGTCCTCGCCGTCGTCACTGGCATTGGCAGAGCAGTCAGGGGGAAGAGTTTTGCCCTTCTTGGAACCTGCGGCCTCCCTTGTTGGGGAGGCCTTCCTTTTCTTCCCTCCCCCCGCTGGGGGAGAGGCTTTCTTCTTCTCCTCCTTGCCTTGGTGGGAGGAGTCGGCCTTGGATTCATCATCCGATAGCACCTGAAAACGGGAACTCTTTCGAGTCCCCATGGCCTTCTTCTTGGCCTTCTTCTCCGGCACCACGTGGGGTGCCGGAGCCAGCAGCCCTGTTAGGCGGGCGTCCGCTGGGTCCTCTGGCAATGGGGCCGGACAGATAGCCTGTGCGGCCTTCTTCAGCCAGTCCTATCAAAGGAAAGGGAGTTTAGATCCCGCATAGAGTCAAACTATGGAAAACAAGCATCCCTTAAAGGACAAAATAACTTACCTCATTAGCTGGACACTCCAAGCTGAATCCACGATCTTCGGTAGCAGATGCGGGAGCCTCGACGCCTTTGAACAGCACCTTCCAGACCTCTTCGTACGTAGTGTCAAAGAGCCCATTCAAAGTCTGGTGCTGCGCCGGATCGAACTCCCACATATTGAAGCCCCGTCGTTGGCACGGGAGAATCTGGCGGATGAGCATGACTTGGACTACGTTGACAAGCTTGAGCTTCTTGTCCACCAGCTTTTGGATGCAGGCTTGGAGTCCGGTCAGCTCCTCCGAATCACCCCAAATCCGGCCGCTCTCTTTCCAGGAGGTGAGCCGTGTGGGGATGCCAGATCTGAATTCGGGGGCCGCTGCCCATTTGGGGTCACGCGGCTCGGTGATGTAGAACCACCCCAATTGCCACCCCTTGATGGTTTCCACAAAAGTGCCCTCCAGCCACATAACGTGGGACATCCTGCCCACCATGGCGCCTCCGCACTCCGCTTGGCTTCCCTTCACAACCTTCGGCTTGACACTGAAGGTCTTGAGCCACAAACTGAAGTGGGGCTAGATGCAGAGGAAGGCCTCACACACGACGATAAACGCCGAGATGTTGAGGATGAAATTTGGGGCCAGATCATGGAAATCCAGGCCGTAGTAGAACATGAGCCCCCAGACAAAGGGATGGAGCGGGAAGCCCAGTCCGCGGAGGAAATGGGGAATAAATACTACCCTCTCATGGGGCTTGGGGGTGGGGATGAGCTCTCCCTCGGTGGGGAGCCGGTGCGCGATGTCGCTGGACAAGTATCCGGCGTTGTGCAGCTTCTGGATCTGCCCCTCCGTGACGGAGGAGGCCATCCACTTGCCTCCTGCTCCGGACATAGTTGGAGAAGGTTGAGGTGAGATGTGCGGGCTTGGGCGCTGGAGCTCGGGTTCGCAGAGATGGATAAGCCAAGGAGGAAGAAGGCGCAGGTAAAAGGGTTGGATCTTTATCCCCTTATATGGGCGGACGGAAACATGCATCCCCACCGACCTAATAAAACTCGCTTATCCCCCAAGCGCCGCAATCAATGGCGCGGTTGGGTTACCCACGTCCGTATTGATGGGAATCCCGGAATAAGGGGAACATGATCTCTTCTTCGACAAGACGTTCCAAGGAAACCACTTCGCTAAACGCGCTGAGGTATAATAAAAACAATTTAAGTAAAGGCTTGGTAGTGGTGCGACGTCACGCCATCAAATACGTCAGCAGATTGAACTTGTGTAAATATTATTCTCTCTACGGTGGTATGTGGAAATTATTTTGCAGAGCCGGACACTATCCTGGTGTTCACAATCTTCTATGGATTATTCGGAGGGAGAACCCGCCTTGCAATGCCGAAGACAACATGCGCGCCAGACTCGTCATCATTGAAGCCTGGTTCAGGGGCTACTGAGGGAGTTCCGGATTAGGGGGTGTCCGGATAGCCGAACTATCATCATCGGCCGGACTCCAAGACTATGAAGATACAAGATTGAAGACTTCGTCCCGTGTCCGGATGGGACTTTCCTTGGCGTGGAAGGCAAGCTTGGCGATACGGATATGTAGATCTCCTACCATTGTAACTGACTTTGTGTAACCCTAGCCCTCTCCGGTGTCTATATAAACCGGATGGCTTTAGTCCATAGGACGAACAACAATCATACCATAGGCTAGCTTCTAGGGTTTAGCCTCCTTGATCTCGTGGTAGATCTACTCTTGTAACACACATCATCAATATTAATCAAGCAGGACGTAGGGTTTTACCTCCATCAAGAGGGCCTGAACCTGGGTAAAACATCGTGTCCCTCGTCTCCTGTTACCATCCGCCTAGACGCACAGTTCGGGACCCCCTACCCGAGATCCGCCGGTTTTGACACCGACAGGGCTCGTGTTTTACTATGGGCTGGAATTCCATGACTTGGCTCCGGAGTCCATCCTCCACATCTCATCATTCATTGTCGTCTGCGAAGCCTTCCTCCGCACTACCCCTCACTTCGGCTTGTGGCTCAAAACCATCAACGTGGAGCCGAAGATGATTGAGGGGCGCCAGGCAGAGTGCGGCGGGGCGGTTATAAGCAAGAGGGCCGATGCTCCATGGCCCGAGGGCTCTTTTCAGGAGGAGCTCGGCTTGTGCCAATAGGAGTGGTTCTATATCACCGCTCCCAGGGGCAGCAGGCAGAGGCCGCCGCCCGTCTTCCGCTCGGGCCCTCCACAATGGCTGACGTCATGGGTCAACAAGGGGCTTAACTGGGGGCCGTCCAAAGACGTACCCCTGTTGCAGGACCGGATTCGAGGCCTCCAAGAAAGGGAGATTAATCTGGTCGTAGTGGCACAGGTTATGCTGATTCGGCGCCTTCTGCCCTGCAAACGTTGCCCCCTCCGCCTGTGGGAATTTAATCCGGAGGGGCCACGAGCTCTCCAACACTTCATGGGTTTGACACCCGCGGAGATGTACAAACTGTTCTTCGGATCGCAAGAGATGCATCCGGACTTGACCGAGGACACTGGCCTAAGCTGCAATCGCCCAGATACTCAAGTAAGTAGCCCTGTGTCCGGACATATTATCCATTTATTTATCATTGGTTTGCCGTTTAACCAGCTATCCCTTGGACAGGAGTGGATAGCGCAAGCAAAACTGATACGGTGTCCAGCCCCCTCCCTGAGACCACGCCGGATCCCGTGTTAGTCAAAATGTTGGAGGTTGCGCCTTCAGAGGAGGGAGAAGGGGGGCACAGGGAAACTACCACCTCTGCCAAGGAGGCTTTCAGTAAGGGGGGAATCGAGAGTCCCTCCTTCCAGGGGGAGAAGAGGACCGCTTCCAAAGACCCGGAGGCCAAGGCCTCAAAGCGGGGAAAGAAATCTGCACCGGAAGGTCCTGTGCCGGGAAGAGCCCCGGCCGCATTGTCTCCTTAGAGGAATCAGCCCTCCAGCGAGCCGTAAGTAAAAAGGGGGGATTTTGTAATAGGGGACACCCCTGCTTTATTTCTAAGGGTAACTGAAGTTTTCACCTTGTAGTTCGGATCTCAGCCCATCTCAGCAGAGCTCATCTTCGGGGGACCTTCGTCCGGAGATGATGGAGAGCGAAAGGCCTCCATCTGCCGCCCCATCGGGCGGGGCGAACGACCCTGAGGTGTCGTCACGGAGGGTCTCCCCGAGTCCGGCGGGGCCGGGGAGTTCGGCACCCATTGGAGTATGGCCGGTGGAGCTGCAGGATTTTCTCAAAGGGCGTCTATCTTAGAAGATCACCGCACATTAATGAGTACGGTGATTGAAAGGATCTCATCCGTCGAGAGCGGGTTGTATGAGGCCGTCGGAAGTTTGCCGAAGGGGTTTGAGGTACGCAAAAAATGACATGCCTTTTGACAGTTTTGCACATGGAGTGCGCCCTGTATAGATAGTAGCCCTTGAGACTTGGTATGCTGTCGAAAGCGACAGCGTGCCGAGGATCATTATCTCAGTTATAGAATGTCGCCTTTCCTATGCAGTTGGGGGAACATTCGGTGGCCAGCCGGACTGATGGAGTTGCCGAGCTGAAGAGGCAACTCGATGTTGCGGATGCGGACATCGCGCTGGTAAATAAACGACTTAATGAGTCACAGGGTAGGTGGTTGCTCAGCAGTTGCCTAGTAAGGGAGCTGATGCCCGTTCCTTACAATTTGTATGCTTGATGCAGATGGTGCCGCTGCTGTGGAAGACCTTCAAGCAGAGCTTGCTCGAGCCAAGGAGCAAGCCAGGAAAAGCGATGCGGCTGCCTCGAAGGCAGCGGAAGAGCTAAAAGCCGAAAAGGCTGCTCACTATTGAAGCAGGGAGGAGATGGCCGGAATGGCCGTGAAATTAAAAGATGCTGCCGACCGCTATGAGGTTCTTGAAAGAGAACGCCGAGCAGAGCAAGAGGACCTGAAGAAGGCCGCCGCCAAAGCCAAGGATGCCCGTAGTGCGATGCGGGCTATGAAGGAGGAACTGCGTCAGGCCGGAGACATTGCGGCTGGAAAGCCCTTCATGCTGCGTAGGAAGTTCACGGATCCTAAGTATGCTCAGTTGGGCCGATTGTGCGGTGCGGAGGATCCTTATCTGGATTTGGCGGCGAGTGCGGCGGACGCAGTCGTGCACTTCCGAAGCCAGGAGGATCACAAAATGGAAGAGCTTTTCTGGTCTCAATTCCATAGTCCGGAGCGTCCACTTCCATTGAGTGATCGGCTGGTTGAGTGGGCTGAGCTGAATAGATTGTCCGGACTTGCCATGACGGATGTGGTCGCTCATCTATGGCCGGAAAGGACCAAGCCTGAGAGTTATTTTGGCTTGTTGCAGCAATTCCTTGGGGCGGTGCCGCATATCAAGGCGATGAAGCGGTCGGCATGCATAGAAGGTGCACGGATGGCTCTCGCCCGTGTGAAGACATACTGGGCGGAGATGGATGCCGCCGCTGTTGCATCCCGGGGTTCGGACAAAAGCCGATTACCCGCCGAACACTATTTTGAGGAAGTCATGCAGGGTGCTCGTTTAATAGAGTCGCAATGCTCGAAAGATGTTATGTTTAAATGACATGTATGATTTCTGAGATCATGTTTATAATGCAACGACTTTTTATACTTGTGCGTTCAAGTATTGAACTATGTCCTGTGCAGCCGTATATGTATGAATAACCTGAAAGATGGCAGTCTTTGGCTTCAGCCCCCACGCACATGGTGCGGGGGTGTTTGCAAAAAAAGCGCTTTTTCACACTTAAGCCAACGTCCTGGTCCTTTGAAGGAGGTGATAGCATACAAACTAGGCAACCGGACTATAATGCTTTATCACTTTCACTTAGCCATAGGAGCTCGATGGTGGGGCTACTATATAGCCCCTAGAGGCACCGCGCTCTCCGAACTCGGGGCGCGTATGTGCCTGACCGGGAAGCGGTCCTTCGTCAAAGCGGAGGAATTCTAAACATTCCAATAGTCGATCGAGTGGTTGACCAGTCTCTCGCTATATCATGACAGTTAGTTTTCAGCTTTCTCTACTGAGGTGCTCGCCCGGCCGAACCGGGGCACAATCGCAGTAGTTCTCCTGGTGCCGCGTTAGCCGATGGAGCGGAACGTAAGGCAGCAAAACACAGGAGCCGGGCAAACCCAACATTTGACCAAAGACATGATTCAGAGCTGATGCATATAAGGCCTAACTCGAGACGCCGAACACTCCCTGAGGTGTTCGGTCTTTATGATACCGGGCAGAACAATGCCCTAAGCCCCTAGTGTCCAGGTACAGGCAGGAACTTCTGACGTGGCCGATGCCAAAACGCCAGCCTCCTCCTCGGTTATGGTAGGAAACCAGGGGATGTGTATCAACAAGAGACAGTAAGAAAGGTTTACGTAGGGTCTTAATCTGAAAAGAATCCTTGCAACGGGTCCGTGCTGCACGTCTGCGCCTGTGTCTCCGTTGTGCTGTATCCTGGACGGGTGTAGCACGTGCTTCATCTGTAAAAGAGAAGGACTTAGTTTGGAAGAAATATCATGCAAAAGATGTATTTAAAATAAAGTATAATTTGGAAGATGAATCAAGTTGAGCTTTATTGGCTCTCATCGTTTATACGCGCGGCCCCTTGTAAAGGGGTATGCGGCTGGGAAGCCCCTTGTTTATTTATGCCGGACTCGCCTAACCGTGTCCGAGGTCTGAATGACCTATTTTTAGGGGCTTTGATCTGCAAGGTCGGATTAGTGTGTGGCTGTCAAGGCAGTCTCACGTTCTCCGTGGTCGAGGAACACTCGGAGTTACTCTTTAATGAGATGATGCCGCGTGGACCGGGCATTTTAAGCGTAAGAGACGCGTAATGTGGTATTGCATTAAAGCGGGCGAAAGCCTCGTGTCCCAGTAGTGCTTGAGGGCCACTGTTAAATGGGGCGATATGGAGAGTGAGCTTTTCGCGACGGAGGTTGTCGGATGAACCGAACACAACCTCTAGTGGTACAGAGCCTGTACAATTGGCTTAAAGGCCTGGCGTCTCTCCTTTGAAGGAAGTGCTGCTATGGTGAATTTTGGTAGGGTCTATCCCCATTCTGCGGACGGTGTCCTGGTATGGCAGGTGCCGCACTATGTTTTCGTGTTATCACATGGAGTGAGTTCACTATTTTGACTTCTAGTGGGAAAGTCTTCTGTTTTCCGGCGTGCTGCTTGTGGGGTTCCTTGTCGTCTTCGCTTGGTGTGTCGAGCCCCTTTTGTTCGGCGTTAAGTCGGCCGGACTGCTTGAAGACCCAACAATCCCTGTGGGTATGGTTTGCAGGCTTCCCGGGGGTACTATGTATTTGACATAGTCTATCCAGAATTTTGTTTGGGTTGGATAGCTCAACACTGTTGTCCTTGAGGGGCAGTGTTTTATTGTTCGGCCGAGAGCTTTTAAATCCGGCGTTGACCGCCGTGCTATTTGGGCCATTTTCCTTATTCCAGCGCTGATCTTTTCTGCGTCGTGATTTCCCATTTCCATCCCTGACTTCGGATGTACCCGGGTCGCTGGTGCTGCATCTAGCCAGCCAGCT
>NC_041391.1:594154133-594254588 GCF_002162155.2 Triticum dicoccoides
TGTTCTTGGTTTTTCCTGGCCGAGGTGTCTGGCGAGCCATTCGTCTCGGACGTTGTGCTTAAAGGCTGCTAAGGCTTCGGCGTCCGGACAATCGACTATTTGGTTCTTTTTGGTGAGGAACCTGTTCCAGAATTTGCATGCTGATTCTCCGGGCTGTTGAGTTATGTGACTTAAATCGTCTGCATCCGGAGGGCGGACATAAGTCCCCTGAAAATTTTCTCGAAACGCATCCTCGAGCTCTTCCCAACTTCCAATGGTATTTTCTGGGAGGCTTTTGAGCCAATGCCGAGCTGGCCCTTTGAGCTTGAGGGGTAGGTATTTTATGGCATGGAGATCGTCTCCTCTGGCCATATGTATGTGTAGGATATAATCCTCAATCCAGACTCCGGGGTCTGTTGTTCCGTCATATGCCTCTATGTTTACGGGTTTGAATCCCGCTGGAAATTCATGATCCAGTACCTCATCAGTGAAACATAGTGGGTGTGTGGCGCCCCTGTATTTGGGTGTGCCGTTGTCTTCAAACGCTCGGCGGGTTGTGTTGCTTCCTGGAGTCTTCTTTTTTGGCCCGTAGATAGACCTGACCGGGTCATCCTTTTTCCGAGGATCTTTATGCTGACCGTGTGCCGGCTTGTGTGCAGCGCCCCTTGCTGCTCTTAGCCTATCATCTGGTCATCTATCCGGCCAGGCAGCCTCTTTCTTTTTTGACTGCGGGGGCTCTAAGGCCTCCTCGTCAAATTCGGGCAATAGCTTGCGCTTCGGGTAGCTCTTTGCCTGGTGACTAGCGCCATATTTATCTGTGGTATTGAGTACTTTGCTCCATCTCATTCTGAGTGCGTCCTCCACTGTTTTAAGCTTCCGCTTTTGCTTCTTCAAACTTCTTGCAGTGGCGACGAGCCTTTTATGAAGGTTCTTATGCTTTGGTGATATGTTCGGCGTGAGATCGTCTAGGCTCTTGTTTTCGCCGGGGATGGGTTGCTTGTCCAGTTCATCATGTTCGGATGGTTGCTTGGTGGCATGTTTGCCGTTCACTGCTTCGCCCTGCTCTAGGGCCGGGTCCGTATGGGTGCCGTTTTTATCGAGGCGGGACTTCGGGCGGCGCTTGCATCTCCGTTTTGGTTGTTTGTTGGGGGAGTTGTCCTTCGCCATGTCCCGTTGTTCCTCATTAGTGCTTCCTTTTGGTGTATCCACCATGTATACGTCGTGAGTTGGGGTGGCTTTCCAGTGCCCGATAGGCGTTGGTTCTTGGTTGTCTCCGGCATCGTCGTCCATACCGTCGATGTCTTCGGAGTCGAAGTCTAGCATGTCGGTTAGATCGTCGACAGTGGCTACTAAGTGGGTGGTGGGTGGGCGTTGAATTTCTTCATCGTCCGCATCCCAACCGTCCTGACCGCAGTCCGGCCAGGGCTCTCCTGACTGATAACGAGAGATACTTTAGCGAGCTCAAGATGTCGCCGAAAGGTGAGTGTTGAAAGATGTCCGCAGCGGTGAACTCCATGATCGGCGCTCAACCGGATTCGATTGGAGGGGGCGCGGGAGGCTCGGAGTCCAGCACCTCGGAGTCACGAGCTTCACGAGGGACAAGATCAGTGTTCGGCTCTATCACCGTAGAGGTTGCAGCCCCCGAGGCGGTGTCTAGCCATCCGTCCTCGATCTGCGCGGCCGGCTCCGAATGGAAGATCGGAGCGGACTCAAGTGCGACCTCCAGGATACTGTCTGGCTGCAGAGCTAAATCATGCTTGTCGTGACAGTGCAGCACGCTCGGCTGTGGCTCGAATCCATCGAGGATCAAGTTCCCGCGGATGTCAGCCGTGAAGTTCAAACTTCCAAATCTGACCTGACGGCCAGGGGCGTAGCTTTTGATCTGCTCCAGATGGCCAAGCGAATTGGCCCACAGTGCAAAGCCGCCGTATACGAAGATCTGTCCGGGGAGGAAGGTCTCACCCTTGACTGCGTCGTTGTTGATGATCAAAGAAGCCATCGAGCCTATCGGTGACGACACAGAGGAACTCTCAATGAAAGCACCAATGTCGGTGTCAAAACCGGCGGATCTCGGGTAGGGGGTCCCGAACTGTGCACCTAGGCAGATGGTAACAGGAGACAAGGGACACGATGTTTTACCCAGGTTCGGGCCCTCTTGATGGAGGTAAAACCCTACGTCCTGCTTGATTAATATTGATGATGTGTGTTACAAGAGTAGATCTACCACGAGATCAAGGAGGCTAAACCCTAGAAGCTAGCCTATGGTATGATTGTTGTTCGTCCTACGGACTAAAGCCATCCGGTTTATATAGACACCGGAGAGTGCTAGGGTTACATAGAGTCGGTTACAATGGTAGGAGATCTACATATCCGTATCGCCAAGCTTGCCTTCCACGCCAAGGAAAGTCCCATCCGGACACGGGACGAAGTCTTCAATCTTGTATCTTCATAGTTTTGGAGTCCGGCCAATGATGATAGTTCGGCTATCCGGACACCCCCTAGTCCAGGACTCCCTCACTCTCCATCATAAAAGGATGATCGAGTCTCCGGGATCCTTAAATCTGCAGTCAAACTCATTCGCTTGAATCTATATTCATACTCACAGTTCTGGTTTTGCAGGTCATAAATCTGGGCTTGGAGGTGCTCGATTTTCTCTTGAAGCTTGAAGATGGTCTCCCCAATTGTCAGATTTCGGATTCCGACAGACCCTCTAGATTCGAACACTGGGGTGCGCGCGGAGATTTCGCCCTATGCCTACCTGCACCTCACCGCCTCGCTATGATCTAAGCAATCAAAGGAACAACACAAGAGACACAGAGTTTATACTGGTTCAGGCCACCATTGTGGTGTAATACCCTACTCCAGTGTGTGGTGTGGTGGATTGCCTCTTGGGCCGATGATGAACGATACCCTACTCCATTGGCCATTTTGAAGGGGAATATCTAGTACACTTATCCTGACTAAAGTTGGTCCTCGCCTGCCAAAGGCTCTGGTGGTGACGCCGGCTTGGGCTCCACGATAACCTCCATCCTGTCGTTCTGCTGGTCTTGGTCTTGTTGCACCAAAATGGATGCCTTTGCTTGATGCTCTCGCCTGCGCTTGCTCCCTTTGCACCAAAGAGGAAAGAAGGACACTGCGCGGGCTGGCGCCCGCCTGGCGCCCTAGGTCGTCATGGCTTGCATCATGGGCACCTCGTGAGTTACCCCGCCTTGATCTCTCCGCCTCCTCGCGAGCCAGCCTGATAAGGCCGTGCCTGAGGAGGCTCCCTGTTGTCCATCCCGCGAGGCTTGGCCCCTCACGAGGGTCTTGAGCTCGTGCCGATGAGGATGGGCTATGCTGGGCTGCCCCTTGAGCCACGCCGCGGGCCGTAGGCAGGCAAGTCTGGGGACCCCCGTTCCCAGAACACCGACAGTAGACCCGGGCCCAAGGCGCTCCCGGACTTGGCTGAGCAGAGAGGCGAAGGGGCAAGTGCGAAGCATCGCAGGCCCTAACAGCCTGCGGCCTTGGGCTCCGCGTGGCAGTTGGTTGGACATGGGCGGCTCCGCTCCCCCACGACGCCTCAGCAACTGCACAAACTGACATGTCCCTGCATGCAAAAAACCGATCATGATTACCTGCGATCGTGGAAGCCGACGGTTGGCCTCCCCTGGCTATAAGTACGGAACGGCATGAGCCATTCCAGTTCATCTTCCTCTGCTACACCTCCTCTTCTTCATCTTTGCCACTGCTCCGCCTTGCCGCAATGGCTCCGATACGCCGGTTCTCCGTAGCAAAGAAGGGAAAGGCCCCCTGAGAGGGTCCTGACCCGCTACCACCAAAGAAGTGGTTGGTACTCTGCCACCGAGATGAGGGCGCGCGACAGGAGGTGTTGAGGCCCTAGTGCGAGCAACCGCCGCCAGGGTTCCCGCTGCCCTTGTACGCCCACCTTGATGGCCCTGCAGGAGCTGATGTCGATCGCCATGGACGACGCCGCCGTCGGCGCCGGCGAGTCACGGCGGTGCGCGTTGTCCCTCCTGGAGTTCACGCCGAGGGCTCCTCCCGAGAGTTTGTGCTCCATGCCGCCATGCCTCCTCGATCTTTGATTCGCCTTCCTCCTTCCTTCGCCTTCGAGGTTCCGCCGAGGGGGCCTTTCAGGCTCTGGCTGCAGCACGCCGATTGCCAGACTCCTGCTACCGATGCGGATGTCGAGGTCGTCGCTCTAGGTAAGGTCTTCATGACCCAGGGCTGGGGCGAGATCACCCGGGTTTGCAGGACGAGGGCGCCCTCGTGATCCACCTGGAGTTCGATGGCGCTTCCATGATGCTCTTCAAGGTCTTCGACGAAGATGGGCGTCGGCTGGAGTGCTGTCCCAGAGGCAGCGGCAGAAGTTCCGGAGCGGCAGGGACCAGGCCTGCCGTTGCATGTTCTTCTAGCAGCTCCTCAAGCGGCGGGGGCGCCGGAGGATCCAGCGACTCCGCCGAGCTCTTCGCGACTCCGAAGACGAGCGATGACAGCTACAAGCCCCCGAGCCTGCGCCGCTCTCGGGGCAGGACAGGCTCATTAGGCCGCCGCCGTCTCTGATCTGGATGAGGTTGGTGTCGGTGCCTGACGGCCCACTGTTGATGATGGCGTCTGCCGCGACGGTTCCTATAGTTAGGACTCCTTAGGATACACGTCTTTTGTCCCTGTGAGGAGCCAAGAACACACCCCGTGGGGGCTTGTAAGGTGTCTGTAGCTCCGTTTGTCAATATGATCATTATCGTGAAGCAGTGCGAGATGCTTATTCGTCTTAGCTTAGTTTCTTCCTTTCGAACCTCACGAGGGCTTGGTGCTCTGCGCCGACAGGTCCCGGTCCCAAGGCGGCTTCAGCCATTGCTGGTATGCCAGGTCACGATGCCGTGGTCAAGGCCAGGAGGTGAGCGGCCCGGGGTCCAGTAAGAGCCCCTGAGTCGCGATGCTCAGGAGGTCCCCTTTAGCGCTCAAGCAGCTATCGTTCGGTGAGAAAGGAATGCGACGTTGCTAACACGGGATTGCATTGGATGCGGTGACGGTGCTGCGATAGCTAGTTTTTCCGGAGGGTGACTTATCTCGAGAGTCAGGAAACGCTTCCTGGTGCGGCGCTAGGTCCACGCATTGGCCGGTGAGGGGTTGCCTGGCGAGGTCCATGCGCGCCTCTTCCCTCTTGCCTTTGCTCCCCTTTCTGCTCTACGTCCTCGGGTCCCGGCCCTCGAGCGGGTCTCAGCCGTCGCTGGTTTGCCAGGTCGCGATGCCATGGACAAAGCCAGAGGGTGAGGGCTGGAGAGCCAGTAGGAGCCCTGAGTCGCGATGCTCAGGTACCCCCCTTTAACGTGCAAGCAGTTCGCTCAGACGAGGGTGAAGAGGACACCGTGAGGGTCTCGCCTGGCGCTGCTCCTTGAAGGGATCCTGCAGGCCTACCACAAAAAGAGCAAAAGTTCGCTATGACAAGTGGCGTTCAGCCGTTAGTTGCTTTGGAGAGGCGACGAGGCACTAAAGGCCTGATGAGGCGTATCCGGGCACCCATGAGCTAGCGCGGGACTCGCGCGGCCCTACCTCAAGGAGGGTTGCGCCTGGCACTGGGCCTTAACTTGTGATGTGTTCCTGCAAATTTGGCTAGATGCCGATGCTCTACGTCCTCGGGTCCCGGCCCTCGAGAGAGTCTGGTTTGCCAGGGCGCGATGCCGTGGACAAAGCCAGAGGGTGAGGGCTGGAGAGCCAGTAGGAGCCTTGAGTCGCGATGCTCAGGTACCCCCATTTAACGCGCAAGCTTGGTTAGATGTCGACGCTCTACGTCCTCGGGTCCCGGCCCTCGAGCGAGTCTCAGCCGTCGTTGGTTTGCCAGGGCGCGATGCCGTGGACAAAGCCAGAGGGTGAGGGCTGGAGAGCCAGTAGGAGCCCTGAGTCGCGATGCTCAGGTACCCCCCTTTAACGCGCAAGCGGCCGACATGAAGGAAGAAAAGGTGCCACGGACAGGCACCAAATAACAAGCATGATCGGTTGAATGCATGGCCCGAAAATAAATGTAAGAGGGGTACACGCCGCTGGGTCTGACCCGAGCGACTTGGGGATGATGCAGCCCGAGGGACGCCCCCAACAAGGTAAGCTAAAAACATGAGCAAAAGGGATGCATGCCGCAGGGACGGACCCACGCGACCTAGGAATGATGCAGCCCTGAGGGCGCTCCCAACTAGAAACGAAACTTGAAAGATGTCATCTGATGGCGTTGACGATGAAGGGGTGTTGAAGTAGCAGACGTAGCGGGCTGCGGGAGCCAATCTTCACGAGCCCCCAGGCCCAGGAGCCTCAGGAGGCTCCGGAGGCGCTGGTGGCTCCTCGCGAACCATCTCCATCCCCGCCAGGACTGCGGAACGCCTGGCCTCCTGAGCCTCCAGGATGCTCCTGATGATGCGCTGGCGCACCACAGCCGCGTTCGGCAAGCTGTAGGGCATGCGAATGTAGCTGTGAGGTGGGCCTTCACAGCGCCCCACACGTGAGGGCCAGAAGCGCTCCTGAGAGGCGACTCGGTTGAGCCCTGGGATGTCGATGCAGACGCGCAGCCCGCTATCCTCACCTGGATGGGGAGATGCGGCGGGTAAGCGGCGGCTGCCACTCATGACTCTTGACTCCTGCAACTCCTGCGTGATCTGACTGACGAACCCCTGAGGGTTTGGCCCTCCTTGCTTTGCTCCTTCCTGAGGGAAACGTGTTCTGAAACATGCCTCCAAGTGGTGCCCAAGCGCCTCCCTCGTGACCTTAGCAAGGTCGGTGGCCCTCCAGGAGGGAGCCACCGAGCCCTGCTTGAGGAGGGCGTCGGGCGCGCCTTCCTATGCGACAGAAGGAGGTGCCCCTGAGCAGGCACAGACCCTGAAGGGCCTGCCTCCTGAGGGGTCGGGCCTGGCGATGTCTTCTTCTTCTTGGGAGCGGCCTCGGGGAGCCTCCCGCTCCCGCGATCTGGGTCTTCAAGTGATGCGACCTGAAAAGCTCGTTCCAGGGAGCACACTGCGTCTCTTTCTTCACAAGGCACCGTGATGACTCCACCGCTTCCTGGCATCTTGAGGACGTTGTAGCCGTGATGAGTCACGGCCATGAACTTGGCGAGAACTGGGTAGCCGAGGATGGCGTTGTACGGCAGGCGAATGTGGACGACGTCGAAGTCGATGAGCTCGGTGCGGTAGTTGTTGCGCGCCCCGAAGGTGACAGGGAGGCAGACCTGCCCAATTGGAACTGTGGAGCCGTTGGTGACCCCGGAGAAAGGCTTGGTTGGCTGAAGCTGATCATAAGGCACTTGGAGATTGTTGAACGTCTCTACGGACAAGACGTTGAGCCCTGCCCCGCCATCGATGAGGGTCCTGGTGACTTGCACGTTGCTGATGACTGGGGAGCAAAGCATTGGGAGGACTCCGGCTGTGGCCGCGCACTTGAGCTGATCCGCTGAGTTGAACGTGATGGTGCACACCGACCACCTTAGGGGGCGCGTGGCTTCAAGCTGGGGGAGGACTACATTCACTTCGCAGGCGAACTGCTTGAAGATGCGTTGAGAGGCTGGGCCTTGAGCTTCGCCCAGGATGCAGGCGATCGCGCGCGGCTCCTGGAAGCCCCCATCCCCCTCGTCCTGATGATGATCCTCGTTTCTCCTTGGCTGCGGCGGCAGTGGAGGGAGGCCTGCGTTTCCTTGCGGGCGATCCTCGCGAGGTTGATCCCTCCAGTCCCTCGCGAGGCTGATCCTGCCAGCGATCCTCGCAAGGTCGGTCGCGCCACCCTTAGCGAGGGCCGCGGTCTTCCTAGCATCCTGCGTTCCTTCCTCCTCCTCGGTCATAGCCACGATCGTTGCGGTCGGGGCGTCGGCCGATCCTTCCTTCTTGCACCACTCGGAGCTCTTGGCATTCGTTGGTGTTGTTGGTGTGGAGGTCGTGGTACACACAATACCGGCTGCCCTTGAAAGACTCGGGCTGATCTCTGCCCTGCTTGGTGTCTGGTTCTGCCGCAAGCACGGCAGCCCCCTTGCGCTTCATGTCCTTGGCCTTGGATTTCTTCTTTTCTGGGTATGTGGCTGGCAGCTCGAGGAGGGAAAGGCACCCTTCCTCAACTCTGGCGCACTTGGTTGCCAAGTTGAACAGCTCCAAGGAAGTGCACAGATCTTCATGCATCACCAGCTCCTCCTTCATCTTGACGTCACGCACGCCGTCGGAGAAGGCTGAGATGATAGCCTCCTTGGTCACCTTGGGAATCTTGAGACGTGCGTTGCTGAAGCACTGGATGTACTTCTGCAGGGTCTCCCCTGGTTGCTGCTTGATGCGGCGCATGTCGCTCACGGCAGGTGGCCGGTCGCGAGTACCTTGGAAGATGGCGATGAAATGGGTGCGCATCTCGTCCCAGGAGGAGATCGTGCCTGGAGCCAGGTTCAGGAGCCAGGTGCGGGCCCCATCCTTGAGCGCCATGGGAAACCAGTTCGCCATGACCTTCTCGTCCCCGTTGGCGGCTTCGATGCCCTGCTCGTAGAGCTGGAGGAACTCCGCAGGGTCGGCTGTGCCGTCGTAGCGAGGAGGCAGGTCTGGCTTGAACTTGCAGGGCCACGCGACGCTGCGCAGCTCGATGGTGAAGGCGCGGCAGCCTGCTGTGGCCACGGGAGGCCTCTGGTGACGAGGAGCTTGGTCTTGCGGGCCCCCATGCGCTGCAGCTGGGAGCAGCGCTGGGTCTTGGCGCACCGGAACAGGAGCGTCGTCGCGATGGACCGGAGCAGGCAGCACCCGGGCAACTTCTTGGGGGCGAGGAACCTCTTGGCAGATCCGCTCTTGCTGCGCTGGCGCCGGACGGAGCAGGCTCCGCCCAGGGGCCACGCACCTTGGGGCCAGGGCGCCTTCTTGAGGGGGAGGCGGCTGAGGCGCCCCAGGAGCTTCATTGCCCGCACAGGGTGGGGCGCGGTGCAGCGAGAGGACGGCGCGGGGGAGCCCCCTGCGGCGCGGACGAGCTCAGCGACGCGGTCGAGCCACTCTTCATAGACGTCGTCGACTGGGCGGTAGCGCAGGAGCTCGTTTGCCGCGATGAGCGCAGATCGAGCCTCTATGGCCGCGGGGGGCGCGCGGGACGAAGAACCAGCCGGGCGAGCAAGGAAGTGGTAGTGCGGCCATCTCGCCTCATGGATGGATGCTGGAACGATGCTTGCTGCTCGTTCCCCGCCAGGCCGGTGGTGGTGTTGACGGCAGGCGACGGGGAACAGCGGGGGTGGCCGCCGACGGGGGCCGTCTAGGCGACGCGGGAAGCGAGAGCGGCTCGGTGCTCGATGCGGGCCCGACGAGCGTCTGACATGGACGTAATGGTCGGTGAAGAACAGGGCGGCGGAAGACGAATCCCGGCGCACCCCTACCTGGCGCGCCAAATGTCGGATTTCGGGTTCTGGCAGACCCTCTAGATTCGAACACTGGGGTGCATGCGCAGATTTCGCCCTCTGCCTACCTGCACCTCACCGCCTCGCTATGATCTAAGCAATCAAAGGAACAACACAAGAGACACAGAGTTTATACTGGTTCAGGCCACCATTGTGGTGTAATACCCTACTCCAGTGTGTGGTGTGGTGGATTGCCTCTTGGGCCGATGATGAACGATACAAGGAAGAACAGCCTCGTGAGGGTCTGTTCTAGGCTGGTGCGATGAACTGCTAAGGGGAGTTCAGTCGCTCGTTCTACTAGTTTCCTGGTGAGGATGCGATCTGCCTCTACCTTGTGGTGGCTAGTCCTATTTATAGGCAAAGGCCCTGGGCCTCTTCCCAAATATTGAGCGGGAAGGGCACCAACAATTGGCCATTTTGAAGGGGAACATCTAGTACACTTATCCTGACTAAAGTTGGTCCTCGCCTGCCGAAGGCTCTGGTGGTGACGCCAGCTTGGGCTCCACGATGACCTCCATCCTGCCGTTCTGCTGGTCTTGGTCTTGTTGCACCGAAATGGATGCCTTTGCTTGATGCTCTCGCCTGCGCTTGCTCCCTTTGCACCAAAGAGGAAAGAAGGACACTACGCAGGCTGGCGCCCGCCTGGCGCCCTAGGTCGTCATGGCTTGCGTCATGGGCACCTCGTGAGGTACCCCGCCTTGACCTCTCTGCCTCCTCGCGAGCCAGCCTGACGAGGCCGTGCCTGAGGAGGCTGATGTTGTCCACCCCGCGAGGCTTGGCCCCTCGCGAGGGCCTTGAGCTCATGCCGATGAGGATGGGCCATGCTGGACCACCCCTTGAGCCACTCCACGGGCCGCAGGCAGGCAAGTCTGGGCACCCCTGTTCCCAGAACGCCGACACCAATGACTTTGGCATCCAGCTTGTGGTTGTTGGTGAACTCCGTGATCATCATCTGGTTGGCGTTGAGTCCACGCTCCACCATCCCTTGACACTTGAAAACTTCTTGTTCCATGGCTTCGAGCTTTTTCTCCATGCTCCCGGTACGCCTTGGTCCTTCCACATCGCGAATGTGCAACACCCCCTCACGCATCTCAATGGTTTGAGGGTGATGCAGCACCTCCGCAAGATTGGGGTTGATAACCCTCTCGAAAAACATGTCCTTGGGAGCGCTTGAAGACGACATGATGCTCTAGATCTGAAACAGAAACATCTCGAAACGAAAACAGAGGATAATTGCGTGATACGGTGGTCAAAACCTTCGAGAGTATATATAATGAATTTTTACCGACCAAAATATGTAACATACAAGAAAACGGAGTCCGGGAGGCACACAAGGTGCCCACGAGATAGGGGGCACGCAATACAGGGGGCGTGCCCTCCTCTCTCATGGGAGCCTCGTGTCCCTTTCGGACTACTTCTTTCTTCCTAAAATCATTAAATAATCCAAAATTGATGAAAATTGCCATTAGAGTTGTTTTGGAGTCGATTTACTTACCGTACAACGTACCTATGCCTTTTCAGAGTCTGGAACGTTCTGGAAAGTGTCTCTTATATATTCCTTGGGGGTTATCGTTTCAATAATATTAGTTTCAACATTGATAGGATTACCTGAAATATAATGTTTAATTCTTTGACCGTTTACCACCCTCGGATTTGTGCCTTCAAAGTTGTTGATTTTTATAGCACCAGAACGATAGATCTCCTCGATAACGTAGGGACCTTCCCATTTTGAGAGAAGTTTTCCTGCAAAATATCTTAAACGAGAGTTGAACAATAACACATAATCTCCTACGTTAAACTCATGCTTTTGTATCCTTTTATCATGCCATCGTTTGACTTTTTCTTTGAAAAGCTTGGCATTCTCATATGCTTGGGTTCTCCATTCATCAAGTGAGCTAATATCAAATAACCTTTTCTCACCGGCAAGTTTGAAGTCATAATTAAGCTCTTTAATAGCCCAATATGCTTTATGTTCAAGTTCAAGAGGTAAATGACATGCTTTTCCATAAACTATCTTATATGGAGACATACCCATAGGATTTTTGTATGCAGTTCTATGGGCCCATAATGCATCATCAAGTTTCTTGGACCAATTCTTTCTAGATCTATTCACAATCTTTTACAAAATTAATTTGAGCTCTCTATTGTTCAACTCTACTTGACCACTAGACTGCGGGTGATAAGGAGATGCAATTCTATGATTGAAATCATACTTAGCAAGCATCTTACGGAAAGCACCATGAATAAAGTGTGAACCACCATTAGTCATAAGATATCTAGGGACTCCAAACCTCGGAAAAATAACTTCTTTAAGCATTTTAATAGAAGTGTTATGATCAGCACTACTAGTTGGAATAGCTTCTACCCACTTAGTAACATAATCAACATCAACTAAAATATGTGTATAACCATTGGAGGCAGGAAAAGGTCCAATATAATCAAAGCCCCAAACATCAAACGGTTCAATAACAAGAGAATAATTCATAGGCATTTCTTGACGTTTACTGATGTTACCTATTCTTTGACATTCATCACAGGATACGACAAACTTACGAGCATCTTTGAAAAGAGTAGGCCAATAAAAACCAGATTGTAGTACCTTGTGTGCAGTTCTATCTCCAGCATGGTGTCCTCCATAGGATTCAGAGTGAAACTTGCATAGGATTTGTTCCTGTTCATGCTCAGGCACACAACGTCTAATAATACCATCTACTCCTTCTTTATAAAGGTGTGGATCATGCCAGAAGTAATGTCTTAAATCATAAAAGAACTTTTTCTTTTGCTGGTATGTGAAACTAGGCAGTATATATTTAGCAACAATGTAATTATCATAGTCGGCATACCAAGGAGCAGTACGAGAAGCATTAACAACCTCTAATTGTTCATCAGGAAAACTATCATTAATAGGCAATGGGTCATCAAGAACATTCTCTAGCCTAGACAAGTTGTCTGCAACGGGGTTCTTAGCTCCCTTTCTATCAATAATATGCAAGTCAAATTCTTGGAGCAAGAGAACCCATCTAATGAGTCTAGGCTTAGCATCTTTCTTTTCCATAAAATATTTAATAGCTGCATGATCAGTGTGAATAATAACTTTGGAATCAACAATGTAAGGTCTAAACTTATCACATGCAAACACAACTGCTAAGAATTCTTTTTCAGTGGTAGCATAATTTCTTACTAGCATAATGGATAACATTCAATTTCTTATCGACTCTTTGCCCTAAAACAGCATAATCACTAGCATCACACATAATTTCAAAAGGCAAATTCCAATCAGGTGGCTGAACAATAGGTGCTATGATCAAAGCTTTCTTAAGTGTTTGAAATGCTTCTACACAATCATCATCAAAGACAAAAGGAATATCTTTTTGCAATAAATTAGTCAGAGGCCTAGAGATTTTAGAAAAGTCCTTAATGAACCTCCTATAAAAACTGTCATGACCAAGGAAACTTCTTATACCTTTTATGTCCTTGGAAGATGGCATCTTTTCAATAGCATCAACTTTGGCTTTATCAAATTCAATACCCCTCTCGGAGATCTTGTGCCCAAATACAATGCCTTCATTAACCATAAAGTGACAGTTTTCCCAATTCAGGACGAGATTAGTGTCTTCGCATCTCTGCAAAACTCGATCAAGGTTGCTCAAACAATCATCAAAACAGGATCCATAGACGGAGAAGTCATCCATGAATACCTCACAAATCTTTTCACAAAAGTCAGAAAATATAGCCATCATGCATCTTTTAAAGGTAGCAGGTGCATTACATAAACCAAAAGGCATACGTCTATAAGCAAAAGTACCAAAAGGGCAAGTAAAAGTAGTTTTAGATTGATCCCCCACTGATACAGGTATCTGAGAGAAGCCAGAATAACCATCTAGAAAGCAAAAATGTGTGTGTTTGGATAACCTTTCTAGCATTTGATCAATAAAAGGTAAAGGGTAATGATCTTTCTTAGTAGCTTTATTTAACTTGCGGAAATCAATTACCATCCTATAGCCTATAATAATTCTTTGCGGGATCAATTCATCTTTATCATTAGGGACAATGGTAATACCTCCCTTTTTGGGGACACAATGGACAGGGCTTACCCATTCACTATCAGCAACGGGATAAATAATACCTGCCTCAAGGAGTTTTAGTATCTCCTTTCTCACCACTTCCTTCATTTTGGGATTTAATCGTCTTTGAGGATCTCTAACAGGTTTGGCATCTTTCTCCACTAAAATTTTGTGTTGACATAATGTGGGACTAATGCCCTTGAGATCATCCAGGGTATATCCAATAGCAGCTCGGTGCTTCTTCAGAGTTTTCAATAATCTTTCTTCTTCTTTCTCTGAAAGGTTAGCACTAATAATAACAGGATATATTTCTTTCTCATCAAGATAAGCATACTTAAGATTATCAGGTAATGGTTTGAGTTCAAACACGGGATCACCCTTCGGTGGAGGGGGATCCCCAAGAATTTCAACGGGAAGATTATGTTTTAGCATAGGTTCTTGTTTAAGGAATACTTCATCTATTTCTTCCCTTTCCTTCATAAACATATCGTTTTCATGGTCTAGCAAGTATTGTTCTAACGGATCAGTTGGAGGAACAGCAATGGAAGCAAGACCAATAATCTCATCCTTACTAGATGGTTCTTTTTCATGATGTTTTCTACTAAACTTAGCAAAATTAAACTCATGAGACATACCATCTAAGCCAACAGTGACAATATTCTTTTCACAATCAATCTTAGCACTAGCAGTGTTCAAGAAGGGTCTACCAAAAATAATGGGATAAAAATCATCTTGTGGGGAACCGAGAACAAGAAAATCAGCAGGGTATTTAATCTTCACACACAAGACTTCAACATCTCTAGCAATCCCAATAGGTTTAATGGTGTCCCTATTAGCAAGCTTAATAGTAACATCAATATCTTCTAATTCAACAGGTGCAATATCGTGCATAATTTCTTTATAAAGATCATAAGGTATCGCATTAGCACTAGCACCCATATCACATAAGCCATGATAAAAATGATCTCTTATTTTAACAGAAATAATAGGAGTGCCTACAACAGGTCTACGGGTCTTAGTGTCGGGTCTAGCAATATTAGCAGTTTCACCCAAGAAAGAGATAGCATGCCCATCTAAGTCCTCATCCAAGAGATCTTTAATCAGGTTCAACATTAATTTTCTCAGGAGGTGTATAGGTCCTAATATTACTCTTATGAACAATAGTCAAAGCTTTAACATGATCTTTTATCCTAACAGGAAAAGGAGGTTTTTCGACATAAGCAATAGGAATAATAGGATCACTATATGTAATAGTCTTCTCTTTGACTGTAATAGGTGCAACTACTTTCACTTCAACAGGAGGATTATATTTAAACCACTTCTCTTCAGGGAGATCAACGTGAGCAGCAAAAGTTTCACAAAAAGTAGCTACTATCTCAGAGTCAAGTCCATACTTAGAGCTAAATCCACGGAAAGCATCGGTATCCATAAAAGATTTAATACAATCAAACTGAGGTGTCATACCTGACTCCTTACCATCGTCGGAACCCCAATCTTCAGAGTTGCGTTTAATTCTTTCCAATAAGTCCCATTTGAAATCAATAGTCTTTAGCATATAGGAACCAACACAGGAAGTATCGAGCAAGTTGCGATTATCAAGAGAAAGCCGACCTTAAAAATTCTGAATAATCATTTTCCGAGAGAGATAATGATTGGGGCATGAATATAACATTGACTTAAGCCTCCCCCAAGCTTGAGCAATGCTTTCTCCTTCGCGAGCCAGAAATTATATATGTAATTACGATCACGATGAACAAGATGCATCGGATAGAACTTATGGTGAAATTCCAATTTCAATCACTTATAATTCCAAGATCTCGTATCATCACATAGCCTATACCATGTCATTGCATCTCCCTTCAAAGATAAAGGGAAGACCTTCCTTTTGACATCATCGGGAATACCTGCAAGCTTAAATAATCCACAAACTTTATCCACAAAGATAAGGTGCAAGTCAGGATGCAATGTTCCGTCTCCTGCAAAAGGATTAGCTAGTAGTTTTTCTATCATACCCGAAGGAATCTCAAAGTGAACATTTTCATAAGGTTCAGTAGGTTGAGGAGCATCTCTTTGCTCTTTTGGTTGGGGTGAAGATACCCCAAACAAGCCACTCAAAGGATTAGTTTCCATAGTGACAACTAACAGAAAATTTCAGCACACAATATAAATGTTTCCTTACCAAGTTCCACTCACCAAGAGCGCCATGCTCCCCAGCAACGGTGCCAGAAAAGAGTCTTGATGACCCAACAGTGTAGGAGATCTATGGTAGTCCTTTCGATAAGTAAGAGTGTCGAACCCAACGAGGAGCAGAAGAAAATGATAAGCGGTTTTCAGTAAGGTTTTCTCTGCAAGCACTGAAATAGTAGGTGATAGATAGTTTTGTGATAAGATAAATAGTAACGAGCAAAACTAAATAAAGTAAATAAAGTGCAGCAAGGTGGCCCAATCCTTTATGTAGCAAAGGATAAGCCTGGACAAATTCTAATAATGAGGAAGGAGCTCCCGAGGACACATTGGGAATTATCGTCAAGCTAGTTTTCATCACGCTCATATGATTCACGTTCGGTACTTTGATAATTTGATATGTTGGTGGACCAACACTTGGGTACTGCCCTAACTTGGACAAGCATCCCACTTATGATTAACCCCTATTTCTAGCGTCCGCAACTACAAAAAGGAGTATTAAGGTAAACCTAACCACAACATTAAATATATGGGTCCATATCAACCCCTAAAGAAGCAACACATAAACTAGGGTTTAAGCTTCTGTCACTCTAGCAACCCATCATCTACTTATTACTTCCCTATGCGTTCCTCTAGGCCCAAATAATGGTGAAGTGTCATGTAGTCGAAGTTCACATAACACCACTTGAGGAGAGACAACATACATCTCATCAAAATATCGAACGAATACCAAATTAACATGACTACTAATAGCAAGACTTCACCCATGTCCTCAGGAACAAACGTAACTACTCACAAAGCATATTCAAGTTCATAATCAGAGGTGTAATAATATGCATTAAGGATCTGAACATATGATCTTCCACCAAGTAAACCAATAATTATCAACTACAAGGAGTAATCAACACTACTACCAACCCACATGTACCAATTTGTGGTTTTGGATACAAGATTGGATACAAGAGATGAACTAGGGTCTGAGAGGAGATGGTGCTGGTGAAGATGTTGATGGAGATTGACCCCCTCCCAATGAGAGGATCGTTGGTGATGATTTCCCCCTCCCGGAGGGAAGTGTTCCCGGTAGAACAGCTCTGCCAGAGCCCTAGATTGATTCCGCCAAGGTTCCGCCTTGTGGCGGTGGAGTTTCGTCTCATAAGCTTGCCCACAAATTTTTCCAGGACAAAACCCTTCATATAGCAGAAGATGGACGCCGGAGGCCCACCAGGGGGCCCAGGAGATAGGGGGCGCGCCCCTAGGGGGGCGCCCCCTGTCTCCTGGACAGGGTGTGGCCCCCCTGGCCTATTTCTTTTGCTCATAATTCCTTAATAAATCCAAAAGGTTGTTTCGTGGAGTCTCAGGTCTTTGGGAGTTGTGCCGAATAGGTTTCCAACGTTTGCTCCTTTTCCAGCCAGAATTCCAGCCGCCGGCATTCCCCCTCTTCATGGTAAACCTTGTAAAATAAGAGAGAATAGCCATAAGTATTGAGATATAATGTGTAATAATAGCCCATAATGCAATAAATATTGATATAAAAGCATGATGCAAAATAGACGTATCAGGCTCCGCAGTCAAGTTCATCAAGGGCCTTGTGAGCCGATTCAGGGTGCCTAACCGCATCATCACCGACAAAGGTTTGCAGTTCACCAGCAATCTCTTTAAAACATACTGTGCTAATCTTGGAACGCAGCTATACTACGCTTCAGTGGCGCACCCACGAAGCAATGACCAGGCTGAGTGAGCCAACATGGAGGTACTGAAGGGCCTCAAGACCAGGGGCTGGTACGACGAGCTCTAGTCTGTGTTATGGTCTATCCGCATGACCACGACCAAGTCAACTGGAGAAACTTAGTTCTTCCACGTCTACGGAGCTGAAGCCGTCCTCCCTCACGAGGTCAAGCGTCGCTCCGCGTGGGTCCTCGCATTCGACAAATCACAACAGGACGCCATGCGGGGGACGGATCTCGTACTGGGGGAGGAACGCCGTCCGGAGGCCGCGCTGTGAGCGGCGATATATCAACAGGCGTTGCGACGGTACCACTGTCAAAACATCCGCCCCGGGACCCTTGAGGTAGGGGACCTCGTGCTCAGGCGGGTCCTCTCCAGGGAAGGGCTGGACAAGCTCTCTCCCATGTGGGAGGGCCCGTTCAAGGTTGTTCATGTTTCCAGGCCCGGCTCCGCGCACTTGGAGACCCAGGAGGGGGTGCCCATTCCGAATGCCTGGAACATTCAACACCTTCGGAGGTTCTACCCATGAGCAAGGCCCGGTGCCTGTGAAGAAGGCCAATGCCTGTGAAGTTTATCATTTTGGAAAAGGCCCGGTGCCTGTGAAGAAGGCCAATGCTTGTGAAGTTTACCGTTTTGGGAAAGTCCCGGTGCCTGTGAAGAAGGCCAATGCCTCTGAATTTTATCGTTTTGGGAAAGGCCCGGTGCCTGTGAAGAAGGCCAATGCCTGTGAAGTTTATCGTTTTGGAAAAGGCCCGGTGCCTGTGAAGAAGGCCAATGCCTGTGAAGCTTGCCATCTTGGAAAAGGCTCGGTGCCTGTGAAGAAGGCGCATGCATGTGAAGCTCGCCGCTCGTGACACTCTCACGTAATAATGAGTGGGGCTGTATATGCCCCGGAGTCTCTGGAGTGCTGCCCTCGGGCCTCGGGGGCTCGTGTACACGCCCAGTGGCAGCACTTAGCTCCGCGCTGGTGAGAAGACGTCGAAGTCTAGATTAGGTGCCGGACGCGGCTTTTCATTTGCTTTCTGCAGTTGGTTAGTTCTTCTTTGTTTGAGGCTTTAATTGGAGTTGCTTTCGGTTTTGTGCGGCGCCCAGCCCGTTTTCCCGTCTCTGCCCTATGCTTGAGCCTGCCTTCCGTTCGCGACCCTCGTGAGGGAGGCTGCGCAGGCACCCTCGCGAGCGTCATTTGGTTTAATTTCGTGAGGTCCATCGGCCTAAGTTTGCTGCGGGAGCACCCCTCCCCATCAATGTCCCACGGAAATCGCAATGCAAACGCTAGGCCCGAGCTGGTCGCCCCAGCGGCCGAAGCCTGAAACTTAATCCCCCAGCAAGTTTCTTTTGCAGGACCCAAGACCCACGGCATGGCCTCTGACCGGAGCCTCCCGAGGCTAGCGTCGCGACAAGCTCTCCTATTGAGCTAAGTTATCCCTACGCATGAACACGCGGCAACATCACACAGCACGGGGATAACAGGAACAACATGGTAATTAAAAGTGATAGTCTAGCACGCTCCCAGGGGGCTCCATACATCTCTTTCTGTGCAGACAACCAGAATAGGCGCGGCTCGACCGGCGACAACCCGAAGAAGAAGATTAGCCTCGCCCTCCGGGGCTCAGGAGGACTCCTCTTCACGCTTCACTTGGGCGCGGCGGCGAGATGACCCACCTCCCCCCTCGAAGCAAGCACGGAGGCGCGGTGGCTAGTCACGGCCGCTGCTGGAAGAGCTGCCATCGAAAGGGGAGCCGCTGAAGCTTGGGGAGCTATGGGCATTGCCGGGCGCGTGCCCGACCTTGTCCTCGCCGCTTCCGCCGCCAAAGATGAGCCGATGGCCGTCATCATCACCTTCGGGCCAGCACCCAACGCGGCGGCCGTCTCCCCCGAACACCGTCACGAAGAGGGTGGCGTCACCGTCCAACTTGAAGTGAAGAGTGCATCGCTGACCGAGGCCACGCGCGCGGGCAAACGTCTGCCAGCCGCGTGTCAGCGCCATGTTCCCGGGAGCGGAAACTTCCACCTCCACCCAAGAAGCCCTGCTGCAACAACCGTCCGCCTGGAGCCATAGCCCGCTCGTGGCGCTAGCCGGCAGTTCGCCGGCAAAGAAGCGAGGATGCTGAAGCCAAGTACCAGCCGCATCCTCCGACCAGACGACGAACTCCGGCAGCACCTCCGCAGAGTGGAATCGAGGGCGGGGAGGCCGCGCAGCCACGTCGCGTCTTCCCCCGCCGATCAAGTGCCTCCCGCCGAGGCCCTGGGTAGCCTTTGCGGGGATAGCGGGATGCTTGTGAGGGTGGCCCCGGCCGCACTTGGCTAGAGGAGAGTCAGGCCCCTCTCGACGGGCCTTCCCCTTCTCCGCGGCCGAAAACCTCTTCGTGGGTGCCATGGGACGCGACGAGCCAAGTTGAAGGGGGAGTGAAGAAGGAGAGGCATAGCAAGGAAGGATGAACCGAAAGGGCTTGTGCCGTTCCGTACTTATAGCTGGAGGAGGCCAACCGCCGGCCACCATGATCACACGTAATCATGACCCGTTTTCGCATGCAAGGACTTGTCTTGTCGAAATGGTTGCCGAGGCGTCATGGGGAAGCGGAGACGCCATGTCCAATCAACCACCATGCGGCGCACAAGGCTGCAGGCTAATGGGGCCCGCGGCGCTTTGCACTTGTCCCTTCGCTTCTCTGCTAAGCCAAGTCCGGGCGCGCCTTGGGCCCGGGGGCTACGGTCGGCGTCCTACGAACGGGGGTCCCGAGACTTGCCTGCCTGCGGCCTACGGCGTGGCTAAAGCAATGGCCCAGTGTGGCCCATCTTCATCAACTCAAGCTCAAGACCCTCGCGGGGCGGACGACAAGAAAGCTTCCTCAGGAGTAGCCTCGTCAGGCTGGCTTGCGAGGAGGCGGAGAGATCAAGGCATGGGTACCTCGTGAGGTGCCCGTGACGCAAGCCATGACGATCAAGGCCAGGCGGGCGCCAGGCGGGCGCTGGCCTGTGCAGTGTCCTTGTTTCCCCTTTGGTGCAAAGGGAGCAAGCACAGGCCAAGGCATCAGGCAAAGGCTACCATTTCGGTGCAACAAGACCAAGACCAGTGGAACGGCAGGAAGGAGGTCACCATGGAGCCCAGGGCTGCGTCATTGTCAGAGCCTTAGACAGGCGAGGACCGACTTTAGTCAGGATAAGTGTACTAGATGTTCCCCTTCAAAATGGCCAATTGTTGGCGCCCTTCCCGCTCAATATTTGGGAAGAGAACCAGGGCCTCTTGCTCTATATATATGGCTAGCCACCATAGTACAGAGGCATCTGGAATCGACCCCTCCAAAGTGATAACACCACCACAAGAACACCCCTCGCGAGGCCGTTCTTCCTTTGTACTGTTCCTCATCAGCCCCAGAGGCAATCCACCACACCACACACTGGAGTAGGGTATTACACCGCAATGGTGGCCTGAACCAGTATAAATCTCGTGTCCCTTGTGTGTTCATCTTGCTAGCCTAGATCCTTTGGCGAGGCGACGAGACGTGAGTTGGTAGAGGAGAGATCTTCGCGCGCACCCCAGAGTTCGAACCTCAAGGGTCTCCCGGAACCCGCAATCCGACAGTTTCTTTTGAATGGCTTCTTCCGCTGACCGGATTTTGAGCCGCTGAATCCGGCATTGACCGTCGTATCTTCGGCGTTGTCGCCATTGTTCTGATGCTTATGTCTATTGCATCGTGGCTTGCCGTTACTGTTGCGGACATCTGAAGTGCCGGAGTTTCTTGGTGTGGTGCTACTACGAGCCAGCCAGCTATCCTCGCCCGCAAAAAAGCGGGTCATGAGTGTCGTGAGGGACTCCATGGACTTTGGTTTTTCTTGGCCGAGGTGTTGGGCGAGCCACTCATCGCGGATATTATGCTTAAAGGCCGCCAGGGCTTCAGCGTCCGGACAGTCGACAATTTGGTTCTTTTTAGTTAGGACGAGTCTAGAATTTCTTGGCTGACTCTCTGGGCTGTTGGGTAATGTGACTTAAGTCATCAGCATCCGGTGGTCGCACGTATGTGCCTTGGAAGTTGTAGAGAAACGCGTCCTCCAGGTTTGCCCAACTGCCGATGGAGTGTGTCAGGCCGGTCCTTTGAGCTTAAGGGGAAGATACTTGATGGCATGTAGATCATCACCGCGGGCCATGTGAAGGTGGAGAAGGAAATCTTCGATCCATACCGCGGGGTCTGTTGTGCCATCGTATGATTCGATGTTTACGGGTTTAAACCCTTCTAGGAATTCGTGATCCATTACTTCGTTAGTGAAGTAGAGGGGGTGTGCGGCGCCTCTGTGTCGGGCTATGTTACTACGCAGTTTGACTAAGTCTGGTCGGTTATGTTCATCCCGGCCAGACTTGTTGTTAGTGTGTCTAGCATGACGGTCATCGTCATGTGTTGGGGCGAGTCCCCATGATCCGTAGATTGATCTTGGCTGTCATGCTTTGTTTTCCAATATATCTCGCAGGTCCTGCGTATTGCTCCGAGCCGTAGTGTATTGGCATGGGGGTGTGGGCTGGTATTCAGGCTGATACGCTGTTTTATCCCGACCACGAGGTGGCCGGTCAGCCTCGTCCT
Source organism: Triticum dicoccoides (assembly GCF_002162155.2). Taxonomy (NCBI): domain Eukaryota; kingdom Viridiplantae; phylum Streptophyta; class Magnoliopsida; order Poales; family Poaceae; genus Triticum; species Triticum dicoccoides. Next base: position 594,176,042 of record NC_041391.1, read on the forward strand.
GTGCAGGTAATGTAGGCTCTAGGAGCTCCTCCCCGAGTTGAGGTAGCAACTTGTGCTTTGGGTAACCTTTGGTGGGGCGCTCGAGTCCGTATTCCTCGGCTGCCAGGACCTCAGTCCATCTGTCTGTGAGCAGATCTTGATTAGCTTGGAGCTGCTGCTGCTTCATTTTCAGGCTCAGGCTTCTTGCAGTGGCTATAAGCCAGCGCTTGAAGCGCTCCTGCTCTACGAGATCCTCAGGCACGTCGAATTCATCATCGCTGAGGCTCACCTTGTCTTTGGAGGGAGGCATATAGTTGTCATCCTCCAAGTATCCGTCCGTCGCCTGTTCATCTAGGCTAACCTTCCCGTCTTCCTCTTCGGACTGCTCGAAGGCAGGCTGATCAGGATTGTATTCACCTTCGGCACCATCTGGATTGTTTTCGTCTCCTGTGCCGGTATTGCTATGGCGGGGCTTAGAGCGGCGCTGATGACGTCCATGCTTTCATTTCTTCCCTATGGGGTTATCCTCTATTGCCTCATCGCCATTGTTTTCTTTGGGAGTGTCCACCATATATATATCATAGGAGGAGGTGGCTGTCCTGCACCTTGTGGGCGGTGGTCCCTGTTCTTCTCCTGCATCGTCGTCCATACCGTCGATGTCTTCGGAGTTGAAGTCAAGCACGTCGGTCAAATCATCGATAGTGGCAATGAAGTGGGTGGTGGGTGGGTAACGAATTTCTTCGTCACCTGCTTCCCACTCAAGCCGGACATAGTTTGGCCAAGAGTCTCCTGACAAAGAGAGAGACCTTAATGAATTCAGCATGTCGCCGAAGGGTGAGTGCTGAAAGATATCCGCAGCGGTGAACTTCATTACGGGAGCCCAATCGGATTTGATTGGCCCGGATGCATACGGTCTGGAACCTATAGCCAGACACAAGTCCGGGGGTCCGATGACACAGATTTCCTTAGAGGTGGAGTCTGTGTTTGGCTCTACCGCCGATGGGTATGCGACCTCCGTGGCAGGGTCCATCCACCCGTCCTCGGACGACGCGATCTGCCCCGGATTTAGGTCCAGAGCTATTGTAGGTGCGATATCCCGAATACTGTCCGACAGCAGATATAAGTCGTGTTCATCGTGACCATTCGGCGCTCCTAGCATAGGCCCGAATCCGTCGAAGATCAAGTCTCCGCGGATATCGGACGTGTAATTCAAGTTTCCGAATCTGACCTGATGGCCAGGGGCGTAGCTGTCAATCTGCTCCAGATGGCCAAGCGAATTGTCCCGTAGTGCGAAGCCGCCGAACATGAAGATCTGTCCAGGGAGAAAAGTCTCACCCTGGACCGCATCGTTGTTGATGATTGAAGGAGCCATCGAGCATTGTAGCGACGACACAGAGGAACTCTCAATGGAAGCACCAATGTTAGTGTCAAAACCTGCGGATCTCGGGTAGGGGGTCCCGAACTGTGCGTCTAAGGCTAATGGTAACAGGAGGCATGGGACACGATGTTTTACCCAGGTTCGGGCCCTCTCGATGGAGGTAATACCCTACTTCCTGCTTGATTGATCTTGATGATATGAGTATTACAAGAGTTGATCTACCACGAGATCATAGAGGCTAAACCCTAGGAGCTAGCCTATGATTATGATTGTTGTTGTCCTACAGACTAAACCCTTGGTTTATATAGACACCGGAGGAGGCTAGGGTTACACATAGTCGGTTACAGAGAAGGAGATCTAACATCCGAATCGCCAAGCTTGCCTTCCACGCAAAGGAGAGTCCCATCCGGACACGGGACGAAGTCTTCAATCTTGTATCTTCATAGTCCAACAGTTTGGCCAAAGTATATAGTCCAGCTGTCTGGATACCCCCTAATCCAGGACTCCCTCAAAGAGCAATGGTGATTTTTTTCTAGAGGAATGTGGTGATGTGGGAAGAAGAAGTAAGTGAGGGGGCCCACTTGGGGACCACAACCCACCAGGGCACGCCTGGGGGTCCTGGCGTGCCCAGGTGGGTTGTGCCCACCTGGTGCACCTCCCTCTGATATTATTTGTACTAGAAATTCTTAAATATTCGGAAAGTATTAAATTTTCAGGGCATTCTGAGAACTTTTATTTTTGGGTCATTTTTTATTGCACGGAAAACTCAAAAACCAGAACAAAGCATGGCATTTTACTTTATTTAACAAATAAAACAGAAAACAAAAGGCAGGGACATAAGGTAGTGCTCACTAAATTCATGAACTTCATACCTCTCAAAAATGATCCATAGATAAGGTTGATCAAGTATTATTAACAACCACTTTTGATTAGCATGAAACCGAAGAACTTTTATAAATAACTAAGTTACCTCAACGGGGATATGAATGTCCCCAACAATAAGCATTTCATATTTCTTTTCAATAGTAGGTAGAGGTAGCTGAAAACTTCCAATAGTGATTGTCGGAGATTTTTTAATAACATTAATACCATTCAAGTGGAATTGCTTCTTCGGAAAGTGCACCGTATGCTCATTACCATTGATAGAAAAGTGACCTCACTTTTATTGCAATCAATAACAGCCCATGTAGTATTCAAGAAGGGTCTACCAAGGATAATCGACATGTTGTCGTCCTGGGGCATCTCAAGTATAACAAAGTCAGTCAAAATAGTAACATTACCAACAACAACAAGCATGTCCTCACAAATACCGATAGGTATAGCAGTTGATTTATCAGCCATTTGCAAAGATATTTCAGTAGGTGTGAGTTTATTCAAATCAAGTCTTTTATATAAAGAGAAAGGCATAACACTAACACTAGCTCCCAAATCACAAAAAGCAGTTTTCACATAATTTCTTTTAATGGACCAAGGTATAGTTGGTATTCCCGGATCTCCAAGATTTTTAGGTACTCCATCTTTAAAAGTATAGTTAGCAAGCATAGTGGAGATTTCAGCTTCCGGTATTTTTCTCTTATTGGTGATGATGTCTTTCATGTACTTTGCATAGGGAGGCATTTTTAATATATCAATCAAGCGAGTGCGCAAAAAGACTGGCCTAATCATTTCAGCAAGCATTCAAATTTTTCATGATCATTCTTTTTATTTGACTTAAGTGGAAAGGGCATAGGTTTCTGAACCCATGGTTCTCTTTCCTTATTGTGTTTTCTAGCAACAAAGTCTCTTTTATCATATGTTTTATTCTTGGGTTGTGGGTTATCAAGATCAACAGCTGGTTCTATCTCAAAATCATTGTCTCGTTCTTTATCCTTAATTTGAGTGTCTTCATGAACCTCATCATTATCTTTTTCATTATCAGAAGGTGAGTGTTCACTACCAGGTTGAGTTTCAGCACCATAAATAGTAACTTCATTATCATTATCATGAGGTTTTTCCACTTCAGGTTCACTAGAGGTAGGCATAGTCCTCTTATTTTTCTTCTTCCTTTTCTTTTTAGAAGGACTAGGTGCATCCATGTTTATTCTTTGAGAGACTTATTCAATTCTCTCTGGGTGCCCCTCAGGATAAAGTTGTTCCTGAGTCATTTTACCTCCTCTAGTTGCTACTCTAACACCAAAGTCTTATATTATTGTTCATTTCATCAAGCAACTCTCTTTGAGATTTAGCAACTTGTTCTAATTGAGTTTGAACCATAAAGGCATGCTTTCGTACACCTCTAACATCATTTGAGATTCTAAATAACAAGTCACTTAAGCAAGCAATCATATCAGAATTGTATTTCAATTGTTTTGTAACATTTGCGTTGAAGTGATCTTGCTTGCTAATGTAATTATCAAACTCATAAAGGCATTGACTAGGATATTTATTACGAGGATCATCACTATCATTGAATTCATTAAAGATTTTACCTCTACCACCTTATGTGGTGGTGGTGCTTCAAGCCCATGTATTTCTTCAATAGGTGGTAAATTTTTAACATCCTCGGCTTTAATACATTTTTCCTTCATAGATTTCTTTGCCTCTTGCATATCTTCAGGACTGAGATATAAGATACCCCTTTTCTTCAGAGTGGTTTTAAGCGGTGTTTCAGGAGGAGTCCAACCATCATAATTTTTCAATATGTTATTCAATAATTCTTCAGCTTGCTCAATAGTTCGTTCCCTGAAAACACAACCAGCACAACTATCTAGGAAATCCCTAGAAGCATCGGTTAGTCCATTATAGAAGATATCAAGTATTTCATTTTTCTTAAGGGGATGATCATGCAAAGCATTAAGAAATTGGAGAAGCCTCCCCCAAGCTTGTGGGAGACTCTCTTCTTCAATTTGCACAAAGTTAAATATTTCCTGCAAGGCAGCTTGTTTCTTATGAGCAGGAAAATATTTTTCAGAGAAGTAATAAATCTTATCCTGGGGACTGCGCACACAACTAGGAGCAAGAGTATTGTACCAAGCTTTAGCATCACCCTTTAATGAGAACGGAAATAACTTGAGAATATAGTAATAGCGAATCTTCTCATCATGAGCAAAAAGGGTGGCTATGTCATTCAATTTAGTAAGATGTGCCACAATAGTTTCAGTTTCATAACCATGAAAAGGATCAGATTCAACCAAAGTAATTTACTCTGGGTCGACAGAGAATTCATAATCCTTGTCATCATCTTTTCTGGGGTTGTCCCTTTGTTCAGCAATACTGGGGCTTCATATGTCCAACAAGAACACCAAGCCTATCAGTGTTAGAAGCATTCCAAGATCTCAAGGACAAAATAAATTACCCTTTTTACATGGAGATCATCATTCTTGGAGCATGGGCCATCTGGATAACCAGAAACAATAAGATTTTTGAAAACATTACACCATCATTCCAAGGATGGAAGTTCATTTTCCTGGAGGAACTCAAGCTTCTTAGATTCAAAATTCAGAAAAAGCATGAGAGACAATTCTCTGTTTGGTTAGAAGCCCTGTTGTAATTGTATTTTTGTAGCCTTGTTCTTTTTTTCTCTTCTTTTTCTTTCTTTTTTCTCCCTTTCTTTTTTTCTTTACTTTCTTCTTCTTAAGGCTTACCTCAAGCCTATAAGACTACTTGTTAATGTGCCTTTAATTTATAAAATATTGCAGTGGCGTTTTACCCTACTGTTTATGGTCAAATAAAATCTAGATCATCTCTATCCTTACAAGCAAGAATATCTCTAGTTTCCTCCTCACTCATAGCATAACCTTCCGGTACCTTTGACAATTCATATCTAGGAGGGCTAGTTCTAGTAGGTGTTTCAAGATTTTCATTCTCAAGCTCATCATCAGCTTCAACAATATCATGTTGCCTTACTCTAGCAATTTGTTCATCAAGAAATTCACCTAGTGGAACATCATCATCAAGCAAGGTACTAGCATCATCATGAGTAGCATTCATAGCAGAAGTAGCATCATCAATAACTTGTGACTTATCAAAATTAATAGCATGAGGTGGTGTTGCAAGTTTACTTATAATAGAAGGTGAATCTAAAGTGAAGCTGGATGGCAGTTCCTTACCTCCCCTCGTCTTTGAGGGAAAAATATTAGTCTTAGCATCCTTCAGATTCTTCATAGTGATAATATGATAATAATCCCAAGTGACTCCACAAATATAGCTATGCTCCCCGGCAACGGCGCCAGAAAAAGGTCTTAGAGTATTCAACCCAAATTTATAGATTTGACACAAGGGGAGCCAAAGAATATTTGTAAGGATTAGCAGCTGAGTTGTCAATTCAACCACACATGGAGATTAATTATTTACAGAGAAGTGATCAGTAAAGAAGTAGTATGGTAATTTTGGTAGTAGTAGCAACAACAATAATAAAGGTAACATTGATAGCAGTGATTTTGTAGCAGTAACGATAATAGTAGCAACAATAGTAACTTAGCAAGAACAATATAAGGTAAATTTGTAGGCATTGGATCGGTGATTCATCGGATGATATTCATCATGAGACAGTCATAACCTAGGGCGATACGGCACTAGCTCTAGTTCATAAATATAATGTAGGCAAGTATTCCATAAATAGTCATACATGCTTATGCGAAGAACTTGCATGACATCTGTCGGGGGGATGACCCCCGGGTAGGCCCAAGACAGCGAACGACACTTCAAAAACATCGGGGCCAGCAACGCCCCTCAATCCGGCTCGCACTTGGCCGGGTTGCTCAGCCAGGCAAAGTCCCTCAACACGACCGAACTCACCATCCCGGCCGCCCGACCGGCTGCTCCAGCCGGCCTGCTACGTGAAGTCAACTACAACATCCCATCCGACACGACACAGATAAGACGGCCATACTGCAACCACTGTTGCTGATAAAGCATACACTGTTCGCTCGTCACACACAGCATCGTCTACAGTGTACTTTGTCCCCTGGGCATTGATTTATAAAATGACCCAGGGACAATACCTAGCCTACCTCTCAAGCAAGCATAGCTTGAGATGTAAGCTACACACTGTAGCTTACATCCCAAGCGCACACCCATGCCTACCTAGCTTACATACTAAGCTAGCTCACATCCATCCATCTAGGAGGATGGACACACACACTCATGCATGCTCAGGCACATGCGGCCACTAGCGCGACACTAGCTCTTACTCTCATACACATATATGAGACATATAGGAGACAGTGAGCACTCTGCTACTACTCTCAGTCCAATACAGCTCCAGGAGAAACTCTGTACTGCCAGACATGTACACCGCATATATATTCAGACATGCAGGAGTAGGGGTATTATCTCTCCGGAGAGCCCCGAACCTGGGTATACCATCGCGTGTTGTTTGCCTAATCCCGTCCCCAGATCACCACTGCAAAATTTTCCCTCACCTCAAGCCACCCTGTGGCATCTGTCATCTCACGAACCCGCCCGCGAGATAACCACGACTGTTGGCGCCCATCGTGGGGCCTATTGATGCTGGACCCGTGGTCCGGGCGGGACCCTCTTCATCATCACCACCGCAGCGTCACCATCGTCTCTCCGATAGCGCCGGGGGCTCGACGTCAACACGCTCCCAGGGCGACCACGCGAGGCGGTGAGCCATCGGCGGCAGCCTCGCCCTCTTCGTCATCATCATCGCGATGTTGCCGCCGTCTCTCCAGTAGCGTTGGGGGCTCGACATCAACACGCCCTCAGGGCGGCTGCACGGGGCAGCACGTCCTCATCGTTGGCCTCGCCCTCTTCGCCACCACCGCAACATCGCGGCCATCATAGGCTCCCGGAGGCTCTGCTCCATCCCTACGACGCCGCGCCACTCTAGCCCCGGCGCGTTTGCGTGCCCGTCGCGCCGCACCCGGTTCCCGCGTGCCTGTCTGCTCCAACCAGCTGCGCTCCTGACCTCCTGTTCGTCCCTCTCCGACCGCACCTCCGTCCCTTTGTGAGCACCCGGGAGGCGAGGGGTTCTCCTATACGTGCATACGCTTGTGCCTAGCTAGCTAGTAGTGCCGATTGATTTAGCTGGATGCCTGCTAGCTTAACTAGCTAGCTTAGCGCGTGAAGCCGGCCAGCCGTGTGAGCCTTGCCGTCACTCTGGCCGCCATCTCCTTCTGGCAAAGCCGTCCGTCAAAAGCGTTGCATCGCCGTCCATCTGCCGATGCCTCATCGTCCATCTGCCGCTGCCTCGCTGTCCATAGCGCCCCCGGCGTCCACATTCCGCTGCTGCTTCGGCCCCCGCAGCCGCGCGTCTGCGCTAGGCCTTCACGCCAGATCACCTCCGCCTGCGTCGTGCTTGGCCGCCGGGTCGCCGTGCCTAGATCTCTCCGACTCTGCGTACTGTGTCATCCGAGTCGCTGCTGCCGCATTCGCGTCCGTTCGCCTCGCATCACCATTACGCCGGCTGGTGCTTCCTTCCGAGCTCACCTCGAGTGCCTGTGTCCTGGCCCGCCTCCCAGTGAGTCCCGCGGCGCCGTTCCGGACGCCATCACGATCGTGCACCCGCAACGTCACTCCCCTGCATCGCCTCTGCACCACATCACCTCCTCATGCCGCTGGCCCCTATGGGCTCCTCCGGATCACCGCACCGAGCTTGCCGTCCTCCATGCCAGCCCCCCCTCCAACGGCGGCCCGGCCGCCCCGTGCGCTCGCCGACTCTGGCTCCCGCACCGCCTCGCCACCGCCACCACCCGCACGTGGGCTCCACCTCACCGTTCCATGTCCTGCCCCAGCCGGTGCCAACTATCGGTTCAATATCCGGCGTATCTCATAGTAGGGGTCCTAAGCTAGGCGTCTTGGAGCGATGGTAACATGTACATGGGGTTTTACCCAGCTTCGGGCTCTCTTGAAGAGATAATACCCTACATGCTGCTTTTGATTGTATTCGTATGGGTATTGTACAGAGTACATGTATCTACCACGAGATAGTAGTAATGAATATGAGATTGTCTATCGACTAGCCTGGCCCCGGTTTATATAACACACCGGTCTAGGGTTTAGGAGAGTCCTTGTCTTGGGCGCCAAGTCTTGTGGAGTCCTTCTTGTATGCGGCATGTGCTGTCCGAACTGGCCATTGAGTATACGGCCATGGGGGTCCTCGGCCCAATCTAACTGATCGAGAGACGACGTGGTGAGTACCCCCTAGTCCGGACACCGTTAGTAGCCCCCTGAATCAGTCTTCAAGTTGAGGACGCTCCTTGATTCTTCCGAACTGTTCTTTATCTTCGGTCGTCGGTTTTGAAAACTGGTTCAATAAATCTTCCCATCTTCCATCTTGAGGATCGCCAAAGTGAATCCGAAGAGTTTACACGTCGGGTATCTGAGGAGCCCCTTTAAGTCCGTGGCCTTTATCAATGTCTAGTTATTTTTATGCCACACCTCGGGTTTGAAGTTGTTCCCGGGCTGCAGTGTCCTCTTGCGTCCGAGCTCCAACGCCGGACTACATTCAAGGTATCTTTTGCAGCCGAGCACCAATGCCGGACCGCTTCCGAGCTCCAGCACTGGAATGAATCCGAGCTCCACCGTCGGACTATATCTGAAGAGTATTGTTATAGCCGAGCTCCAACGTCGAACTGTATCCGAGCTCCAGCGTCGGATTATATCCAAGCTCTAACGTCGGACTATGTCCAAGCTCCAACGCCGGACTATGTCCAAGCTCCAACGCCGGACTATATCTGAGGTGTCATAGATCACCTAGGTTCAAAAAAAGTTAAAAGAGTTTATCCGAGCTTAATGCCGGAAATGCCCTCTATGGAGATAGCCACTGGCGCCCGAGCTTTATGCCGGACTGCGTCCGAGGTGGTGCACCACCCCAACCGCGGGCTGATTTTTTACTGGTGCGATTTATTCTCTGTCGAGATATATAGCCAGTATATGTAAATCTAGTAGCCCTTAAGGTGTGTGTCAGTCTAAAACCAGAGATGCACCTGAAGGAAAACATGAAACCGCAGTTCCTAGTAGCACCTGAAACTCAGGTCGATGCGCGAAATCGGCCTGAGGATCAACTCCTAGCTCGGCAGCATACGTAGGAATAGAAACGCAGTGTAATATATTAGAGATAATAGTGATCAACGAATGGGCCCTTGAGAGAGGGTCTTGAGAGGTTGTTGTAATATACCAGCTTGATGTCGGAAAGGTCCATATGGTACCTATTGTTGTCCGAAGACACGTTTGCGCATAGTTCGATCAAGCCGAACACTGAGCACTTTGAATTTTCTGCATTGAATAGGCAATGCAGTAGCCCCCGAGACACTGGTCGGGTGGCAACACCAGATCAGGGGATCTATGTGCCACTTTAATATTTGTAAATAATAAGCCCGAAGCCCAATAGCCCCCGAGCCTTAATGCGGGCACGGGGGGCCGAATTAAGGATCGATATTCATAGTATAATCACAAATTATGTATAATGGCTCTATGTTTCCAAGTACATTACATCATTAATGCTCAGATCCGCATTGTACAAAACTTTGTTGACCGACCATCGGCTTCAGCCTCTTTGGCCAGTAGCTGAGGAGTGCTTTCCTACTTTATGAAGCCGTTATAAGGGCAAAGATTTATGGAAAACAAGGCAATCCGGCCATACGGTTTTATAAACAAAGGTACATGGAGAGATATGTTATATTACGTAACGTAAGAAACATCCTCCAAGGAAAATAGTCCCACCATCAGTTCCTTTCTTTGGGTCGTCATGCTTATCATGATCATGAAACCTCACCTCCGGTCAATCTGGGAGGAAAATATTGAGGATTTAGTTCAGGGAAAGTTCCCGAACTCTATGTTATTAATGAACCAAAATTTTCACTTCCATCGTTTCCGACCAATGTGATCCTTTAAGATTGCTAGCTTTCTGCTTCACCCTGTCTAAGGTACTTACTCGGATGACCCGGTAGTAACAATCGCAGAGGTGCTCTCTTTACCACCTAGCCGAACAATCGGGAACGTAGGGGTAAGCACAGGAGCCAGGCAACCTAGCTGGGCCAAAATCTTAAGTCAAATTGATTCATATTTATGGCTTTATAATGATGATTACGAAAGGCGGCGCTTGTATATTAAATACAAGTGCCGATGATATGTTTATTTTGACTCCGTTGCGACCGTTTATCAGTTGAGAGTGGCCCATCATCGGCTTCTACCCCTTTGTAGATACTACGCAGGATGTTTCCGCAATAACAAGACAACCCTTAGTCAACGTCTCGGTGCCCGAAGGCGGTTGTGTTAGCCGGAACGAGGCAATCAGATATGCGGGCTTTATAACTTTCACTTAGTCATAGGAGCTTTAAACTGGGGAGGCTAGCTACGAACCCTCGGTTAGTGTTCGGCGACAGCCAAGGTCAAGCCATAAACACTTCGGCCAACATTATGAATGGCCCGTCATTTATCATAGTCACCGGATCACTGACCAGTTTACGCTTATTGTGATAGTAAGTTTTTGGCTTTCTCCACTGAGGTGCTTAACCATGCGAGCTGGAAGAACAATCGCAGTGGTTCTCCCTTTACACACCTAGCCGAACAAAGCGGAACATAGGAGGCAAGCGCAGGAGTCGGGCAACCCAACTATTGACCGAAGACACAATTCAAAACCGATGCATATATAGCAATATCCGAGAATGTTTTTGCCGAATCTCTAAAGGTGTCTGGCATTGCACTGCGAGACTTATGCGGCAAACACACAAATAGTTTAAATGTTCCAATAGCTCATATAAATTTTAAGAGCCCCCAAGTGACTTGGGTAAAAGAATTTTATGTTATAATGATTGTGTGTACCGAAGTACTTATATCATATCTGTGTTCACTCGAACTTTAAATGCGTCTTAACCGACCATCAGCTTCTCCCTCTTCGGTCAAGGACCGAAAAGTGTTATGTACTCCACCTGTCGAGAATATCGACGGTGTTTCCGATAAGCAGGCAATCAGGCCATAAGGCTGTAACAGACAAAGCGCGCTCATGGAACTTATGCTATTATTACTAACGAAGTGTAAGAAGCATCTTCGAAGAAAATAGTACCCCCCGATACCTTTCTTCGGTTGCTCATTGTTATTATGAGACTTGTGCAATAGATTTTTTGTACTCATGAGTTCCGTTGTGTGCCGACCATGATTAAAAACAATAAGTGCGCTAGCTTTCGGCTTCACCAAGTCTGAGGTCCGAGCTCGGATGACCCGGTCGTGACAATCGCAGAGGTGCTCCCTTTACTCCCTAGCCGAACAATCAGGAACGTAGGGGTAAGCACAGGAGCAAGGCAACCCAGCTTGCGGAACAACTTAAGTCAATATGGTGCATATTGTGGCGTAATACATGAACAAGGAACGAAGTCATACAAGTATAATCGTATGCAAGAGGAAAGGCTCCATGAAGGAAGCCCCTGGTTAAACGGGGTATTTGAATTTGTGTGTCACAAACAAGGTTTCGACAAGGAAGTTTTTCACAAGAAACTTTCTGCCAAAAAAGTATAATACTTGGTCGAATCGAACAAAATTTAAAACTGGTAGTTTTTGAGCATGAAAGCGACTTAGCTGGTTAATGTGTTCGGCATCGATGACGCGGTCCGAGCTTGGTGCGGGACAAGGTCTCAGCCCCCAAGCCCGATGTGGCCGAGCGAAGAGCTCGGCACTCCGAGAGGTGAAGCCCCCAGTCTAGCTGAGGTGATGGAGCAAGTCGCCGGGTGACACTAGAGTCTCCGGCCGAGTAGGTTGATGAAGCGACGATGCGGGGTTGCCAACACAGGGCAGCATTCCAAGGCGACGACACAATTCGGTCGATGGAGGTGGGCGACGAGGACACCACGCCGAGGGGATAGTGCGGCCCGATCTAAGTAAATTACCTGCACAGGTAAAATAGTGCAAGCCAGAGATAATAATACATATATATAAATCTTTTACTTAATGAATTTAAGTAAAGTAAATAATTAGAGAAATATGGCCTGAATCGCCTAAGGTTGTCCCGACAGAGTTGCCACGGAGGTGCTGGCACAAGGGCGTGCGCTAAGGCGACGCCACAACTTGATCAATGCAGGCAGGACGACGCCATCGGCCCACAGAGTTGACCGTGTGACACAGTCGAAGTTGATTGCCTACACTCATAAAATAGCGCAGTCCAAAAATATAATAATAATAAGAAGAAATCCTCCACTTATAATTAATTTAAGTGAAGTAAATAATTAGAGAAATATAGCCTGAGAGCCGAGGTCTGTTTGCGGACGCAATGTTCGTAAGATTGTGAACGAAGACGCACGGACGAAACACCGATTAATGCAAACCTAGTTTGCACTGCTCATCAATTAGACTTAGCTAGCTCACATCCATCCATCTAGGAGGATAGACACACACATGCATGCATGCTCAGGCACATGGGCCACTAGCGCCACACTAGCTCTCACTCTCATACACACATATGAGACATATAGGAGACAGTGAGCACTCTGCTACTGCTTTCAGTCCAATACAGCTCCAGGAGCAACTATGTACTACCACACATGTACACCACATATATATTCAGACATGGAGGAGTAGGGGTATTATCTTTCCAGAGAGCCCCGAACCTAGGTAAACCACCACATGTTGTTTGCCTAATCCCGTCCCCGGATCTCCACTACATCCTTTGCCCTCACCTCAAGCCACCCCGTGGCATTTGTCGTCTCACGAACCCGCCCGCGAGATAACCATGACAACATCTTTTGTCCTACCCTCCTGTGGCAGCGGGGTCCTATTGGAAACTAAGGGATATTAAGGCCTCCTTTTAATAGAGTACCGGAACAAAGCATTAGCACACGGTGCATACATGAACTCCTCAAACTACGGTCATCTCCTGGAGTAGTCCCGACTATTGTCACTTCAGGGTTGCCGGATCATAACATGTAGTAGGTGTATAACTTGCAAGATCGGATCTAGAACATGGATATAATGGTGAAAACATAAACGGTTCAGATCCGAAATCATGGCACCCGGCCCAAAGTGACAAGCATTAAGCATGGCAAAGTCATAGCAACATAAATCTCAAAACACAATGGATACTAGGGACCAGACCCTAACAAAACTGACTCGATTACTTGATGAATCTCGTCCAACTCCTCACCGACCAGCCAGCCTACAAAGGAATAACTCACTCCCAGTGGGGAGCATCATGGAATTAGTGATGGAGAAGGGTTGGTGATGGCGAAGATCGAAGATCCCCCTCTCCTGAGCCCCAAACAGACTCCAAATCTGGCCTCCCAATGAAGAATTGGAGACGGCGGCAGCTCCATCTCATGAAACGCAATAATTTTCTCCCTCATTTTTTCTGGAAAAATAGGATTTTATAGTGTTGGTTTCAGGGTCTGCAGGGCCACCAGGTGGGGACAACCCACCTGGGCGCGCCTGGAGGGGGTGGCGTGCCCTGGTGGGTTGTGCCCACCATGGTGTCCCCCTCCGGTGGTTCTTGGCTCCAGAAATTTTCTTTTATCGTATAAAAAATCCTCACAAAGTTTCGTTCCATTCTGAGAACTTTTATTTCTACACAAAAACAATACCATGGTAGTTCTGCTGAAAATAGCATCAGTCCGGGTTAGTTTGATTCAAATCATGCAAATTAGAGTCCAAAACAAGAGGAAAAGTGTTAAGAAAAGTAGATATGGCTGAGATGTATCAGCAGTCCCCGCTAAACATTTCCGTTCATATATACATCCCACAAAGTCGCTCCAAGGAAAACGTTTCTGTTCACAGGTACATCACACACAATTTTCCCCGTTAAATCGTTTGTGATAGCGTTGCCATTGCACACGATATTAACAATTTTATCATTTGCATTGTTGAATGCATCACACACGGTGCGTAGTGTGGCAAAGGTTGTCCATCACACACAGTTTTTTGTGGTAAACATTTGCGTAAGGTGGCCTAACACAAACAATTTTCAAGAGAATGTCATGTGTGATTGTTCATTGATCCAACACGGTTTATTCCAAGAGACTATATGCGTTGCCTGAGGTCATCGCCCACGGTGTTTTCTCAATAACCGTTTGCAATAGAAAACCCAATTAGCATGCTAATTGGCCATTAGCAGGCTAATTTCCCTATTATTAATAATCCATTTATTAATCTAATTGACATTCATATTAAGCACATAATATATTTCATTTCCATATTAAGGAAGTAGGATTTCATAATTGAAATACATCAGAGTACAACATGATATTGTCGGATTTCAGGTTCCGGCAGACCCTCTAGGTTCGAACACTGGGGTGCGCGCGGAGATCTCGCCCTCTACCTACCTGCACCTCGCGGCCTCGCTAGGATCTAAGCTATGAAAGGAACAACACAAGAGACACAGGGTTTATACTAGTTCGGGCCACCATTGTGGTGTAATACCCTACTCTAGTTTGTGGTGTGGTGGATTGCCTCTTGAGCTGATGATGAACAATACAAGGAAGAACAGCCTCGTGAGGGTCTGCTCTTGGCTGGTGCTATGAACTGCTAGAGGGAGTTCAATCGCTCTTTCTGCTGGTTTCCCGATGATGATGATCCTGCCTCTACCTTGTGGGTGGCTAGTCCTATTTATAGGCAAAGGCCCTGGGCCTCTTCCCAAATATTGAGCCGGAAGGGCGCCAACAATTGGCCATTTTGAAGGGGAACATCTAGTACACTTATCCTGACTAAAGTTGGTCCTCGCCTATCAAAGGTCTGGTGGTGACGCCGGCTTGTGCTCCACAATGACTTCCTTCCTGCCGTTGCGACGGTCTTGGTCTTGTTGCACTGAAACGGATGCCTTTGCTTGATGCTCTCACCTACGCTTGCTCCCTTTGCACCAAGGAGGAAAGAAGGACACTGCGTGGGCTGGCGCCCGCCTGGCGCCCTTGGTCGTCATGGCTTGCGTCATGGACACCTCGTGAGGTACCCCGCCTTGATATCTCCGCCTCCTCGCGAGCCAGCCTGATGAGGCCGTGCCTGAGGAAGCTCCCTATCGTCCACCCCGCGAGGCTTGGCCCCTCACGAGGGTCTTGAGCTCGTGCTGATGAAGATGGGCCGTGCTGGGCCGCCCCTTGAGCCACGCCGCAGGCCGCATGCAGGCAAGTCTGGGGACCCCCGTTCCCAGAATGCCGACAGTAGCCCCCGGGCCCAAGGCGCGCCCGGACTTGGCTGAGCAGAGAAGCGAAGGGGCAAGTGCGTAGCGCTGCGGGCCCTAACAGCCTGCGGCCTCGGGCGCCGCGCGGCGGTTGGTTGGTCGTGGGTGCCTGACGGCCCATTGTTAATGATGGCGTCTTTTGCGGAGGCACGTGTAGTTAGCGTTCTCTAGGACCTGTTCCCTGTGTTCCCTGTGAGGAATCGAAAAGCGCGCCCCATGGGGGCTTGTAAGATGTATGTGGTTCTGTTTGTTAATATAGTCCTTGCCATGAAGTAGTGCGAGATGCTTATTCCGTCTTAGCTTAGTTCTTCCTTTCGAACCTCACGAGGGCTTGGTGCTCTACGCCGACAGGACCCGTTCCCAAGGCAGGCTTCAGCCGTCGCTGGTATGCCAGGTCGCGATGCCGTGGTCAAGGCCAAGAGGTGACCGGCCCGGGGTCCAGTAAGAGCCCCTGAGTCGCGATGCTCAGGAGGTCCCCTTTAGCGCTCAAGCAGCCATCGTTCGGTGAGAAAGGAACGCGACGTTGCTAACACGGGATTGCATTGGATGTGGGGACGATGCTGCGATAGCTAGTGTTTCCGGAGGGTGACTTATCTCGAGAGTCAGGAACCGCTTCCTGGTGTGGTGCTAGGTCCGTGCATCGGTCGGCGAGGAGTTACCCGGCGAGGTCCCCGTGTGCCTCTTCCCTCTCGCCTTTGCTCCCCTTTCTGCTCTACGTCCTCGGGTCCTGGCCCTCGAGCAGGTCTCAGCCGTCGCTGGTATGCTAGGTCGCGATGCCGTGGACAAGGCCAGAGGGTGAGGGCTGGAGAGCCAGTAGGAGCCCATGAGTCGCGATGCTCAGGTACCCCCCCTTTTAACGTGCAAGCGGTTCGCGCGGACGAGGGTGAAGAAGACGCCGTGAGGGCCTCGCCTGGCGCTGCTCCTTGAAGGGATCCTGCAGGCCCACCACCAGAAGAACAAGAGTCCGCTATGACAAGCGGCGGTCAGCCGTTGGTTGCTTCAGAGAGGTGACGAGGCACTGAAGGCCTGACGAGGTGGCGCTGTGCGGGGCTGCCGTGGCCAGAGCTCAGCCATTCAGGTTTTTTGGTGTTGCAGGGACGGACCCATGCGCAAGCGTCGTGCCGTTGGGGAGCAGTTCCATCGGTTGGTGTCAGTTGAGCGGGCAACTAAGTCAAGCACGTTAATCACGAAGAAGCGAGTTCATTTAGATAGATGTAGGGAAGGCAGACATCACTGGGTCTGGCCCGAGCGACTTGGGGATGATGCAGCCCGAGGGGCGCCCCCAACAAAGTAAGCTAGGAACATAAAGTAAAAAAGAAAAGGGATACATGCCACAGGGACGGAGCCACGCGGCCTGGGAATAATGCAGCCCTGGGGGCGCTCCCAGCTGGAAACGAAACTTGAAGGATGTCACTTGATAGCGTTGAGCACGAAGGGGTGTGGAAGTAGCAAACGTCGCGGGCTGCGGAACCTGATCTTCACGAGCCCCTAGGCCCAGGAGCCTCGGGAGGTTCCGGAGGCGCTCATGGCTCCTCGTGGGCCATCTCCATCTCTGCCAGGGCTGCGGAACGCCTGGCCTCCTGAGCCTCCAAGATGGTCCTCATGAGGTGCTGGTATGTGGCGGCCGCGTTCGGCAAGCCGCAGGGGTGGGCCTTTGCAGCACCCCGCACGTGAGGGCCAGAAGCGCTCCTGAGAGGCGGCTCGGTTGAGCCCTGGGATGTCGATGCAGACGTGCAGCCCACCATCCTCGCCTGGATGGGGAGCTGCGGCGGGTAAGCGGCGGCTGCCACTCATGACTCTTGACTCCTGCAACTCCTGCGTGATCTGACTGACGAACTCCTGAGGCTTTGGCCCTCCTTGCCTTGCTCCTTCCTGAGGGAAACGTGCTTTGAAACACGCCTCCAAGTGGTGCCCAAGCGCCTCCCTCGTGACCTTAGCAAGGTCGGTGGCCCTCCAGGAGGGAGCCCCTGAGCCTTGCTTGAGGAGGGCGCCGGGCGCACCTTCCTATGCAACAGAAGGAGGTGCCCCCTGAGCAGGCGCAGACCCTGAGGGGCCTTCCTCCTGAGGGGTTAGGCTTGGCGATGTCTTCTTCTTCTTGGGAGCGGTCTCAGGGAGCCTCCTGCTCCCGCGATCTGGGTCTTCAAGTGATGCGGCCTGAAAAGCTCGCTCCAGGGAGCACACTGCGTCTCTTTCTTCACAAGGAACCGTGATGACTCCACCGCTTCCTGGCATCTTGAGGACGTTGTAGCCGTGATGAGTCACGGCCATGAACTTGGAGAGAGCTGGGTACCCGAGGATGGCATTGTATGGCAGGCGAATGTGGGCGACGTCGAAGTCAATGAGCTCGGTGTGGTAGTTGTTGCACGCCCCGAAGGTGACAGGGAGGTGGACCTGCCCAATCGGAACCGTGGAGCCATCGGTGACTCTGGAGAAAGGCTTGGTTGGCTGAAGCTGATTGTAAGGCACTTGGAGATTGTTGAATGTCTCTATGGGCAGGACGTTGAGCCCTGCCCCGCCGTCGATGAGGGTCCTGGTGACTTGTGCGTTGCTGATGACTGGGGAGCAAAGCATCGGGAGGACTCCGGCTGTGGCCGCGCACTTGAGCTGATCCACTGAGCTGAACGTGATGGCGTACGCCGACCACCTGAGGGGGCGCGTGGCTTCGAGCTTTGGGAAGACTGCATTCACTTCGCGGGCGAATTGCTTGAAGATGCGTTGAGAGGCAGGGGCTTGAGCTCCACCCAGGATGCAGGCGATCGCGTGCGGCTCCTGGAAGCCCCCAGCCCCCTCGTCCTGATGATGGTCCTCGTTTCTCCTTGGTTGCGGTGGCAGTGGAGGGAGGCCTGCGTTTCCTTGCGGACGATCCTCGCGAGGCTGATCCCTCCAGTCTCCCTCGCGAGGCTGCCCCTGCCAGCGATCTTCGCGAGGTCGGTCGCGCCACCCTTGGCGAGGGCCGCGGTCTTCCCAGCGTCCTGCGTTCCTTCCTCCTCCTCGGCCGCAGCCTCGATCGTTGTGGTCGGGGCGTCGACCGATCCTCCCTTCTCGCATGGCTCGGAGCTCTTGACATTCGTTGGTGTTGTGGGTGTGGAGGTCGTGGTACACACAGTACCGGCTACCCTTGAAAGACTCGGGCTGATCTCTACCCCGCTTGGTGTCTGGTTCTGCCGCGAGCACGGCAGACCCCTTGCGCTTCACGTCCTTGGCCTTGGATTTGTTCTCTTCTAGGTCTGCGGCTGGCAACTCGAGGAGGGAAAGGCGCCCTTCCTCAGCCCTGGCGCACTTTGTCGCCAAGTTGAATAGCTCCAAGGAAGTGCACAGATCTTCATGCATCGCCAGCTCCTCCTTCATCTTGACGTCACGCACACCGTCGGAGAAGGCTGAGATGATGGCCTCCTTGGTCACCTTGGGAATCTTGAGGCGAGCGTTGTTGAAGCGCTGGATGTACTTCTGCAGGGTCTCCCCTGGTTGCTACTTGATGCGGCACATGTTGCTCACGGCAGGTGGCCGGTCGCGAGTACTTTGGAAGTTGGCGATGAAGTGGGTGCACATCTCATCCCAGGAGGAGATCGTGCCAGGAGCCAAGTTCAGGAGCCAGGTGCGGGCCCTGTCCTTGAGTGCCATGGGAAACCAGTTCGCCATGACCTTCTCGTCCCTGTTGGCGGCTTCGATGCCCAGCTCGTAGAGCTGGAGGAACTCCGCAGGGTCGGCCGTGCCATCGTAGCGAGGGGGCAGGTCTGGCTTGAACTTGCCGGGCCATGCGGCGCTGCGCAGCTCGGTGGTGAAGGCGCGGGAGCCTGCTGTGGCCACGGGAGGCCTTTGGTGATGAAGAGCTTGGTCTTGCGGGTCCCCATGCGCTGCAGCTGGGAGCAGCGCGGGGTCTTGGCGTGTTGGAACAGGAGCGTGGTTGCGACGGGCTGGAGCAGGGAGCACTCGGGCAGCTTCTTGGGGATGAGGGACCTCTTGGCAACTCTGCACTTGCCGCGCTGGCGCTGGACGGAGTGGGTTCCGCCCAGGGGCCACGCGCCTTGGGGCCAGGGAGCCCTCTTGAGGGGGAGGCGGCTGAGGCGCCCCCGGAGCTTCATTTCCCGCGCAGGGCGGGGCGCGGTGCAGCGAGATGGACGGCGCGGGGGAGCCCCCTGCGGCGTGGACGAGCTCGGCGACGCGGTCGAGCCACTCTTCATAGACGTTGTCGACTGGGCGGTAGCGCAGAAGCTCGTTTGCCGCGACGAGCGCAGCAAGAGCCTCCATGGGCGCGCGGAGTGCGCGGGACGAAGAACCAGCTGGGGTGAGTGAGGGAGTAGCAGTGCGGCCGTCTCGCCTCATGGACGGATGCTGGGATGATGCTTGCTGCTCGTTTCCCGCCGGGCCGGTGGCGGCGTTGACGGCAGGCGACGGGGAACGGCGGCGGCGGCCGCCGACAGGGGCCGTCTGGACGACGCGGGAAGCGAGAGCGGCTCGGCGCTCGGCGCGGGCCCGACGAGCGTCTGACATGGATGCGATGGTCGGTGAAGAACAGGGCGGCGGGAGACGAATTCCGGCGCACCCCCTACCTGGCGCGCCAAATGTCGGATTTCGGGTTCCGGCAGACCCTCTAGGTTCGAACACTGGGGTGCGCACGGAGATCTCGCCCTCTACCTACCTGCACCTCGCCGCCTCGCTAGGATCTAAGCTATGAAAGGAACAACACAAGAGACACAGGGTTTATACTAGTTCGGGCCACCATTGTGGTGTAATACCCTACTCTAGTTTGTGGTGTGGTGGATTGCCTCTTGGGATGATGATGAACAATACAAGGAAGAACAGCCTCGCGAGGGTCAGCTCTTGGCTGGTGCGATGAACTGCTAGAGGGAGTTCAGTCGCTCTTTCTGTTGGTTTCCCGATGATGATGATCCTGCCTCTACCTTGTGGGTGGCTAGTCCTATTTATAGGCAAAGGCCCTGGGCCTCTTCCCAAATATTGAGCGGGAAGGGCGCCAGCAATTGGCCATTTTGAAGGGGAACATCTAGTACACTTATCCTGACTAAAGTTGGTCCTCGCTTGTCAAAGGCTCTGGTGGTGACGCCGGCTTGGGCTCCACAATGACTTCCTTCCTGCCGTTGCGACGGTCTTGGTCTTGTTGCGCCGAAACGGATGCGTTTGCTTGATGCTCTCGCCTGCGCTTGCTCCCTTTGCACTAAAGAGGAAAGAAGGACACTGCGCGGGCTGGCGCCCGCCTGGCGCCCTTGGTCGTCATGGCTTGCGTCATGGGCACCTCGTGAGGTACCCCGCCTTGATCTCTCCGCCTCCTCGCGAGCCAGCCTGACGAGGCCGTGCCTGAGGAAGCTCCCTGTCGTCCACCCCGCGAGGCTTGGCCCCTTGCGAGGGTCTTGAGGTCGTGCTGATGAAGATGGGCCGTGCTGGGCCGCCCCTTGAGCCACGCCGCAGGCCACAGGCAGGCAAGTCTGGTGACCCCCGTTCCCAGAACACCGACAGATATAGCTTCAGCACTCAGCTACCGCATTACACAACTGCACCAATACCAAGTTTCACATGCAACATCTAGAACCTTTCAAAATTATCATCATAGACGGTACATAGACAAATGCATCTCATCTGGAAAATTCCTGAAGCAGAAGGTGAATATTGAGCCTTCATTCATATTGAAGGTCTTTGCAACTTTAGGCTAGTGCCTATGGACGATTGACCGTCCATTCTTCATCCTCTTCAGGAACACTTCAATATTGAACTGTGGGTGTTGTATGAAAACCTTCCTCGCCTCCTGACAATAGATGTGGTTTGATAGCTAATCATCAGTGAACTGCTTTGGAAAGGCCTGAAAACAAGGATGTGCATAAATATCTTCTCTATATTGAAAATGGGGCAAAGGTATAAAAAAAGGCAAGGTATAATAGTTAGTAGCATCTTGTAGTGAACTGATGTCTTCTTGATTGTGCAAACAAAGATCTTGTTGTTTTTTGTCGCTAATTTCTTTATCCTAACAATCTTTCTGAGTTTCTTGACTTGATTGATATTCATGGACAACTCATTTACCCATATGCCAAAAGGGCCGAACAGTGGGTCAAAACCTCTGATGGCAGGACCTACATGTTTAAGACGAAATTGTTAAAAACCTAAATATTGGAATGGTTCCTACAATTGCACAATAATGTGCTATTAGACAACGGACCATGCATGTGCTAACCTCAATTGTAAACCTCAGTGATTCCCATTGTTTCCCTACAACACATATAAGGTAGTTAGTCATCAGATTAAGTAAGGGTTCACATGCTATCAGTAAAATATGTTGATGAAAAATAAGCACATTGCAGATTCCCCAGATTAATTCAACCCACATGGAAAACCCATTTATCCCAACCAAGCATGATTAAGAACCAGAAAATATAGCACTTGTATAAGTTTCTCATGTATTAAGTGTAGCCAAATTTGTTTTATTCGTCACATGCACAACAATACAAAATTCTACCCACGACAATTGGACATCGTATTACAGAATTGAACCAAGCAGTTCACTAAACACCACAACAAATGAACCAAACATTAACTGAGCATCACATTGCATAGTATAACATACTCCTGATAGAAGATCAGACAGTTAACCAAACCAAGCATGCTTAACAACTTGGAAATATAGCAATTATATTTGTTTCTCATGTATTTAGTACAAACAAATTCAATTTATTCCTCACATGGTATAAAATAATAGAATGCACCCACAACAATTGAACATCGCATTGCATAATTGAACCAAACAGTTAACTAAACACCACAACAAATGACCAAACATTAACTGACCACCACATTGCACAATATAACATACTCCTAATAGAAGATCAGACAGTTAACCAAACCAAGCATGCTTAACCACTTGGAAATATAGCAATTGTATTTGTTTCTCATGTATTTAGTATAGCCAATTCGATTTACTTCTCACATGGTATACAATAACAGAATGCACCCACAACTATTGAACATCGAATTGCATAATTGAACCAAACAGTTAATTAAACACCACAACAAATGTACCAAACGTTAACTAAGCACCACATTGCACAATGTATAACCAACAAGCATGCTTGACAACTTGGAAATATAGCAATTGTATTCGTTTCTCATGTATTTTGTAAAGATAAATTCAATTTATTTCTCACATGGAAGACAATACAAAATTGCAGCCTGAAGAATTGAATATCACATTTGCAGAATTGAACCAAACAGTTAACTGAAGACAACAACAAATTAACCAAATAGTTAATAAGTGAGCACCACATTGCACGACATATAGAACATATACACTAGAGCAACAGATTGCATGGTAAAATTAGATAGCACAATTCATTAGAATTTGCTAAGGAAAGGCAGGGGCCGCACACGCAATGGGTAAACCGAGCATGCTTAACCGGCATAGCTAGCAAATGGTAAGGTTCTCCTCCAAGATCTAGGGGTTGACATGAATGGCAGCCATCGCGACCTCATCCGCGCGTGTGGCCGCGAGTTGCTTCTCCACTGCCAAATGCTCCTTGAGCTCCTGGCTATACTGCGTATACCATGGCTTAGGATGTCGCTTATTTGGTGGAGGGGACGGTGATTTGGGTGGAACGTGTTGTGCCGGCGGTTGGAGCATGTGGGATTTGGAAGTAGGAGGAGGATAGGGGTCGGGTGTGGATTACCTGCCTAGATAGACGAGGTCCAGCAGCATGAAGCAGGGTCACCGACGAGGAGGCGGTGCTGCAAGCAAGGAGTGAAGGTTTCAACTTGGAAAGGAAGGCAGAAACAAGGGAAATGTGGCTTTTGGTAAGGGGAAAAGTGCGGGGAGGTAGATATTCCCGCGGAAGTCGAAAATTTTGAATCGGTTCGGCGAAAAAATTGGCGCGCAAAGTGTCATCAGACACGATCCCTTATTCAGAACTGTGTATGATATGTGAACATCACAAACAATTCAGATAGCTTGACCCGTGTGTGATGAGTTTGAACGTCAAAAATTTTGGTTCAAATTTCTCTGGTTACAGTGGTCATCCACGGCATTGCATAATTTGGGTACACAAAGAAGAGTACAACACACTCAGACTTCTTAATTGAGCAAGTTCAACAATTAAACAAAGTTAGCTGACCTAAACATTACTCTAACAAATTAAAGACTGGCGCTCTTAATTAAAGAAAACAAAGAGTACTACTACGGCTGGTGCTCGTCAATCTCCGCCACCTCCTCCATGTCCCGCTCGCGCCCGACGGTCTCCTCGGGAAGGGGCTCCATGGCATCCATCGCACCATACTCGGTAAGAATCTCGCCATCCACGTCATCCATCTCCTTGGAAAAGGCCACCACAAGCCGGGCATGGGCGGCTGTGATCTAGGCTTGGACGAGCTCCGTCGTGGCATGGTATGCGGCGGAGGAACGGATGGCTGCTCGAACACTCTCGGCGATTGCCAACTCTTCGGCCGTGGGTTGTCGACCGTTGTTGGAGAAGCTTCGTTCGATTTGTGCGGTGACCGCCATGAGCTGGGCGTGGGCAGCCTCGACATGGTCATGGGAGGCCTCCATCAGAGCTAAGGGCGCCGCTGCGGAACGTACAACTGATGTGTAGCTCTCGCCAGTTGCTATCCCCGAGGCAGATGTTGCTTCCGCCACCTGAGAAGCAACAGCGGCCGTTTGGGCTGCCTTGGCCGCCCGGTCGTAGATTGCAGCCATGCTCATGCACCTTGTTAGCACGTGCATGGCGGCTGCGGCCGCGCTCTCGCCAGAGTGGGCTGCCAAAGTTGCCCTCACGATGCGGGTCCACGTCCCCATCTTTCACAAGCGACAATTGAACAGTGAAATGATATTTGGGGAGCGAGCTAGTGTGCTTTACATGCCGGCTATGGACTATAGCTGACACACCTTCTCACGTAAGCCATAAGCATACTATACACCGACAGTGCTCCAGGATATTTTGTACTACATCTCACACGGTTTGTGATAATAAACTATGGGGTTCTACTTGATTTTTCATCTTGATTTGAATTACATAATGGGGTCACATCGGCAATGGATGGTGTTTGAATTGCTAGAACTTTTATCTGCAGTAAACCTGCAACTATATGTGTGTCATAAAAAAATTGGAATTATTCAGGGTTTGTGTGGACATTTTATACATTAAATTGGTTTTATAGCCATTTCAGGTGCACAATTCAAAATAAAACTACATGCACATGCTCCGGTGCACCAACATGGGTTGTAAAATCATATATGTGTCCATGCGTTTATGCTTATGTCCCATGCAAGAAATGGAGATGAATTTTGAACACCACGGCACCATGGCTCTCCGGCAAACGTTGAGGTACTCTTTTGTAATTCTAGTAAATCCAAAACCCGTCTGAAATTCATGAACCTTGGCATTTTATGTGCATAATTGAAATTTGAACTACATGCGCATGCTCCAGTGCATATAAATTGGTTGAAAGATCAAATATGTGTCCTTGGGTGCATGCTTAGGTCCCATGCAAGAAATGGTAATGAATTTCCAACACCCTGCCACCATCACTCGGCTGTAAACATTGAGATACCTGGTTTTTAAATTCTAGTAAAGCAAAAACTCGTCTAAAATACATGAAACCTGGCATGCTATCATGGAGCGGCATCAACATGTTGTGGTAAAATTTTTATCCCATTTGGGGCCGGTTTGGGTATAAGCTTCTCACAAACTAGAGCTTCTCACAACAAGCCTGATGGTTTCCGTAGGGAACACACCACCTTTGGGGATGAAATGATATCCGCTGCCTCGTATTGCTTTCGAAAAAATTCTAGTGTCAACATAGAACAACAGGAGTGTGGTGTTAAATTTTGGAATTTTTCAGGGTTCATTTGGACATTTTTATACATTAACTGGACTTTCTAGGCATTTTATGTGCAGAATTTAAATTTGAACTACATGCACATGCTCCAGTGCATATAAATTGGTTGAAAAATCAAATTTGTGTCCTTGGGTGCATGCTTAGGTCCCATGCAAGAAATGGGAATGAATTTCAAAAACCAGGGCACTATTGATTGCCAGCAAAACATTGATATACTTTGTTTTTAAATTCTAGTAAATCCAAAACTCGTCTGAAATTCTTGAAACTTGGCATGCTATCAAGGAATGGCACCCAACGTGATGTGGTATTTTTCGTGTCCATTTTGAGAGAAGGCGCACTCGAATAACAGCCATCAAAGGCATTTTGAAAAAGTAGCTGCCACTTTAATATCTCAAACGTTTGTATAATTCAAATCATGTGCGTTCTATTAACCATTCACGTGACGGCACATGTCTTGGTTTTAATGGCTATAGGAGGTGTCGTGCGGATAGCTTCTTAACTGAACGGGAGGAGTGCGAGTGTAGTCCAGTGCGCAGCCTAACCGAGAGGTGTGCAAGCTGTCCTCCAATGCTCAGGCTCAACGGGAAGCGTGCGAGCTGTATGCTGCGCAGACTCACTGGGAAGCGAGCCCTTTGACTTCCATGGCCACCCGCCTTCCTCTCCATTAATGGTGCTCGAGACGCTGTTTAATACGGGCAACCTTACTGTTCGCCTCCCATTCCCCTCCCTCCGGCAGACCTCCACCAACGCCATGGCGCAGAAGGATCATCTTCCACTAGTCTTCAAGTTTGGTGAAGTCGACTCCGAGATGGAGGAGATAGAAAATAAGGAGGAATGGGGCCTCATGGACATAGCGCTGAACGAGTTGGCCATGGCGGTTGCTGCCCCCGCTCCCGTCCCAGCTCCCATCCCCGCGCCCGCGCCAGCGACCATCCCCGTAGCATTGACGGGCTGGTCACCGAGCACTATCACAGAGCTGGAAGCCGTGGGCGTCAGCGAGGCCTCCGTGGACCCGCGCGATCTCGTGTACATGCCAGCACCAGTGCACGTGCCCCGTGCCCGTGCGCACCCCTCCACCCGCCGCGGCGTCGGTCCCCGTGCGTTTGGCTACACCCACCGCGCCCGTGCCCGTGTGCGCGCCCCCCTCAGCGGCATGGGACGCTGCCATCGACTGCTACCTCTCAGCACAGCCAGTTGTTGTGCTCCTGCGCCCCGCCCGTCGATCGCGCGATCGCATGATGTTTGATTTACAAGTGAAGAACATTCTGTGCTCCCTTTAAGACTTCAACAATGACGGCGTGGCATGCCGCCTCCGCCGCCGCCGGAAATAGTTTTTTGGACTTTAATACTATATCTCGATCATCTGAATATAAATTTGCAGTGTGACTGAATGAAAGATATGGTTTGAACGAACTTGCGCTTTCTCTCTTAATGATAGACTTATCAAACGATTTTCTTTTGAAAAAACGTCAATGGTTTTTAAATATAAAACACTCATCACAATCGTTTTAGTTAGAACACTCGTATGCAAACCGGCAGCTTCCCCAGGAAGCCAAGGGAAAATGTGCCAAGCAGGATTTGTGCAGCTCTTGATCGCAAACGTTTTAGATAGAACACTCATATGCAAAGTGAGAGCTATGGTCTTCCCCCTTAAGTCAAGGGAAAATTCACAGCGCAGGATTTGTGCATCTCTTCAACGCAAACGGTTCAGATTGAATACGGTATACAAATCCAGACTTAGGCGCTAAGCCAAGAGAAAATGTGGCAAGCAGGATTTCTGCATCCCTTCAACGCAAATAGTTGTTTTGGATGACCCGTGTGCAAGCACTTACAAACAATTTGGTAAGATTTGCATCTGTCATATTAGGTATGTTGCCATTTGTCAAACTGGAAAGATTGAAATTTCTTGATCTAGTAACATTCCCATTTGTCAACCTTGTAACACTGCGATTTGTCAAAATATGCAGCTAAAAATCACTAGCACTATCTAATTTTTGCAACTAAAATTCAGTAATTAAGCATAGATTTCATTCATAGATTAAGTAGTCGTTCTTTATACAAATAGTTTAACTTGACAGCTGAACCGACCTAACTTTTCCCCAATTGTTGCCATATATACTAAAATAGCAGGCCAGTAAGCATTGGGATTTTGGGGCATTTCACCGAGTCGGGCGGGAAGCTTGCGCATGAACCTGCGAGGTTGCGCAGGAACAGGCTCACCGACGATTCATTAGCGCCACTTTGAGCCACCGTTTAGCCAAAAGAATGCCCCTGCACGCAGCGCAAGCTTGCGCTGTAAGCCATCTACGGCAGCGGGGTGACAATATGTGCGAGAGGAGGACAAAAGGCCATGTACACATATGGTTAATAAAAAAATGTTTGCGATTTAATTATCTATTATACCCCCGTCCTGGTTTATAAGTAGGATTTAACTAATAAAATATGAATGCATGTCGCCAAAGATTATATAGTTCGATTCGTATTTGAACATAGTTTCCAATTATATAATTTTTATAACATGCATTAACATTTTGTTGGTTAAATTTAAGGGCAAAGTATGGCACATAATATAAAGGGGACTATAGACCAATACAGAGGTAGTAGCACACAGCTGCTCGTTACGCAGCGATGCAACTGTCGCTCGGCTTGTAGGCGACCATTTCCTGCGTACATGTTCAACTGCTCTATGCGTGTGGTTGCTTGCGGTTGAGGCGGCCGCGACGCGCTCCGCTCGCGTCCCGCCGCGCGCGCTCTGCTCTTGCGCCCCTCCGGGTGCTCTGCCCTCGTCCCTCCACATGTGTTGCCAGTGTTTGGGGCCGATGCATGATCACGCACGTTCGTGTGCATGCGATTGCGTCAGGCGCGGCGCGATGATGCAGTTACCCGTTGCAAAAACTGCCATGCGGCACCGAGAATCCAGACCGCCCGGTCCCCATTTATTCCTGCAGCCATTTACCTTCATCTCTAGCATCGCATGACACAATAAGCACACCGACGACAACACATACAAAGAGGACAACCAGCGGTTCCAATGGCCCTCCTAGCGGGCTATGACGACAACAGCAGGCAGTTCACCATGCATCACATAGTGGAGACCCACGTGAGGGGGAAGGCCCTCTCCTTGGTGTACACGAATGATCCAGTCTCGATGGAGAGCTTCGTCCAAACTATGGAGCAGTTCCTTGCCGAGGACAAGTACCAAGTGGCCGGCTTCGACCTCGAGTTCACCATCGGTCGTGCCGGGCACGATCAGAAGGTTGTCATCGCCCAGTTGTGCGTGCGACACAACGTCCTCGTCTACCACTACCACCTGGCCACAAGGCCTTGTGAGCGTTTCTACAGGTTTATCAACAGCTCTGACTATAGTTTCGCTACGGTGGACACCACCAATGATCTAAAAGTGATCAAGGTTTTGGGCTTGAAATGTCGGAATCTTGTCAACATCCAGGACCACTACAAGGTCTGGGGCAGCAACAACAACAAACTGAATTCCCTGGTTGAGCTCGCCTCAGCCATCATCGACCCCTACTACATGAAGATGAACGATGAGAGCAAGAAGGACAAGAATGCCTGGCACAGTGTTTGGCATGAGAGACTGGATGAACAACACGTCAAGTACATGGCCAAGGACGCATGCACAAGCTACGAGATGTACAAGTGGATCATTGATGTGAGGAAGTATCTTCTTCCTGCCCCAGACGAGGGATCGAGCCACAGAGCAGTGGCGGGAGCATCAAAATAAGTAGATGACTAGACGGTCGTTTCTCCTACTTTAGAATGCATGCAATTGTTTATTAAGGTGTGTGCGAATGATCTGTATAGTCACTTATGTAATTGGATGTTTATTTCAGTTATATATATACATGTTATTCTTATGTAGACAGAGCAAATCACATGGCTTATTAGCAGCA
Organism: Triticum dicoccoides; assembly: GCF_002162155.2. NCBI lineage: Eukaryota > Viridiplantae > Streptophyta > Magnoliopsida > Poales > Poaceae > Triticum > Triticum dicoccoides. Next base: position 594,205,236 of record NC_041391.1, read on the forward strand.
ATCGTCTGTGTTATTATTGGTCTTCGCACACATTTCTGATTACGAACCTGTTAGCCGCATATCACACAAATCTTGTTTAGTTGAAGCATTTCCAGTGTGTTGCCTAATCACACACAGTTCATCCTAGTGAACTATATGATGTATATCGCACACACCCTCATCTGGCTGACTGTTTCTGTTGTTCTGCATCATTGCAAACAATTGTTTTGGATTAACCGTTGGCCACTCATCGCACACGCAAATCTAATATGAACCATGCTTGATGGCACCGCCATCACAAACGTTTTGCATCCTTTTTGACAGTTTTATTACATCACCGTTTGTGATTGATGCATCGCACACAGTTTCATCGAAGGGTCTCTATTCGACTGTCGCGTTTGGACCATCCTACAGTAGTGCATGCATTATCAGAGAGGCACCAATGAGGATGATGAACCCCTCTATGACGGTGTCTAGATTGCATCTTGTGGTTCAGGAACTTGCGGCGGCTAGAATAAAATTTCGTCGACTCCCCTAGGGTTTCTGGAATATTGGGCTATTTATAGAGCGAAGAGGTGGTGCAGGAGGCCACCGAGGTGGGCACAACCCACCAGGGCACGCCTGGGCCCCTTGGCACTCCCAGGTGGGTTATGCTCCCCTCGGGTACTTCTTCAGCCCATCTTGTGTCTTATGGCCCAGAAAAAATCTCCAAAGAGTTTCACTGTGTTTGGACTCCGTTTGGTATTGATTTCCGCGATGTAAAAAACAAGCAAAAAAATAGCAACTGGCACTGGGCACTGTGTCAATAGGTTAGTCCCAAAAAATATATAAAATGATTGTAAAACATCCAAGAATGATAATATAACAGCATGGAACAATAAAAAATTATAGATACGTTGGAGACGTATCAGGGTCTATCTAACTGCAAAGAAGGTGGCACATTACATCCAGGACAACTCAGTCACGGTGATAAGTGACGCCCCTTTGTTTGAGAACATGAACAACCGAGATGCTATAGGCCGAGTGGCGAAGTGGGCCATCGAGCTCCTTCCATTGGATATCAAGTTTGAAGCTAAGAAAGCCATCAAGTCACAAGCCTAGTGGATTTCCTCGCCGAGTGGATGGAGAAGTAGCAGCATGTCCCTAGTATCCCCGAGCATTGGACGATGTTCTTCGACGGCTCCAAGACGCTCCACAGCTCCGAAGCTAGAGTGGTCTTGGTGTCCCCAAAGGCGATCGACTCAGCTACATGCTTCAGACTTCGACTCCTCCAACAATGAAGCCGAGTATGAAGCTCTCTTATATGGGTTGCAGATGGCAATCTCTCTTGGGATTCACCGACTGATGGTCTATGGTGACTCAGACCTAGTGGTCAACCAAGTCATGAAGGAATGGGATATCAGTAGTTCGGCAATGACAGGCTACTGCAACACCATCAGAAAGCTGGAAAAGCACTTTGAAGGGCTGGAATTCCATCACGTACCCCGACTCAAGAACCGGGCAGACAATGATTTGGCTAAGATGGGTTCCACTCGAAAGGTGGTGCCTACAAATGTGTTCCTAGAACACCTACACTCTCACACGATCAAAGAAGACCCTTTCGTGGAGGAGCCCTCACAGCCAGCCAGTCCATCAGATCTGACCGAGGTGGACATTCCCTGCAGTGATTGATCTGGTCCAAGAAATCCTTATGATCACTCCCGAGTGGACCGAACCATATCCGACTTATCTGCTCAGGCAAGAACTTCTAGAGGATGAAGATGAGGCTCATCAGATGGTCTGCCGATCTAAAGCCTTCAGTCATGGGAGATTATCCCTATAAGAAAAGTGCCACTGGAGTCACTCAACGATGCATATCACCAAAAGAAGGGCAACAGATTCGGCAAGAGATTCATTCGAGAACCTGTGGGCACCATGCATCCTCCCAGATGTTGGTGGCCAAGGCATTTAGGGTTGGGTTTTATTGGCCCCATGCCAATGAGGCCGCGCGAGACATAGTGGATCAATGCATCAGGTGCCAAATCTATGCTAATAAGTCACACAAGCTGGCGTCTGCTCTGAAGATGACCCCCCTCTCATGGTCGTTTACCGTCTGGGGGATCGACATGGTCGGCGCTCTCCAGACCGGGGTGAGTGGTTTTACACACCTGTTGGTGACAGTCGATAAGTAAGCAAAGCCCATAAAAAAGTTGGACTTGGCGACTGTCATTCAATTCATGAAGGAAATAGTCTTTAGATTCGGAGTCCCCCACAACATCATCACACACAACGGGTCTAACTTTGACTAGGATGAGTTTTGCGAGTTCTGCTATTCCCAAGGCACCTGGGTTAATTACACCTCTATGGCACACCCGCAGTTGAATAGGCAGGCAGAGCAAGCGAATGGACTGATACTCCAAGGACTGAAGTCTCTCCTTATGCGCGACCTGACGCACACGGTAGGGGCTCGGGTCACTGAGCTACCATTGGTCCTATGCGTCCTGCAGACGACCCCGAACCGTTCCACCAACCACACTCCATTCTTCATGGTGTACAGGTCTGAAGCAGTTTTACCTAGTGATTTACTCCACAACTCTCCACAAGTGGACCTTTACATGGAAGCCGAAGCCAAGGAAGCAAGACAAGACGGCCTCGACCTCTTGGAGGAGGAGTGTGAGTTGGCGCTCATAAGGTCAACGTTGCACCAATGAGACCTATGTGTCGGTGTTGGAACCGGCGAATATCTGGTAGGGGTCCTGAGCTATGGATCTAGGAGTGATGGGGAACAGAGGACGACGAACACGGTATTTACCCAGGTTCGGGCCCTCTCTAGGAGGTAAAACCCTACGTCCTGCTTGATTGTATTGATGTGTATGGTATAATTACAGAGTTGATCTACCACGAGATCAGAAGAGCTAAATCCTAGGCTAATAGGGTTATGGGTGTTGCCCTGCCCCTCGAAAGCTAAAACCCTCTGGTTTATATAGACACCAGTGGGGCTAGGGTTACACATGGCCAGTTATAATAAAGGGAGATCATACTAAATCTTGACTTGGAGGACACACCAAGGCTCCGAAGGTCTTCTATTCGGTCACGGGTCCATCCCTAGCTCGGCTCCATAGTAGCCCATTAGTCCGGCCCATATGGAATAGGCTGGCGGCCCAAGGGCCCCTTAATCCAGGACTCCTTCAGTATCCCCCTAACTAGCCTCCAATGTCGGGGTTTGTAATCGTAATTCGTATATCCTAAAGTCTTCGGCTTGTGAGGCCAGTTCTCCATCTTGCCCTACGTGTGCTCGGAATTGAGTGGTGTCCGGGATCCGGAGTATACTTAGCCATGAAGGTCAAAGTGCCTTAGTGTGAACAGTGTCCTCATCTGACATCTTTCAGTGAAGGGTCACGTCTGGTCATAACACCGAACGGCTGGAAATTCACGATGCGCGGTTCAAGGATACCCCTCCATTGGCATGTCTCATCAAGGTGGAGATCGTGCCCCGCTTTTTAGACAATATGATCAATGATTTCGATCATCCCACCGACGCATAACATCGCGAGTATATCGAGATGTGGAGAGGCCTGCGGCGCGGAAGAAGGGATCCCTGGCCTCTTAGTGGCCTATAAAAAAGGGCGAACGACTGTCGCTATCGGCTCACGCCTTCTTCCTCCTCTCGCCGCTGCTCTCCAAACTCTGGAGCTCTAGCACCCAGTCTAGTTCTTCTGCAAAGAATCTATCCAAGCCCTCCCTTTCTCAAACCATGGCCGGTTCGAGGGCCAACGACAAGTGGGAGGCTTCTGTCGTCACCGACGTTGACATTGAAGACCTGAAACACGCCGGCTACCTGTCCATCGACATCATGCACCGGGCCCCAGAGGAGGGCCAGATCGTCCCCATGCCCAAGCCAGATGAGAGGGTAGTGTTCATCCCCCACTTCATCCGGGGGCTCGGTTTCCCGCTACACCCCTTTGTCCGGGGACTAATGTTCTTCTATGGGCTAGACTTTCACAGTCTAGCCCCCAATTCCTTCCTCCACATGTCGGCCTTCATCATCATCTATGAGGCCCTTCTACGAGTCTGGCCGCATTTTGGCCTGTGGCTGAAGGTGTTCATTATCAAGCCGAAGATCGTCGGCGGTGCCTAGGCGGACTACACAGGAGCAATGGTTAGCAAGCTCACCTGAGTCTAGTGGCCAAAGGGCACATTCATTGATAGCTTCAAGGTTTGGCAGAAAGAGTAGTTCTATATCACAAAACCACGATATGCAACTGCTACCTCTTGAGCATGCGTTGGTTTTTCCCTTGAAGAGGAAAGGGTGATGCAGCAAAGTAGCATAAGTATTTCCCTCAGTATTGATAACGAAGGTATCAATCTAGTAGGAGGCTCCTCCCAAGTCCCACGCGCCTACACAAACAAACAAGAACCTCGCAACCAACGAGATAAAGGGGTTGTCAATCCCTTCACGGCCACTTGCGAAAGTGAGATCTGATAGAGATAATATGATAAGATAAATAGTTTTGGTATTTTTATGATATAGATTGAAAAGTAAAGATTGCGAAATAAGGTAGATCGGAAACTTATATGATAGAGAATAGACCCGGGGGGCATAGGTTTCACTAGTGGCTTCTCTCAAGATAGCATAAGTATTACGGTGGGTGAACAAATTACTATCGAGCAATTGATAGAAAAGTGCATAGTTATGAGAATATCTAGGCATGATCATGTATATAGGCATCACGTCTGCAACAAGTAGATCGAGACGATTCTGCATCTACTACTATTAGTCCACACATCGACCGACTCTTGCCTGCATCATAAGAACAGAGTAACGCATTAAGCAAGATAACATGATGTAGAGGGATAAACTCAAGCAATATGATACAAAACCCATCCTTTTATCCTCGATGGCAACAATAAATACGTGCCTTGCTTCCCATGCTGTCAGTGGGAAAGGACACCGCAAGATTGAACCCAAAGCCAAGCACTTCTCCCATTGCAAGAAAGATCAATCTAGTAGGCCAATCCAAACTGATAATTCGAAGAGACTTGCAAAGATAACCAATCATACATAAAAGAATTCAGAGGAGATTCAAATATTTCTCATAGATAAACTTGATCATAAAACCACAATTCATCGGATCTCGACAAACACACCGCAAAAAGAGTTATATCAAATAGATCTCCAAGAAGATCGAGGAGAACTTTGTATTGAGATTCAAAGAGAGAGAAGAAGCCATCTAGCTAATAACTATGGACCCGAAGGTCTGTGGTAAACTACTCACAACTCATCGGAGAGGCCTTGGTGATGATGGAGAGGCCCTCCGTGGTCGATTCCCCCTCCGGCGGAGCGCCGGCGAAGGCTCCAAGATGGGATCTCGCGGATAGAGAAGGTTGCGGTGGTGGAAATAGTTTTTCGTGGTGCTCCTGGATGGTTTTGGGGTACGAAGATATATATAGGCGAAGGAGGTAGGTCAGGGGAGCCACGAGGGGCCCATGAGGCAGGGGCGCGCTGGACACCCTCGTGGCCGCCTCGACTGCTTCTTGATGTCCACTCCAAGTTTCCTGGATTGCGTTTGTTCCAAAAAGATCGATCCCGAAGGTTTCATTCCGTTTGGACTCCTTTTGATATTCCTTTTCTGTGAAACACTGAAATAGGCAAAAAAAACAGCAATTCGGGCTGGGCCTCCGGTTAGTAGGTTATTCCCAAAAATGATATAAAAGTGTAAAGTAAAGCCCATAAACATCCAAAACAGGCAATATAATAGCATGGAACAATCAAAAATTATAGATACGTTGGAGACGTATCAAGCATCCCCAAGCTTAATTCCTATTCGTCCCCGAGTAGGTAAAAGATAAAAACAGAATTTTTGATGTGGAATGCTACCTAGCATATTTCTCAATGTATTTCTCTTTATTGTGGCATGAATGTTCAGATCCAAATGATTCAAAATAAAAGTTCATATTGATAAAAGAATAATAATACTTCAAGCATACTAACCAAGCAATCATGTGTTCTCAAAATAACATGGTAAAGGAAAGTTCATCCCTACAAAATCATACAGTTTGGCTATGTTTCATTTTCATTACACAAAATACTCCCATCAAGAACAACCCCGGTTTCAGCCAAGCAATTGGTTCATACTTTTAACGCGCTTCAGCCTTTTTCAACTCTCATGCAATACATGAGCGTGACCCATGGATATATCACTATGGGTGGAATAGAATATGATGATGGAGGTTGTGTGGAGAAGACAAAAAATGAGAAAGTCTCACATCAACGCGGCTTATCAACGGGCTATGGAGATGCCCATCAATTGATGTCAATGCAAGGAGTAGGGATTGCCATGCAACAGATGCACTAGAGCTACAAATGTATGAAAGCTCGACAAAAGAAACTTAGTGGGTGTGCATCCAACTTGCTTGCTCACGAAGACCTAGGGCATTTTGAGGAAGCCCATCGTTGGAATATACAATCCAAGTTCTATAATGAAAAATTCCCACTAGTATATGAAAGAGACAACATAGAAGACTTTCTATCATAGAGACCATGGTGCTATTTTGAGCACAAGTGTGGAAAAAGATAGTAGCATTGTCCCCCTTTTTTGGGCCTTTTTTTATTTGGCCTTTCCCCTTTTTTTGGCCTTTCCTTTTTTATTAGGTACACTACTCTAAAAATGATGATCATCACACTTCTATTTTACTTACAACTCATGAATTACAACTCGATACTAGAACAAAATATGACTCTATATGAATGCCTCCGGGGGTGTGCCGGGATATGTGATGACTCAAGAGTGACATGTATAAAAATTATGCATGGTGGCTTTGCCACAAATACGATGTCAACTACATGGTCATGCAAAAAGCAATATGACAATGATGAAGCGTGTCATAGTAAACGGAACGGTGGAAAGTTGCATGGCAATATATCTCGGAATGGCTATGGAAATGCCATAATACGTAGGTATGGTGGCTGTTTTGAGGAAGATATAAGGAGGTTTATGTGTGATAGAGCGTATCGTATCACGGGGTTTGGATGCACCGGCAAAGTTTGCACCAACTCTCAAGGTGAGAAAGGGCAATGCACGGTAACATAGAGGCTAGCAATGATGGTAAGGTAAAAGTGCGTATAATCCATGGACTCAACATTAGTCATAAAGTACTCATATACTTATTACAAAAAAATATTAGCCCTCGAAGAAAAGTACTACTATGCATGCTCCTAGGGGGGAGGTTGGTAGGAGTTAACCATCACGCCCCCCCCGACCTCCACACATTAGGAAGGCAATCAAAAGAGCAGCCTATGCAATAAATTTGTCATACAACGGTTACCATATGTGCATGCTACGGGACTTGCAAACCTCAACACAAGTATTTCTTAAATTCACAATTACATCAACTAGCATGACTCTAATATTACCACCTTCATATCTCAAAACAATTATTAAGCATCAAGTTGATCATAGTAATTCACTTCTCATGATAGTTTTTGTTATACCCAACTTGGATGCCCACCATTCTAGGACCAATTTTATAACCATAGCAAATACCATGATGTTCTAAAAGACTCTCAAAATAATATAAGTGAAGCATGAGAGATCAATAATTTCTACAAAATAAAATCACCACCGTTCTCTAAAAATATATAAGTGAAGCACTAGAGCAAAACTGCATAGCTCAAAAGATATAAGTGAAGCACATAGAGTATTCTAATAAATTCCGAATCATGTGAGTCTCTCCCAAAAGGTGTGTACAGCAAGGATTATTGTGGTAAACTAAAAAGCAAAGACTCATATCATACAAGACGCTCCAAGCAAAACACATATCATGTGGTAAATAAAAATATAGCTCCAAGTAAAGTTACTAATAGACGAAGACGTAAGAGGGGATGCCTTCCGGGGCATCCCCAAGCTTCGGATTTTGGTTGTCCTTGAATATCTTGGGGTGTCATGGGCATCCCCAAGCTTAGGCTCTTTCCACTCCTTATTCCATAGTCCATCAAATCTTTACACAAAACATGAAAACTTCACAACAGAAAACTCAACAGGAAATCTCATGAGCTCCGTTAGTGCAAGAAAGAAAAACCACCACTTAAGGTACTGTAATGAACTCATTACTTATTTATATTGGTGTTAAGCCTATTGTATTCCAACTTCTCTATGGTTCATACCCCCCGATACTAGCCATAGATGCATCAAAATAAGCAAACAACACACGAAAAACAGAATCTGTCAAAATAGAACAGTCTGTAGCAATCTGTAACTTCAGAATACTTCTGGAACTCCAAAAATCCTACCAAAATAGGAAGTCCTAGGTAATTTGTCTATTGATCTAATACAAAAAGAATCAACTCAAAAGCACGTTTCTGTGATTTATTGAACTTTTTCTCGTGAGCGCAAAGTTTCTGTTTTTCAGCAGAATCAAATTAACTTTCACCCAAGATGATCCTATAGGTTCTACTTGGCACAAACACTAACTAAAACATAAAGCCACATCTAACCAGAGGCTAGGTGAATTATTTATTGAATAACATCAAGGAAAAATATTGGGTTGTCTGCCAACAAGCGCTTTTCTTTAAAGACTTTTTAGCTAGGCATTGAGATTTCAATCATGCTAACATGAAAGACAAGAATTGAAGCATAAAGAGAGCATCATAAAACCTGTGACAAACACACTTAAGTCTAACATACTTCCCATGCATATGTCTTTTATAAGCAAACAAATTATCAAGGCAAGCAAAAACTAGCATATGCAAGGAAGAAGACGATAGCAATCTCAACATGAAGAGAGGTAATTTAGTAACATGAAAATTTCTACGGCCATATTTTCCTCTCTCATAATAATTACATGTAGGATCATAAGAAAATTCAACAAAATAGCTATCACATAACATATTCTCAACACGATCCACATGCATGCAAAGTTGACACTCTTCTAAAATAGTGGGATTAACATTAACTAAAGTCATGACCTCTCCAAACCCACTTTTATCGAAAATACCGTAAGATTGAACATACTCCAAATATGTGGGATCTAAAGTTGACACTCTTCCAAACCCACTTTCAATATTATTGTAAACACTATTATCAATCTCATATTCATCATGGGGCTTAAATAAATTTTCAAGAATATAAGAAAAATCACCCCAATCATGATCATTGCAACAAGTAGCTTAGGGTTTTGCATATTATTAGCACAATTGACATCAAGAAAATTTATAGTAAAATCATTGCAATTATGATTTTTATTTAAGGAGTTATCGTGAATCTCTTCATAAATTTCTTCATCATAATTTTCAGATTCACAAATTTCGAGCAAAGCTTCATAAAGATAATCTAGTGCACAAAACTCAATAGCAATTGGTTCATCATAATTGGATCTCTTAAAAAGATTAGCAAGTGGATGAGGATCCATAGATCTTAGGTTCTTTGATTAGCAATAAATAAACAATTGTTCCAACCAAACAAGCAAACAAGTCAAGTAAGACATCAAAGCAAACGAAAAGACGAACAAAAGAAGGGCGAATAAAACGGCAAGGGTGAAGTGGGGGAGAGGAAAACGACAGGCAAGTGCCAAATAATGTAATGCGAGGGAGATGAGTTTGTGATGAGTACTTGGTATGTCTTGACTTGAGCAAAGACCTCCCCGGAAACGGCGCCAGAAATCCTTCTTGCTCCTCTTGAGCATGCGTTGGTTTTTCCCTTGAAGAGGAAAGGGTGATGCAGCAAAGTAGCGTAAGTATTTCCCTCAGTTTTGAGAACCAAGGTATCAATCCAGTAGGAGGCTCCTCCCAAGTCCCATGCGCCTACATAAACAAACAAGAACCTCGCAACCAACACGATAAAGGGGTTGTCAATCCCTTCACGGCCACTTGCGAAAGTGAGATCTGGTAGAGATAATATGATAAGATAAATATGTTTGGTATTTTTATGATATAGATTGAAAAGTAAAGATTGCAAAATAAAGTAGATTGGAAACTTATATGATAGAGAATAGACCTGGGGGCCATAGGTTTCACTAGTGGCTTCTCCCAAGGTAGCGTAAGTATCACAATGGGTGAACAAATTACTGTCGAGCAATTGATAGAAAAGTGCATAGTTATGAGAATATCTAGGCATGATCATGTATATAGGCATCACATCCGCAACAAGTAGATCGAAACGATTCTGCATGTACTACTATTACTCCACACATAGACCGACTCCTGCCTCCATCTAGAGTATTAAGTTCATAAGAATAGAGTAACGCATTAAGCAAGATGACATGATGTAGAGGGATAAACTCAAGCAATATGATATAAACCCCATCTTTTTATCCTCGATGGCAGCAATACAATATGTGCCTTGCTGCCCCTGCTATCACTGGGAAAGGACACCGCAAGATTGAACCCAAAGCCAAGCACTTCTCCCATTGCAAGAAAGATCAATCTAGTAGGCCAAACCAAACTGATAATTCGAAGAGACTTGCAAAGATAACCAATCATACATAAAATAATTCAGAGGAGATTCAAATATTTCTCATAGATAAACTTGATCATAAACCCACAATTCAACGGATCTCGACAAACACACCACAAAAAGAGTTACATCAAATAGATCTCCAAGAAGATCGAGGAGAACTTTGTATTGAGATTCAAAGAGAGAGAAGAATCCATCTAGCTAATAACTATGGACCCGAAGGTCTATGGTAAACTACTCACAACTCATTGGAGAGGCCTTGGTGATGATGGAGATGCCCTCCATGGTCGATTCCCCCTCCGGCGGAGCACCAACAATGGCTCCAAGATGGGATCTTGCGGATATAGAAGGTTGAGGCGGTGGAAATAGTTTTCGTGGTGCTCCTGGATGGTTTCGGGGTACAAAGATATATGTAGGCAAAGGAGGTAGGTCAGGGGAGCCACGAGGGGAGCACGAGGCAGGGGGATGCGCCCACCCCCTTAGGGCACGCCGGCCACCCTCGTGGCCGCCTCGACTGCTTCTTGACGTCCACTCCAAGTTTCGTGGATTGCGTTTGTTCAAAAAAGATCGCCCCGAAGGTTTCATTCTGTTTGGACTCCGTTTGATATTCATTTTCTGCAAAACACTGAAATAGGCAAAAAAATAGCAATTCGGGATGGGCCTCCAGTTAGTAGGTTAGTCCCAAATTAATATAAAAGTGTAAAGTAAAGCCCATAAACATCCAAAACAGGTAATATAATAGCATGGAACAATCAAAAATTAGAGATACGTTGGAGACGTATCAGTGACCTGGGCGGCAGCTCCCTAATTTAGATCCACACCCCTGGCGAGATTTACCTCCTGGACCAGGAAAGGTCTTGACTGGGGATCCGCAGATGAGGTGAAGATGCTGCAAAGACACGTCTCCAGCATGATGGAGACTGACGCCAAATTGGTCAATGTGGTCCAGATAATGCTCGGTCGCTGCATCCTCCCTTGTCAACGGAGGGCAACTCCGATGTGGTCTTACAAGCCCGAAGACCTGGCCACCATGCAGTACTTCTTTGGTACCACTGATGACAAGATATGAAAGTTGTTGTTTAAGCCCGAGGAGGAGTGGCCGTCCGAGGAAGAAGACATCAGTCTCGACGCCACAAATCCCCCGAAGAAAGTAATTGATCTCTTGCCCGTTTCATGTTTTGTCGCTCGTGTTACACAAAATTCAGTCAAAGTTACTTTGTGGTGCCTCTACAGGGCTAGCTTGAGAAGGCCAAGAAGATTGGCAGTTCGACCCTGTCGCCCGAAGAAGCTAGGATAGCTCAGCTGGAGGAGCTGCTGGTCTTGGCGCCTTACAAGGCGCCAGAGAAGAAGGGAAAGAAGAAGAAGGATCTACCGGAGGCCAGGCTTCCATTCAAGAGGTTGTCCGAACACCAAGGCCGGAGCCCCGTTAGTCCAAGAAGAGGAATAGGACAAAGACGAGGAGGAAAGTGCCTCCTCCCATTCCAAGAAGAGGGTGGCAAAAAGCATAAAGCAAAATGCAAAAATAAATTTTATTCATTTGGTTGCCTCCCAACAAGCGCTATCGTTTTACGCCCCTAGCTAGGCATAACGTGTAGGATCTAAGTTTTATCATGTTTATCCAATTCTCTGATCGAGCACTTGGGATTTTTCAAGGATTTTGCACATAAGTTCTCTGTGACAATACTTCTAGGCATGGGATTGAAAAACTTATCGTTGCAAAAAGGATCTCTTATGAATTCAATAAAGTTAGGATGGATACTAGTCATCTTAAGATCACCTTTATCGTTGCTAGAATATGCACCCTTGTTTTTAGTGACTTGAGTAGTCTTGCTAATTTTTACGGGAGTTTTAGTGGAAGCAAAATCGGTACCTAGACTAGAAAAAATTTCTTCCAGATTATCAATCCTAGACGGGCTTTCTTTGATTCTTTCATGGATTATAGTTCCCTTTTCTTTTAACAACTTAAAAACTTCTTCGACTTTTGAACCAACTTTAGTATCATATCTTTGCATTTTTCTATCCAAGTTTTCAATATGTTCTATGGTAAGGATGTTCTTTTCAATAACATCTAGTCTTCCCATAACATGCTCGAGAGTCAATATTGTTTCATTGATCACGAGTGGTGGTGATCCCACTAAATTTCCAAAAGCATTAAAAGCATCAAGAGAAGGACACATCAAGAAATTCCCACCGGTAATCATATCAAGGATGAATCTATACCAAAGTGGTAATGCCCACATAAAAACAACGAAGAAGAACAATGGTAGATTGCTTACGGATAGATCTATTATGAGCATTGCAAATCCTATACCAAGCATCTTTTAAATTTTCTCCTCCCATTTTATTGAAGTTGAGAACCTCGTTCTCAGGGGTGCATGCAATAGAAGAAAATAAATCCATAACGACAAAAAGTGATAAACAAGATTGCACACGAAAAACAGATCTGACGAGAAAAAGGCGAACCAAAAAGAGGGCGAATAAAATAGCAATTTTTTGTGAAGTGGGGGAGAGGAAAGCGAGAGGCAAATGGCAAATAATGTAAATTGCAAGGAGATGAGATTTGTGATTAGGAACCTGGTTGATCTTGATGATCCTCCCCGGCAATGGCGCCAGAAATTCCTTTTGATATCTGCTAGAACTACGTCGGTATTTCCCCAAAGAGGAAGGGATGATGCAGTATAGCGACGGTAGGTATTTACCTCAATGATGAGACCAAGGTTATTGAACCAGTAGGAGAACCTCCTCACACCACATAAACAATACCTGCACACAAATAACAAATACTTGCAAGCCGACGTGTTTAAGGGGTTGTCAATCCCTTCCGGGTACAACGCCTCAAGATAGGCAAATAACATGAGGTGAAAGTGGTAGATATGATAATTAGATCGCGGAACAAATAAATTGCAGCAAGGTATTTTTGTATTTTTGGTTTAATAGATCTGAAAATAAATGCAAAGGAAAATAGATAGCAAAGGCGAATATGATGAAAAGAGACCCGGGGGCCGTAGGTTTCACTAGTGGCTTCTCTCGAGAAAAATAGCAAACAGTGGGAAGACAATTACTGTTGGGCAATTGATAGAACTTCAAGTAATCATGACGATATCCAGGCAATGATTATTATATAGGCATCACGTCCAAGATTAGTAGACCGACTCTTGCCTGCATCTACTACTATTACTCCACACATCGACCGCTATCCATCATGCATCTAGTGTATTAAGTTCATGAGAAAACGGAGTAATGCAATAAGAATGATGACATGATGTAGACGAGATCCATTTATCTATTGCGGATATATAGATCTCATCTTGTTATCCTTAGTAGCAATGATACATACGTGTCAGTTCCCCTTCTATCACTGGGATCAAGCATCGTAAGATCAAACCCACTACAAAGCACCTCTTCCCATTGCAAGATAAATAGATCAAGTTGGCCAACCAAAACCCAAATATCAGAGAAGAAATACTAGGCTGTAAGCAATCATGCATATAAGATATCAAACAAGACTCAAATAACTTTCATGGATAAAAACATAGATCTGATCATAAACTCAAAGTTCATCGGATCCCAACAAACACACCGCGAAAAGACTTACATCATATGGGTCTCCAAGAGACCATTGTATTGATAATGAAGAGAGAGAGAGAGAGAGAGAGAGAGAGAGAGAGAGAGAGAGAGGAAGCCATCTACCTACTAACTACGGACCCTTAGGTCCACAAAGAATTACTCATGCATCATAGGAGAGGCACCAATGGAAATGGTAAACCACTCCATGACGATGTCTAGATTGGATCTGGTGGTTCTGGACTCTACGGCGACTGGAATTGATTTTCGTCGACTCCCCTAGGGTTTCTGGAAAATTGGGGTATTTATAGAGCAAAGAGGCGGTTCAGGGGGCACCTGAGGTGGGCACAACCCACCAGGGCACGCCTGGGCCTCCTGGCGCACCCTGGTGGGTGCTGCTCCCCTCGAGCCACCCCCCAGGTGCTTCCTTGGCCCACTAGATGTCTTCTAGCGCAGAAACAATCCTCTAGGAGTTTCATTATATTTGGACTCCATTTGATATTGATTTCCTGCAATGCAAAAAAACATGCAGAAAACAACAACTGGCATTGGGCACTATGTCAATAGGTTAGTACCAAAAATGATATAAAATGACTATAAAATGATTGTAAAACATCCAAGAATGATAATATAACAACATGGAACAATCAAAAAATATAGATACGTTGGAGATGTATCACACACCATCTCGGATTGAAGCAGTGAAGCGCTCTGCATGCCTCGAGGGATCTAGGATGAATTTTGTGAAGACCATGGTCCATTACCCTAAAATCAAGCCGATGGATATGGCCACTGGTCCCCTGCGAGCTGGAAAAGAACATCGCTGCCCCAGACAGTACTTCCCACTTGTTATGGCCGGTGCCCGGCGATAGAGCTCCAGTGCTCCAAGGATGTAATCATTGACTGAGTGTGTTAAGTTGACAATTGGACCTTTTGCTTCATAATGCGGCCCGTTGTATGTTTTATTCGATGCTAATTTTATTTTGACTCCTGCACGATCATTTTAAATCTCAAAGTTATCAGTCATTGGCTTCAGCCCCCACATAGATTTTATGAGGGGTGTTCGTCTCCGCACTATTAGCTTTAGCCGACGTCTCGTTGCCCAAAAGCGGTAGTGCGTGAGAGAGACTAGGCAATCGAACTATGCAGTTTCATTACTTCCACTTGGCCATAGGAGTTTGACTGCAGGAGCTAGTGACTAGACCCCAGTATTTTGCGATGTGTGGAGAGGCCAAGGCGTGCGTCTTAATCACACGGTTTGTGCTAGAACAAAACCCTTCATGTGACACAGAGGAATCTCCATCGATTCGTGAGTTTAACACTTGTCATCGGATCGCCGACTAGTTCGCGCCTAGTATGATGACCAATTTTTGGCTTTCTCCCCTGAGGTGCTTGACTGGGCTAGCCAAAAGTACAATCACCGGGGTTCTCCCATTACCTTCCTAGCCGAATGGGCGGAACGTAAGAAGGTAAGCATAGGAGCCGGGCAACCCAACTATTGACCCATGACATAGTTCGGAACTGATTCATATAGTGCAATATCCGAGACGCCGAACACATAGTGAAAAGTGGTGCCGGGCTTGATAAATAGGGCTGATAACGGGACCGAACCCTTGGTCAATTAACCGATTTGTATTTTGTGGCCTAATGTGTGTGTGCCGAGCCATTCGAAGAGCGTAAAAAGAATAAGAGGGGCGAGACGAAACAAATGACCGAATACCATGAAAGGTGATTTTATTTCCATAAGCTCCGGACTTCTATCCGTACAATTTGAACTGGCGAGGCATTTATTACAAGTATAAGAACATCTTTTATATAAGAAAGGTTTACACAGGGCCTTGATGTCTGGGTCGAAGCCTCAACCTGTGCCCTGCTACACGTCTACGCCTTTCCTTCAGGTAGGTAGGGGGCCTTCATGTAGAGAAACGTATGCCGGTGGGGGGGTCCTTAAATAGGAATCTTGAGAAGTAGCCGTGTTGTCATAGCTTGATGATGGACGAATCCGGAGATGTACCCATTGTCGTCTGAGGACGTGGTAATTCCATAGTCCGGTTAAGCCGAACGCATGGTGTTGTTGTTTGACGTACGCCCCATGGCCGCCCATGGTATCTTGAGCGCGAAGTTGTGCTGACAAGGCATGTAGAGCGTGACTGTGGTGGGTGTGTCGTCGGGTGAGTGTCCCTATTTTCTACGAACGCAGGCGGGCTCCCATGATAGGGACTGGGATCGAGGCCGCTTACTTGTATCTCTGACCTTTACAGCCGGCTGATACCTAGGCCATGGGGCGTCGCCTTGGTCTTCGGCTGCCAGGGCCGTGGTATGTTCCTTGGTCCGGAGTGAATGCTCTGTGTTGCCATTGATTGTTATAATGCCCAAGGGGCCGAGCATCTTTAGGTTGAGGTATGCATAATGCAGAACAACGTTAAATTTAGCAAACGCTGTCTGGCCGAGGAGGGCATGGTAGCCACTGCGGAAAGGGGAGATAATGAAGATCAAGTCCTCGCTGCGGAAGTTGTCTGGTGAACTGAATACGACTTCCAGAGTAACCATGTCTGAGCAGCGGGCTTCTACGCCCGGAATAACCCCCTTAAAGGTGGTGTTACTGGGTTTGATCCTTGACAGATCGATCCCCATTTTCCTTACTGTGTCTGCGTAGATCATATTGAGGCTGCTGCCTACGTCCATGAGGAATCTCGTGAGGTCATACCCATCGAGAATGGGGTCGAGTACCAGAGCCTTTGATCCTCTATAAAGGATACTGGTTGGATGGTCCCTGCAGTCAAAGGTGATCGGACAAGCCGACCATGGGTTAAACTGTGGCGCTACGGGCTTGACAGCGTAAACATCTCATAGCGCATGCTTCCTCTCCTTTCTTAGTATGTGGGTGGCGTAGATCATATTCACCATCTTAACTTCAGGAGGGAAAGGTTTTTGACCTCCACTGTTCGGCCTGCGAGGTTCCTCATCGTCCTCGCTCCGAGGGCTTTTGCCAGAGTCCTTGGCTGTGAGCTTGCCGGCCTGTTTTATCACCCAACAGTTATGGTTGGTGTGATTGGCGGGCTTTTTAGGGGTGCCATGGATCTGGAAGGGCCTGTCCAAGGTTGCATCCAACTTGGTTGGTCCATCCTGGTTGCGTTTAGAAGGCTTTTTTTGTGACCCAAACTTCGGGTTAAGGAATCTGGCATTTACTGCCGTATCGTCTGCTTCACTGTCATTGTGGTGATGTTTGTTCTTGTTGCACCGTGACTTCACATTCCCGTCCTGAACTTCAGAGGTGCCGGGGGTTTCTGGGTTGGTGCTTCTACGAGCCAGCCAACTATGCTCTCCTGCGCAAAAACAGGTCATCAGCGAGATAAGCGCTGCCATCGTCCTCGGCTTGTCCTGGCTGAGCTGGCATGCTAGTGAAATTCTCGAATGCTATGCTTAAAGTAAGCTATGGTTTTGGCATCCGGACAATAGATGATTTGGTTTTTCTTGGTCAAAAAGCAATTCCAAAACTGCTGGGCTGACTCCCCGGGTTGTGTGATCACATGGCTCAGGTCATCAGCGTCCGGAGACCGAGTGTAAGTGCCCTAAAAGTTGGCTCATAAAGCATCCTCGAGCTCCTCCCAACATCCTATGGAGTCTTCAGGGAGGCTGTTTAACAAGTGCATGGCTGGTCCCTTGAGTTTTTATGGTAGGTACTTGATGGCGTGGAGGTCGTCTCCTCATGCCATATGAATGTGGAGCAAAAAGTCCTCGATCCATACGGTTTGATGTTTACGGGCTTGAATCCTTGAAGGAATTGGTGCTGCATTACCTTATCTATGAAATACAACGGGTGAGTGGTGCCCCTGACTCAGGCTACGTTGTGCCGGAGGTCGTCTTTCATTTGGGCTCGTTGCTGTTCTCGAGCTCTATCATTTCGGTCTAGCCAAGCTTGGTATCCGTCTCGTCTAGCGGGAAGATGCTCTTTGGGTCCGTAAATGGACCTTGTGTGACATGCTTGAGCATCCAGGTCACGTCGTAGCTCGTATTCATAGACTGGCCATACTGGCTCCTTGCCTTGATGGCTAGGTGGAGCGGGAGACTGTTTGGCTTTATCAACTGTCCTATCTCGTCCTCGAGGGGGCAGTCCAACTGGTTTGCTTCAGTGCACCTTGGAGGTGCTGGCTCTATGGCCTCATTATCAAATTGCGGCAACAATTTTCACTTTGGGTAGCTTTTGGTCTGCTGCTCGTGGCCATAGCCCTCTTCGGCAACTAGGACCTTGGTCCATCTATCATTGAGAGTGTCTTGCTCGGCCTTTATTTTTTGTTACTTTTTTCTTCAGGCTATGTGTAGTGGCAATAAGCCGCCATTTAAACCGCTCTTGATCCAGAGGGTCTTCGGGGACGATAAAATCTTCGTCGCCTAAAATAACTTCCTCTTCAAAAATGGGGAGGTAGTTATTGCCTTTGGAGTCATTGAGGTCTTCGAGATTGAACGGGTCCTCATACTTGTCGTGGTCGACTTGTGGTTGTTCGTCAATAGCGGGGTCGCCAAGATTGTCCGCATTGTCGAGCATGCAATTGTCTCCGGTGTCCATGTTGCTCGCATGGCTTCGATGTGCCTTGGAGCTGCGTGCTACTTCTTGAGCTTGCGTTGATTTTTCCCTTGAAGAGGAAAAGGTGATGCAGCAAAGTAGAGATAAGTTTTTCCCTCAGTTGAGAACCAAGGTATCAATCCAGTAGGAGGCACAAGCAAGTCTCGAATTTATGCACCTGCAAAAACTAACAAACACTTGCACACAACGCGAAAAAGGGGTTGTCAATCCCTTCACGGTCATGAACAAAAGTGAGATGTAAAACAAATAAAAGTAAATAAAACTCAGCAAGGTATTTTTGTATTTTTAGGTTTATAGATATGAAAATAATAGATGGAAAATAGACCCGGGGGCCATAGGTTTCACTAGAGGCTTCTCTCTTGAAAGAAAACATACGATGGGTAAACAAATTACTGTCGAGCAATTGATAGAAAAGCGCAAAGTTATGACGACATCTAAGGAAATGATCATGAATATAGGCATCATGTCCATGACAAGTAGACCAAAATGATTCTGCATCTACTACTATTACTCCACACATCGACCGATTCCTGTCTGCATCTAGAGTATTAAGTTCATAAGAACAGAGTAAAACTTTAAGCAAGATGACATGATTTAGAGGGATAAACGCAAGCAATATGCACTACAAAAAAAATACACTTCCATGATGATACGTGTTTGTCACAGTAGGTCACGTTTTCCGTCATGCATGTACTTCCATGACGATTTTATGACAGAATCAAGATAGTCATACTTGAGCTGTTGTAGAGGTGTTCCATGACATTACCAAAATTATCATCACGGAAGTGTCCACTTCCATGACGATAAATCACGCGTCATGGAAGTTCTTTCATCAAGGGTGACTGACACGTGGCTTCCACCGTAAGGGGTCACCGTTAAGCTATTGAGTCCGCTTTTGGATCTGATAACCCGCTAACAGCCATGACCAATGGGGATTTTCCGTGTGTAAATTTCTCATTAGCCGGAGGAACCACGTCTCGGCTCACTGTTGGGATAGATGTCATCCACTCATTGGACGGAAGGGGCCTATGATACGTCAACACATGGCACGGCCCAAGAGAGGCCCATTCCGGTGAAAAGGCCGGACTGTTTGACTTGGTCAAAAGGGAGCGGGCCGGCCCATAGAAAGCATGTTAATGACTTGTTCGCATATAGCCGATTTACATCCCTCTAACTCATGGCCCGTTATGCCCTACCGGAATTTGGCCCAGTAGCGTCATCTTGGCCATCCAATATGATTCCAGCCCATTGTAACTTCCGGCCCATGTATGGCCCATGATGTCTTTCGGCCCATATGAGTCCCTTTATAACTTTTGGCCCATTAACGGCCCGTGGTGAAACCGACCCGTAATGAACAGTGTATCGCTTTATACCCATTAGTGGCCCATTATTCCATTCAGCCGTTTCTAGCCCGTGTAACCTTTCGGCCTTCTCAGGGCCCATTTATTCTTTGGCTCTTTTCCAGCATTCAGTTACTTACGGCCCGTTACTGGCTTTTTCTACTTGTGGGCAAAATTCAGCCTGTGGTTACAGTCGGCCCGTTTGTGCCACATTAAACTGTTGGGATGTTTTCATAGTGTCATCAAATACGGCCTATTAACGGCCCGTTATGGTCAAGCCATAAAACGTACGATTTCCACTCTAGCCCGTTTACGGCCCATTTTTCAGACCGTTATTGGTTCACGAATAGTATGGCCCATGTTTGGTGAAACGACTATACGGCCCGTACAAGGCCCATAGATTAGACGGATCATAGAAGGCCCATGGATCCTATGGGACATAGAAGGCCCATGGATCCTACGGCCCGTAGAAGGCCCATTGATCATACGGCCTGTAGAAAGCGCATGGATCCTACGGCCCGTAGAAGGCACATGGATCGTACAGCCCGTGGAGGGTAGCAGGACCATGGTTACAACAGTCCGTGTGTTGCCATGGTTATTGTGGCCTAGTTATGAAAATAGGTTATTGTGGCCACTAGAAAAAAGCAGAAAAAGAACTACAGTGACTACAAGAAAACAACTAAACAAGACAATAAGGAAATAAATAAGCAAGCAACTAATGCTAGGCTATTACGGCTATTGCACATATTACATCAACTGGGCATCAAAGTTTGCCACCACTGCAAATATAGGGAACAAAGCGGCATATTACATACACTAGCCGTCTAAATTGCCCAGCAGTGCAAATAAACGCGGCAGCAAAACAAGTCCATAACTAAAACAACTTCAGAAGAGCTCAAGAAACATTATCCTGGGTATCCACCATGCTGGCAATAAGCTTAGATAGCTTTGTCCTGTTTGGCGCTGAAATCCTCCAACGCTTGTTGTTGCACCAGAAAGTATGCATCAGAATGCTCCAGGGACTTCCGCAGCCTTTCAGCTTCTTGTAACAGCACAACTGATCGATGTCTTTCAGCTTATAGTTGAGACTCAAGAAACCGAACTTATTCAGCCAGTGAGTTTGAATAGCTTGTGCCAGCGGTAGTGGCCAGTAACTCGAACACTAAACCAAGACAAGACTTTGGGGTTGTCTCACTGTCTTCAAGATAGTTTTCCTTAGCTATTTTATTGGCTTTGTTGGAGACCAACAAGGATGTCTCACTATCCTGAACCTTATCTGCATTAATTCCTTTACCATTGCTTAATAAGGCACTCTTCCCCAATATTTTGTCAGCATACTAAAAGAAGAAACAAGCAGACACATAACAGGTTTAGCATGTACTAGTATATGAAACTCATTTCGGTGAACCAGTTCATTAGTAAGGTGGACATGATTAAACTACCAAGTCTTCTATTGCCAAATAGTACATAATAAAAGCATCAAACAAACATATATCTATGTCCTATGGCCATTTCATTGTCTAGCCAAATCAAAATAGAGACACGGTTCAAATCATATCAGTTCAAGACAAAGCAACACTGAAAGAATACAAAGTGTGGGAAACCACACAGCACAACAAGATTTCAGATGGGTACCACGGGTCTACATGTACAATAACACTATTGGCTCTGTTGTGATGCGAGTAATGTGCATGGTATGAGAAGTCAACTATATACACAATTGAAATTAAAATCAATAGAGCTATTTATAAGAGCAAACCTGTTAAAGAAACATGTGTAAACATACCTGTTGTGCCATTGGAGTTTCGATTGGATCCTTCAATTTAAAAATAAGTTTGTATGTGTAAATACAATGTTAGAGGAGCATGTAGTATGCACGGTATCGATGGAATCTTAAATGGGAACAATTGTTCTTCAGGTTTAAGCACTTGTTCTACATGAATAGAGTACAGTAAGACGCAGGCATATAGTACTTAAAAAAATGAGCTCATATACCTTACCACATTCTTGGATCGGGACCAGTATAGAACAAGGCATTCCCAATCATCGTCCAGTAAATGTGTCTCAGGAGAACGTAAGGGAGTTTGATGAGTTTCTTTGCCACTGAAGTACGTTTTCTTCAGGTAATTCTGATACTACCACCAAGCATTCTTGAAGATAACAGAGGTACTAGGACAGGTTACCTCATCCTAAGTTTCCAAATCGGCCATTCTCTATATAGAAAAATGGGAAAATTTGCTATATTATAACCATCATGGAGGTAGAATGTATGGGACAAAGCAAAGTAATTACCATGAATAACATTACTTACACATAACTCCTGGACTAACACCTGCAACTGGCATTTTCCTTCATCTTCAGTATAATATTTCCATGATGGGAAGATACACACATAGGATTTAACAACATCAAATGCGATAGATGCTAAACTATGAATGGTTGGTTGTGCTTCCTCCATAGGAATAGGTGTACTAACTAGTGGAGTTGGGGTTTGCCGTGGTAGTACTGGCACTTTGGGCACTGGAGCTGCCTTACTAACTACTCTTGTTTGGGAGCTCTGTGCTGGAGATGGTGATGTGTCGACGAGAACTGGGTTACTATCTGCTGGGGTTGGGGTTAGATTGGGTGAAGCTGGTTCTCTGTCCATCCCAGTAGGAGTACAATTTGCGAGTCTGGGTTATGTGTGGTAGGGATGGTTCTTGTGCATGTACAGCTAGGGTGCTATGTCCACCAAGAGGTAGCACTGTTTTATTTGAAGACTGTGTTTTTTACTCCCCTAGATACTGCCATCACCCGCTCCAATTCAAATGGCTGATAAACAGGAAACATAGTTGAATGTGCAGACATTGTATGAGAGACAGATGCAATAGATAATGTGGAAAAAAGAGGGCATGAAATAGTTGACATGTATATGTTTAACTAAAAAGGATAGCATGACATAATTTCACACATATGATGTCTATCTAAACTGGATAACATAGCATGACATAATTCAAAGATATGATGACTAACTAAACATGATGGCATGAGATAATTATATGATGTCTTTAGTAAACAGGTTCGCATGACATAATTCACATACATGTTATCTAAGTAATCAGGATCGCATGATTTAATTAACATATGTGATTTATATGCTAAGCAGGGGCATTCGCATATATGATGTCTGAACTAAGAACATGGTGTTAAATATTGTGTATATGATGTCTAAACTATGCAATGCAAGACACCATATGCATGATATGAGCAGTATAACCGTGCCAAGTTATAGGATACACCTTGGTGGGGGAATATGACTGGTCATCTGTCTCTGAATCCATCTCCGAGGAGCTATCGGGACCCAGCAAGAGCTCTGCTTCGACAGGTAGCATTGTCTGCTTTGAAGACCTTCTTTTCGCTCTAGATTTTTCCATCACCCACTCAAATGGCTGATTCACAGGAAGAGTAGTTTAATGTACAAACATTGTCGACAAATGGAAATGTAATGAAGAAAAGGATGGGCAAGATATTATTCAAATATATGATGCCTTGTTAAACAGGATGGAATTGCATATTATTTCACATATATTATGGCTGGCTAAAAGAGATGAGACTGCATAATTCCCATATATGATATAGAAACTAAACATGTGACATATATGATGTTGAAAGTAGGCAATGCAAGGCAACATATGCATGATATGACGAACATCATCATGCCAAGTTAGAGCAAACACCTTGGGGGTAAATATGAGTGGTCAGCTACGTCTGAATCCGCCTCAGACCAGATATCTTCCTCTGGATTACAAATCTGGAGAGGGGGGAGGGTTTGTCACTGAACCCACCATGGAGCGATGTCTGCATGACATTGTATTGCCACGCAAAACTCTTCTCTTTTTCTCTACATGTTCAACATGACTGTGTAAAATATCTGACATGCATACGAAAAATATGTAGTGAGATTATTTAAGGAGAGCATGCAGAAAACGAGAGTGATGGTAACAACCAGTGGATGGATCCAAAAATAATGATAGCAGGCTGATGATAGCTTTAACTTAATAATAAGACAGATGATGATTGCTTTACTATTTCTTTCCCATCAAAGATGAACAACATAGGCAGATATACTATTCATTGTTGCCTCGATATGTGCCCGATAATAGATAGAGATACTATTCATTGCTACCTCGATATGTGCCCCACAACTAATTTTAAAACTCAAGTTTGAACATTAATTTGGACCTGACTTGGAGTCTAAGAGGTGAACATGATGATAAAGTAGCAGGTAGTATTAAGCAATGCATAATATAAGCAGAAACAAAAGAGTGCGACCTCTCTTGTGGACCCATGTACTCCTTAGGTTCATCTACTGAGTCGATGATGGTGATGCCATTGCGGTGGGTGCCGGTGGCAGGGAAGGAGATCTGAGGTGGCGAAAGACAGGTAGGAGTCGTGATGTCTAGTTTGGTGGATGCTTCTGTCGATGGAGCAGCTTAGGTGAGTTGGATGACATCGCGGCAGGAGCAGGACAAACCACACAAAGTTTTCTTCGACACCTACGTGTAACTGAAGTAATTTTGTATCTTTTGGCTTGCAGGATTCTAAAAACGTGGGGATAGGAAAAACACCGGAATAGAAAAGGAATGCATGTGGGAAACAGAGCATTCGTAAACACATGATTTCTGTCAACTTGGGTGTTTGGTTCATAGGAATTGGAAGAGTAGAGGAATGCAAAGAAACATGGCCAAATTAAAGTGAAACCATATGACAGCGTGTACAGTTAGAATGCTATTCTATCACTAATGCACTTGGTCTTATTTTGATGCATAGGATTTTGATAAGTAGGTCTAGATGGATGTTTTGCTCCATTCCTTTCAACAAAATTCATGAATAATTGAATAGTAGAGTGCCATAGGAAAATTTCCTATTGCTATGTTTTTCCTTCAGTTTTTCCTTTGAACCAAAATAGCCCTAATGAATGGACATGAATGTAGAGTAATAAGTGATGCGACAAGTGCACAACCTCTTTTCCGTAGCCGTGTCGACCTCGGCATCATTGGGTTGGTCGCCGAATAAGTTGAGGTAGAGGTGGCTGTCAGAGGTGTGGAGGAAGATCTGAGGAATCTATAGAGAGCGTCCAGGGCACTGCTTTGTTTTGATGGATGGTTCCGTCGTTGGAGCACCTGCAGCGAGCAGTAAGACGTCGAGGCTGAAGCAATACAAGACAGATATCATTAATCTCGAGTGGGATTCTAATAGCATATCCAATAGATGATGTAAAATACATTACCAAAAAGTGATAGATGTGAAATTTACATCACCAAAAAACACCTGACTACAGCAAATGAGGTAAAAAGTGTTGACTCTGGACTTAACTGTCAAAACTAAAATTTACTATGGAATCTGAATGTTTCTATCGAAACTGAACGCACTGGTAGCAGAGAGGCACTTCACATGTAGTTTAGGCTACTCGAGCACTAGTAGTAGAGAAACAGTGATCTAAATCAGCAGCCGATCAACGAGGAACACAGTAGCAGATAATAGCCAGAGAAGCAGCGCCTGGAGGAGCAGCGCGAACTATAGCCAGAGTAGCAACTCGTGTAGGTGCAGCAGCCCGTGTACCAGCATCAGCAGCGCGAGCGAGAGCAAGAGCAGAGCAGCAACATAAGGGGGGAGAGCTGAGCACTAGCATGAGCGAGCGAGCGAGGGCCGGAGTAGCAGCAGCAGTGCGAGCAAGCAAGTGAGCTGAAAGTGCAACTATCCCTAGGTGGTTTTGGTAATTCATAACAACATATAGCTCATTGAGCTAATGCTATTCCAAGACTATTATTTCAGGAAAGCTCAATGAATGGCATGGCATGGATGATGAAAGTGGATCCCTCAAAATACTAAGGACAAAGGATTGGCTCAAGCTCAAAAGCTCAAGACTCTTCATTTTACATTTTAGTGATCCAAGATCACATCGAGTCTATAGGAAAAGCCAATACTATCAAGAAGGGATGAGGTGTTGCTTAATGAGCCTCTTGCTTCATGTGCTTAGTGATATGCTCCAAAACCCTCAACTACTTTCCCACATCAACAAATGACCTAAACCTAAAGCCAAAATTGGTCGCACCGATTCTTTCAATCTGGCGCCACCGAATCCAGAAGTCATAGCCACTGCCACAAACCCTAAGCAAATCGGTCTTACCGATAGGGATCTCGGTCTCACCGAGATGGGATTGTAATCTCTCTGTTTCCCTTCGTAACGTTTCGGTCTAACCGAAGTGAGCGATCGGTCCCACCGAGATTGCAATCTAAACTCTCTGTTTCCTTTTTGTAACATTTCGGTCTCACCGAAAAGAGCAAATCGGTCCCACCGAGTTTACCTGACCAACTCTCTGGAAAGCTTATTACCAAAATCGGACTTACCGAGTTTGTGTAATCGGTCTTACCGAGATTACGTTATGCCCTAACCCTAACCGAATCGGTCTCACCGAGATGCATGTCGGTCCCACCGAAAATCACTAACAGTCACTAGGTTTACTAAATTGGTCCGACCGAGTTTAACTATTCGGTCCCACCGAGTTTGGTAAATTGTGTGTAACGGTTAGATTTTGTGTGGAGGCTATATATACCCCTCCACCTCCTCTTCATTCGTGGAGAGAGCCATCAGACTAAACCTACACTTCCAACTTACCATTTCTGAGAGAGAACCACCTACTCATGTGTTGAGGCCAAGATATTCCATTCCTACCATATGAATCTTGATCTCTAGCCTTCCCCAAGTTGCTTTCCACTTAAACCCTCTTTCCACCAGATCAAAATCCTATGAGAGAGAGTTGAGTGTTGGGGAGACTATCATTTGAAGCACAAGAGCAAGGAGTTCATCATCAACGCACCATTTGTTACTTCTTGGAGAGTGGTGTCTCCTAGATTGGCTAGGTTTCACTTGGGAGCCTCCGACAAGATTGTGGAGTTGAACCAAGGAGTTTGTAAGGGCAAGGAGATCGCCTACTTCGTGAAGATCTACCGCTAGTGAGGCAAGTCCTTCGTGGGCGATGGCCATGGTGGGATAGACAAGGTTGCTACTTCGTGGACCCTTCGTGGGTGGAGCCCTCCGTGGACTCGCGCAGCCGTTACCCTTCGTGGGTTGAAGTCTCCATCAACGTGGATGTATGATAGCACCACCTATTGGAACCACGCCAAAAACATCCGTGTCTCCAATTGCGTTTGAATCCTCCAAACCCTTCCCTTTACTTTCTTGCAAGTTGCATGCTTTAATTTCCGTTGCCTATACACTCTTTGCATGCTTGCTTGTATTGTGTGATGATTGCTTGACTTGTCCTAGAATAGCTAAAAGATGCCAAACTCTAAAATTGGGAAAAGGTTAAGTTTTTATTGGTCAAGTAGTCTAATCACCCCCCTCTAGACATAGTTCAAGGTCCTACAATTGGTATCAGAGCCTTGGTCTCCATTTGCTTTGATTTCCATAGCTTTTGATGGTCATAGCCTTGGTTTCACAACCTAGGAGAGTATGGCGTCTAGCGAGGGAAATTATCACCGTAGAGGTCCTTACTTTGATGGTACTAATTTTGCTAGTTGGAAGCATAAGATGAAAATGCATATTCTTGGACATAACCCCGCCATTTGGGCAATTATTTGTATTGGCTTGCAAGGTGAATTCTTTGATGGGAGAGAACCAAACCGTGAAGCTAATGCGGAAGAATTGAAGATGCTGCAATACAACGCTCAAGCATGTGACATCATCTTCAACGGATTGTGCCCCGAAGAATTTAACAAAATCAGCCGTCTTGAGAATGCAAAGGAAATTTGGGATACTTTGATTGATATGCACGAAGGTACCGAGTCCGTCAAGGAATCCAAGTTGGATGTGCTCCAAAGTCAGCTTGACAAGTTCAAAATGAAGGATGGTGAAGGTGTCGCTGAAATGTACTCTAGGCTTGCTCTTATCACAAATGAGATTGCCGGCTTAGGGAGTGAAGAGATGACCGACAAATTCATCATCAAGAAAATCCTAAGAGCATTGGATGGAAAGTATGATACCGTGTGCACATTGATCTCAAGCAAACGGAAGTCATTGGAAGGATTGTTGCTCATGAAATGTCACTCAAGGATAAGGAGGAACTTCACAACAAGTCAAGTGGTGCTTACAAAGCCTCAAGTGAAGTCCCCACATCATCAAGTGGGAAACAAACCTTCAATGAAGAATTGAGCTTAATGGTGAAGAACTTCAACAAATTCTACAAGAGTAGAAGCAAAGAAAGAAGCTCCAAGTCAAGGTCTTACAATGACAAGAGATCTTCTAGTCGAAACCGAAATTGCTACAACTGTGGGAGGCATGGACACTACTCCAATGAGTGTACGACACCCTACAAAAGAAGAGAAGATTCTCCAAGAAGAAGGAGCAAAAGAGAAGAATCACCACCAAGAGAGAGGAGGAGTAGAGATGATCGCTATGAACGAAGACCCTCACGGAGAAGCAAGGATTCAGAAAGGAAGATCAAGACATCAAGGAGCTACACAAAACGAAGACATCAAGCTCATGTTGGTGAATGGGTTTCCGGCTCCGACTCCGACAAACACTCCGAGAGAAGCTATCACTCCGACTCCGAATATACTAAAGATGAAGGTGTTGCCGGTCTAGCACTTGTGTCAACCAAATCCTACGACCTATTTGATTCACCAAATGAGGGAAATGGAAGATGCTTCATGGCCAAAGGTCCAAAGGTAACACATCCCGAGTATGTTGATTTTAATAGTGATGAAGATGACTTGCTTGTGGATGATGATTTACTTGTTGACAACTCTAGTGATGAATACTATGATGAAACGTCAATTAATCATGCTAGTCAAATGAATGACAATGATAAGGAGAAAATTGAGCTTCTAACTAAAGAACTAAACACTCTTAAGTTGGCTCATGAAACTATCTTCGAAGATCATCGAGAACTTTTAAGGGCTCATGAGAAGTTACGCTTTGAAAAGCTCAATCTTGAGCAAGAGCATGAGTTCTTAAAGGCAATCAATGATGATCTCCGCAAGAAAAGTTCTTCTTACATTGCCAAGCGTTTACTCTTAACTACTTACATGCCTCAAGTCAAGTCTAGTAACAAGTACAAGAAAGATACTTCCTCTAGTAGTAACAATAATAATGTTGAATCCAATATTGTTGCGTCTAGTAGTTCTCTTGATTCCACTAATGATTCTCTTAGCCAAGTTACACTTGAGCAAGAAAATAGTTTATTGAAGGGAATTATAGAGAAAGGTGTTTACAAGAGCCTTGCCGGGAGTAAGCAATTCGAGGAAATTCTACGCAAGCAAGGAAGGCACCGGAAGAATCAAGGTGTTGGTTTTGAACGAAAGTTCAACGCCAATGGAGTTGAGTGGGAAGAAGATCAATACCCCAAGACAAAGTTTGTTCCACAACAAGAGAAATATGATCCTACTTCTTTCAAGGGGACACAAGCTCAAGATGATCTTCCACCACAAGACCACAAGAACAAAGGCAAGGACAAGCTTCAAGAAGAGATTGATGCATTTGAAGAAGCACCTAAAGCCTCGTTCAAGTGGGTCCCCAAGCCTACGTCAAGTTCTACCTCATCAAGTACAACTACAACTCCAAGGATTCCCATCAAGATGATGTGGATCCCGAAGAAGAAGAACTAGAGATTTCTTGAGGGTGACTCCGCCAACATTCTTCACTCATATCATTTTGGCAAGAACAAGTGCAATCAACCTTCACATCTTGCACTAGTTCAAGGAGTCACAAACCCTCATGTTGGTAAGGCAAGGGACAAGGTAACCTAATGTTTTCATAGACATCATCTTGTGTGTGCATCACTCTATGTCTATGGATATTCTTGTTTGTTCCTTGTGGGACTAACCCATGTAGGTAAGTTGAAAGTGCAACTCACTCCAAAGGATTGCTCCAAATGATCTACATCAACACTAAGCATCTACATCTTCAACACCTACATGAAGTCATCATCGACAAAACCCAAGGTTAGTTCATCCCTCTAAGGGGGGATCTCACATCTAGGGGGAGCTTAACTCAAAGAGTTGACTCAAAGCAACTCTAATGGTGTGAACACATTAATGCATTATGTAAAAGTGGTAACCCCACTTGAGCTTAAACGATGAGTATGACCTATGATCAAATGTTCTCATTTGACTCCCAAGTCAATATACTCATATATAGATGACCTAGTCATCGCCAATTGTTTGATAGATGCTAGAATTGGTTGTGCATGCTTTGCCACATATTTCAATTGCCATCTTATTGTGTGAGCATGTTGGTGCATTTTTTACTCATTCAAGGACATCCACTTGTTGTTTTGATTGTTTGGTTCATTTATTTGTGCCAAGTGGATGGACAAGAATGCCTAAGAACCTTCTTTAGCTATCTATGCTTTTCTCGTCCCAAACTCTATTCATGCTACATCACAAAATTTGATCAAGTCAGATTCGAACCACTCTGCGTGAGGAGCACTCGGAGTCCCCGATTCGTCATAGACTTAAACTTCCAAAACCTCTTAGTGATTCTCGGTCTGACCGATCCTTCCATTTCGGTCCTACCGAGATCATCAAGTTGATCTGAGTTTTCAATCTCGGTGCAACCGATTTGAACTTTTTGGTCTCACCGATTTGCTGTAACTGAACACAATTATGCATCTCGGTGCCACCGAGTTGTTCCACTCGGTCACACCGACAGGGTCGGGCTATATATAGCCACAGGCAAAATTTTGGAAATTTCTCTGAAACCCTTCGCCCGCGCAACAGCTCGCTCTGCCATCGTGGTCTCCGGATCGTCTCCTCGTCACCAGCAGCCTCTTGTCGCTGGTCTTCGCCGCCGTCAATGGATTTCGTAACCGCCGTTGCCGCCGTAGCAAGTCCACCGCCAAGTTAGGGTATGGACTTGACCTTTGTGCTATCCACGTCTGATTCCTAGCACATTGCTTTCATATTGATTCTTGCCACGATTGAAACTCTTCTATCCAGCCAAAGTAGTTCATAGATTAGATGTGATTTGAATTTTTAGGTTTAGGTTTCCGCCGAAACCATCTCGGACCCACCGAGTTGAAAAACTCGGTCTCACCGATTTGGCTTATGCCATTGCACTAGTGACTCTCGGTCTAACCGAGAATTACTAATCGATGCAACCGATTTGAGAATTCTATGAAACCCTAGCAGTCTCGGTACCACCGAACTGAAACTCGGTCCAACCGAGATCATCAGTTTAGGTTCCAAAACTGCTTCGGTATCACCGAGTTTGAAAATCGATGGATCCGAAATGCTTTCTGTGGAAAATTAAAACTGAACTTTTGAGTCATTCTTTTGCAAAAACCTCTGCACTTTGTGATGCTCATCTTTTCTATCTCATCTATAACTCTTCACAGGGTCAGCAGTCAGCTTTTGCAGTATGTCTGATCAAAGTGACAGCCAGAACAGGACAGAAGAGCAGATGGACTTGAGTGAGGGCACTAGTCCCTCCAGTACTTCAGATGAAGGGAGCAGAAGTACTCCTAGCAATTTGCCTAAGGCTGCAATTAGGCAAACAAGGAAAAGAACTTCAGATTCAGAGGATGAAGACTACAAGGCTGAGGAAGATGAGGTTACCTCCAAGGAAGTGGTGCTCAAAAAGGAATATGGCTCAGCAAAGGATATAAAGCCAGGCATGAAGATTAAAAGGCCTGCAAGAAGGCAACCTATGCCCAAGGCCAGAGCATCAACTCAACTGCCTAAAAATCCTGATCCCGAAGAGCCAGCTGAAGAAAGCAAGAAGAGGAAGGAAAGGGTCAAGAAGACCATGGCCAGAGTTGTTGGGCAACCTTCCATGATGGAAGAGGAAGAGCTTGCTGCACCAGCACCAAAGGCACCTAAGCTTATGGGTGATGCAATCAGATCAGGGGTTGCAACAACTAAGCCCAAGGAAGCACCCAAAGCTGCCCCCAAGGCCAAGTCTGCACCAAAGAGGAATACCAGGAGTATTCCAGCTGTTGAGAAGAACAAGGCCCCAGTGCCCAATGTTGCTGAGGAGGAAGATGAAGAAGGACAGGTTCTAAGAAAACTCAAGCCCAAGATACCAGACCACAATGATGCCCATCCTGTGGCTGAGGACATGAAAATCAGGAAGGATTCAGGGCTGAGACTGTGGAGAATGGCAGATCCATATGCCACAAGGAGAAGAAGTGCTGTTGATTACAGGTTCCATACAAAGGAACTGCAGGACTTCTATGAGACAATCTTATTGGACAAGAAGCCCATAGTTTGTGACATGAGGTGGGTTGGCTGGAAATACATCAAGGAGAATGAACAGCACTATCTTGGAGGGCAAGACAGCTTTGTTGGTTGTGGAGTTGCTGATTTTGTTGGGCAAAAGCTCACAAATTGGAATGATGAACTTATCATGCAATTCTACTCCACAACACATTTTTATCCAGATGGGAGAATTGTTTGGATGTCTGAAGGTACAAGGTACCAATCCACTGTTGAAGAATGGGCAAGTCTGATCAATGCCCCAAAGGAAAATGATGATGATCTGGACATTTATGCAAAGAAGAAGATGGGACACAATTCCATGGCTCACATGTACAAGGAGATCCCAGACAAAGCCCTAGAGACTTTCTCTTTTGGATCAGTCCACTTTCTGCTGTCAGGGCTGGCTACTATCAATTGGATTCTGAGGCACACTCTGTTGCCCAAGTCAGGTGACCATAACATGATCAGAGGGCATGCCATCAACATGATACATTTATTTGATGTGCCACAAAAATTCAAAGTCACGAGCCTTATAGTTGAAACTATCAAGAGGACTGCAGCAGATCAGAAGAGGAGTTGTGGATATGCACCTCAGATTCAGGAATTGATCAACTCAAAGATGGGAACTGGCAAATATCAGTTGGATAAGGAACACTTTCCACTTTATCCATACTTTGAGGACAATGAGGTTGTCATGAATGAAGATGATCCATCATCAGTTCAAGCTCAGGAGAAGAAAGAAAAGGCAAGGAAGGAGAAGGCTGCCAAGATGCCAACTCAAGAGGAGGCATTTGAATATTTCTTGAAAACCAAACAAGAGCAGCTTGGTTACTTGATAGTATCATCTCTGAGGATTGAGAAGGGGTTGGCCAGCCTAACTCAAAACCAGGAGAGCCTGGAAAGAATCATGGAACAAAAATTCTATGATCTAGATGTCAAGGTAACTGAGATTTAGTCAGTTGTGGAGCAGCTGCAGGATGACATGCAGGAGAGGAAGGGCAAGACAACCACCAATGTGTTTGCCAGAGTGCCCAGAGCCCAGAGGTCAGTTGCAGAGCTAGTGATAGACACTAGAGCAACAACTTCAGCACCAGCTACTGCCCCTTCAGCTCCAGTGCAACCAACTTCAGCATCAACTCCACCACCCTCTACATCAATTGAAGCCTTCGTCCTTGGAGTCATCAGGACACCACCACCAGAAGATCAAGCCTGAGAGTCGATCTAGCACTATGCATTTTCTATGAACTTTTTGGTAACTTGTTGCCAAAGGGGGAGAAAAATGTATAGATCATAGGCTTTGAGAGAGAGTGTTGCTTTTGTTCTCTCTTGCTTTTGGTGTGTTTATCTTGTTTGCTTTTGGTTGAGATACTATGCTTGTGAGACATTGATGATCATGTGTTTGATCATAAGCTACACTTATGCATGCTTGATATTATCTTATCTATCATATGTGATCACTCACTATGCTTGGTGATGAGTGCATGTATTCATTGTTGATTATTTTGAGCACTCCACCAAGATGTATGTGACATGGGAGAGTAACCCATGAGCCTAATTCATTGTGCATTTGCAGTCCAAAGCAAATCTAAAATTATGCACAAATTTAGGGGGAGCTCTTGCTTATCACATACTTCTCAAAGCAACGATGTTATTTAAATTTTATTATCATTTGTCGAAGCTTTGATCTATATGTTGTCATCAATTACCAAAAAGGGGGAGATTGAAAGTGTAACTATCCCTAGGTGGTTTTGGTAATTCATAATAACATATAGCTCATTGAGCTAATGCTATTCCAAGACTATTATTTCAGGAAAGCTCAATGAATGGCATGGCATGGATGATGAAAGTGGATCCCTCAAAATACTAAGGACAAAGGATTGGCTCAAGCTCAAAAGCTCAAGACTCTTCATTTTACATTTTAGTGATCCAAGATCACATTGAGTCTATAGGAAAAGCAAATACTATCAAGAAGGGATGAGGTGTTGCTTAATGAGCCTCTTGCTTCATGTGCTTACTGATATGCTCCAAAACCCTCAACTACTTTCCCACATCCACAAATGACCTAAAACTAAAGCCAAAATCGGTCGCACCGATTCTTTCAATCCGGCGCCACCGATTCCAGAAGTCATAGCCACTGCCACAAACCCTAAGCAAATCGGTCTTACCGATAGGGATCTCGGTCTCACTGAGATGGGATTGTAATCTCTCTGTTTCCCTTCGTAACGTTTCGGTCTAACCGAAGTGAGCGATCGGTCCCACCGAGATTGCAATGTAAACTCTCTGTTTCCTTTTTGTAACATTTCGGTCTCACCGAAAAGAGCAAATCGGTCCCACCGAGTTTACCTGACCAACTCTCTGGAAAGCTTATTACCAAAATCGGTCTTACCGAGTTTGTGTAATCGGTCTTACCGAGATTACGTTATGCCCTAACCCTAACCGAATCGGTCTCACCGAGATGCATGTCGGTCCCACCGAAAATCACTAACGGTCACTAGGTTTACTAAATCGGTCCGACCGAGTTTAACTATTCGGTCCCACCGAGTTTGGTAAATTGTGTGTAACGGTTAGATTTTGTGTGGAGGCTATATATACCCCTCCACCTCCTCTTCATTCGTGGAGAGAGCCATCAGACTAAACCTACACTTCCAACTTACCATTTCTGAGAGAGAACCACCTACTCATGTGTTGAGGCCAAGATATTCCATTCCTGCCATATGAATCTTGATCTCTAGCCTTCCCCAAGTTTCTTTCCACTTAAACCCTCTTTCCACCAGATCCAAATCCTATGAGAGAGAGAGTTGAGTGTTGGGGAGACTATCATTTGAAGCACAAGAGCAAGGAGTTCATCATCAACGCACCATTTGTTACTTCTTGGAGAGTGGTGTCTCCTAGATTGGCTAGGTGTCACTTGGGAGCCTCCGACAAGATTGTGGAGTTGAACCAAGGAGTTTGTAAGGGCAAGGAGATTGCCTACTTCGTGAAGATCTACCGCTAGTGAGGCAAGTCCTTCGTGGGCGATGGCCATGGTGGGATAGACAAGGTTGCTACTTCGTGGACCCTTCGTGGGTGGAGCCCTCCGTGGACTCGCGCAGCCGTTACCCTTCGTGGGTTGAAGTCTCCATCAACGTGGATGTACGATAGCACCACCTATCGGAACCACGCCAAAAACATCCGTGTCTCCAATTGCGTTTGAATCCTCCAAACCCTTCCCTTTACTTTCTTGCAAGTTGCATGCTTTAATTTCCGCTGCCTATACACTCTTTGCATGCTTGCTTGTATTGTGTGATGATTGCTTGACTTGTCCTAGAATAGCTAAAAGATGCCAAACTCTAAAATTGGGAAAAGGTTAAGTTTTTATTGGTCAAGTAGTCTAATCACCCCCCCCTATAGACATACTTCAAGGTCCTACATGAGCGCTGGAGTAGCAGCAGTAGCAGCGCGAGCGAGCGAGAGTCGTAGCAGCAGCAGCAGCGCGAGCGAGCGAGAGAGAGCCGGAGCAGCAGCAGCAGATCCGGCTGGTATGATCACCGCCGCCGAAGGGGCCTAGCGCTGGGGGAGAGAAGCCATGGAGATGTTGCCTGCGGCACTGGCTTCGAGGTAGCCGTGCCATGGGGGTGCGGGATGGAGCACCATCGGTGCCAGGAGGTCAACTTAAGGAGAAGGAGCGATGCGATGAGTGTACAACCTCTTTGGTTGCAGCGAGTAGGCCTGGGCTTCGTCCGAGGAGTCAGTAAGGATGATGCGGTTCTGGTGGAGCAGGTTAAGGTGGCGCTGTGGGGATGGAGCAGCCACGATAGACGAGGCGATCGTCGGAGTAGCTCCTTGGAGGTGGAGGACGGGGCAGCTGAACCGGCGGGATGACGGATCCTCATCCGGGGTGGTGGATGAGGGACGTGGAGCTGTTGCGGTGGACGACGTCGTCGGGGAAGAGACTCCGGCTGGGCAGCGGTGAGGTGGCGGATGGAGGATGGTGGGGTTTCACGACTGAAACAAAGAGGTTATGGCAGCCTGGGATTTCGAATGGCGAAAAGGAGGCGATGGGAGGGGGACCATGACTTAGGGACGTGCTTGTCCAAAATGTAGGGTGTGTTACAAAAGTACCCCCATCAATTTGAACTAGCGGCCCTTTCAGCTTAGGGTTAGAAGGGGGATTTCGCATGTCGGGATTTGGCAGCTGGAGAGAGTTTTCACGCGTGTTGTAATTTCAGGATAGCAAGGCGCGGGTTGTGAAGGCGTGCGTTTTGGGAGCCCGATATCTGAATTTTCGGGATATAACAAGGCGCAGGTTGAATTTTAGGGACAAGCCTAACGTGTAATATTGTACGTACCAAATCAATTCCCACTTCCCTCGACAAAAAAAATGAAAAAAACATAAAGCTATTCACACCTCACAAAGATCGAGTCTTGTCCCGTTTTACTGTACAAATGCTATTCAAAGCTACGTATGAATCCATGTTATGTCCAATTAAATTTTTCCGTTGTCTGTATAATGCATGTAACCTACTCATACTAATATTTTAGTGCAATTCCAAATGTCTATACTACCGCTACAATTCAAACTAGATTTGAATTCATTTCTCTATTTGAATAAGAATCTACAATCATGATTGTTGCCAACTTAAACCATCATTCGTGTATTATCTTAACAACACACCACATGATTTCTATACAGATACATATGAACTCGAATTCAAATTTTTGAACACACTAAATGTTGATTCCAAATAATAGTACATTTGATGTACTAACTAGATACTCATGATCTAAACCATGTTCCATACGTACACCATGTTTATCACACAAGGTATAGTGCCCCGCCCCCTACATTATGACAACTATTTACCCCTGAGCTGCAAAAGCCACACATTATCCCAAATTATAATCAATGTTCTATATATTATATGTAGTACTAGCAAGATGCCCATGCGTTGCACGGAACATCAAAATGCATTTGTATGAGTAGTTGATCTTGTGGGAGAAAAGGATGAACGAGGGAAGGCCTTAAATGCAAATGTGGAGAGGGGTGTGGGTATCTTTTTTAAAAATTGCCATAGTTTCCTTCCTAACCGTCAGATATAAATTGGACGGCCTATATTGCAGGATGGCAGGCACAACATCATCACCAACTCTGTTAGTATATTATATGTGGTATAACATGTTCATAACCACACCATGCGTATCACCGTTATATATATTCATGCATGCGTCGGTTTAAAACACTATGATTAATTCTTCAAATATCTTAATTCACTTTTTACAATGAATTATGATCTCTATTCGTCTTTTACACCCACACAATCCTCTTATCTTTGTAGCTAGCGCTAACTTTCTCTCGTGCATGCACACGCCTGCCTCCCTCTCACACTCTCTCATCATTCTCTAACTCCATGGTGCAAATTCGTCTTTTCACTTTAGGTCGTTCGCCCATGGTGTTTGTAGGCCCCCCGCTCCTTCTTCCTGGCACACACCGATCGATATGCATCTCTAGCCAGGTGCGCCTACCACAAACACAAGCTTTCACTCTTCTCTTCTCACCGTCCATGTCTCACTCCCGCCCCTCTTTTCATCGATATCGTACTCGCACACTCCTCCCCCCTCGATATAGTATGCCTCTCGCACCACCTCCTAGCTGCATCCCTCTCTATGTCCTTCTCTCCAGGCCTTATTTGCTTCTAACACATACATGAATGTATACCGATCGATCTCCCTACATATACCTAGGTCGACTTTAACTATTTTCCCCACGCATCTATCGACGTACCTCATAAGTTATGTCTCTCCTTTCTCCGACCAAGGACGATTGATCTTCCTATGTAGTTACGTCTACTTATCACAACCATATCGTCCCCCTCATCATTCCTGCATGCCTCCTGACCCGTCTCTCACACTCATGTGCACATACAGGCAGGCATCCCCTCTCTTATTGATATTGCAGGCGTGCCCTCCGTTTGTCTAGCAAGCCTCTCCCACCATTTGTGAGAAGCAACTCCACCACCAACCCCTCCGACAATCTAGATTTGTCTCTCTCCCAACCTTATTTCTCTCCTGCACATATGCATGGATGCCAATCGATCTCCCTCAATACATAAGGTAGGTCTCTCTCCTCCTCCACACATATACCAGCAATTGCACCTCTATAGTTAGGTCTCTATCCCCACCCCTCCACACCGATAGTCGAGCGCTATAAGTAGGTACCCAAGCCACAGAGACAAACTGCACGTGTCCCCTCTCACATTCCAGTAGGCCAGCCACCCCATATATTTGATGTGGGCACACACAAAATCAATGACACTCATTACCGATCGTGCGCGCACACACACACACACACATCATCCCTCTCTTCGATTCTATGGATACCTCACACCGATGATAGCTCCACTCTCTTCTTGTGGATAGCCCCCTCTATATATATGTTATACCCAGGTCTCTGTTTCACACACATTGCATATGTGACATTTTTTATTGAAATATCATCAACACATATTCCCTGTCTATCTCTCATGCCCCCACCCCCACACGCAGATAGTCGAGCGCTGTAGGTAGGTATCCATGCCACAGAGACAAACTGCACATATCCTCTCTCATGTTCCAGTAGCCAGCCACCCTATATCTTTGACATGGGCACACACAAATTCGATGGCACTCTACGATCGCGCGCACACACGCACACACACACGTCATCCCTCTCTTCGATTCTACGGATACCTCACGCCTATGATACCTCCACTATCTTCTCGTGGATCGCCCTCTCTCTCTCTCTCTATATATATATATATATATGATATATCCAGGCCTCTGTTTCACACACATTGCATATGTTACATTTTTGATTGAAATATCATCGACACATATTCCCTGCCTATGTCTCACCCCCCCCCAAACAAAAAAAACGCAGTCATGAACCCACACACTATATCTCTCTGCGTTTGTATCTCCCTCACACAAAACCCACATAGGTGGTGTATGTACATGAAGAGAATAGGTGCACGTACTCATGCTTCGTGCACAGTGATGTCTACTACCCAACCTTCTCCTTGTAGATGTTGTTGGGCCTAAAAGTGCAGAGGTTTGTAGGACAGTAGCAAATTTCCCTCAAGTGGATGACCTAAGGTTTATCAATCCATAGGAGGCGTAGGATGAAGATGGTCTCTCTCAAGCAACCCTGCAACCAAATAACAAAGAGTCTCTTGTGTCCCCAACACACCCAATACAATGGTAAATTGTATAGGTGCACTAGTACGGTGAAGAGATGGTGATACAAGTGCAATATGGATGGAGATATGAGTATTTGTAATCTGAAATTATAAAAACAGCAAGGTAGCAAGCGATAAAAGTGAGCGTAAACGGTATTGTAATGGTAGGAAACAAGGCCTAAGGTTCATACTTTCACTAGTGCAAGTTCTCTCAACAATAATAACATAAGTGAATCACATAACAATGCCTCAACATGCAACAAAGAGTCACTCCAAAGCCACTAATAGCGGAGAACAGGCGAAGAGATTATGGTAGGGTATGAAACCACCTCAAAGTTATCCTTTTTGATCTATCTATTCAAGAGTCTGTAGTAAAATAACATGAAGCTATTCTTTCCGTTCAATCTATCATAGAGTTCATACTAGAATAACACCTTAAGACACAAATCAACCAAAACCCTAATGTCACCTAGATACTCCATTGTCACCTCAAGTATCTGTGGGCATGATTATACGATATGCATCACACAATCTCAGATTCATCTATTCAACCAACACAAAGTACTTCAAAGAGTGCCCAGAGTTTCTACCGGAGAATCAAGACGAAAACGTGTGCCAACCCCTATGCATAGATTCCCAAGGTCACAGAACCCGCAAGTTGATCACCAAAACATACATAAAGTGGATGACGTCAATATCCCATTATCACCACAGATAAGCACGGGAAGACATACGTCAAGTGTTCTCAAATCCTTAAAGACTCAATCCGATAAGATAACTTCAAAGGGAAAACCCAATCCATTCCAAGAGAGTAGAGGGGGAGAAACATCATAAGATCCAACTATAATAGCAAAGCTCGCGATACATCAAGATCGTATCACCTCAAGAACACGAGAGAGAGAGAGAGAGATCAAACACATAGCTACTGGTACATACCCTCAGCCCCGAGGGTGAACTACTCCCTCCTCGTCATGGAGATCGCCGGGATGATGAAGAAGGCCACCGGTGAGGGATCCGCCCTCCGGCAGGGTCCCGGAACAGGGTCCCGATTGGTTTTTGGTGGCTACAGAGGCTTGCAACGGCGGAACTCCTGATCTATTGTCGTCCTCGATGTTTTTAGGTTATATGGAGATATATATAGGCGAAAGAAGTCGGCCAGGGGAGCCATGAGGGGCCCACAAGGGTGGAGGGCACGCATAGGGGGGTGGGCGCGCCCCCTGCCTCGTGGCCTCCTTGAAGCTTCCCTAGCTTCAGCTCCACGTCTCCTGGATCACGTTCGTTCCAAAAATAACGCTCCCGAAGGTTTCATTCCGTTTGGACTCCGTGATATTCCTTTTCTTTGAAACACTGAAATAGGCAAGAAAACAACAATATGGGCTGGGCCTCCGGCTAATAGGTTAGTCCCAAAAATGATATAAAAGTGTAAAGTAAAGCCCATAAACATCCAAAACGGGTAATATAATAGCATGGAACAATCAAAAATTATAGATACGTTGGAGACGTATCATGCAGCCACACCCGCAGGGGTACACGGTGGAGCTCATTTCTATACGAAATGGCACCCCACGTGCTAATTTGAGTGCGTGTAGCGGTTGTTTACCTATAGAGCCCGTGTACCACGCGTGCACGAAACGAAGTTCAACTTGATGTGTTGGCACGTTATTTTTAAATAAAGTTATATCTCTCAATGCCACGTACATAGAATATAAAATGATTTTTATGAAGAAAAAGGTAGTCCGATCCACTATATACAATGGAGCCTGCCTGCCGGGATTTGATCTCTCTTCAGTGTATCTCACACAAGGCGGCGGTGGCCTCTCTCTCTCACCGTTGGTCACTGACCTAGCTGCATCCCTCCTACCGGCGAAAAGGAAGGATAAGCATCATTTCTCTGTTCAATGGCGCCGAGGCAGCACGTCCCGATCTACGGTACCCGCTGTTCTCTCTGACCAAGCTCCGGCGCGGTAGGGCCTACACCACTTGCTCACTGTCGCAGTATGGGCAGATCCTGCCAGCCGCCGCTCTCCTAGTTACATACCGACGACCCCCAGGTATCCCCTCCGGCCTTGCTCCAATGCCCATCTTCCCACGTTGCTGCATGTGGAAAATCTTGCATGTGGATCTTCCCTAGTTCTTTGCCCAAGACGTAGCTCGTCCAGCGTACTTTCCATATTGCAATCTCGTCCTCACACCGTTGTAGATAAACGCAACCGTGTTGTTATCTTCTCTTAGGACAAGGGATATGCTTCTTTTTTGTTGTCATATGTGTCATCAACTGTTATTGGCTAGTAATTGTTTCCTTTCGACCTCTTTTTTGCAAACAGGGCTATCTATTTCACCTTGTTGCTATTGCGAACTTTTGATGAACTGCACAAATCACTTTTTTCTTAAGAGTGTTTTGTGCAGTTCTACTAAAATGCCACACGGGCAACGTCTCTAGATTTTAGTGTGACCACACAAAAGGAGATTGGTTTTGCTCTATCCTCCTCATCCAACTCCGAGCCTAATATTCTCCAACTATTTGCTTAATCTTCTCCAACTAGTTAGTCTTAAGAGAGATTGCAAAGGTGACCGGCTTCTATTTGTGTGTTTATTGTTTCATCAACAGTCCTCTATTATTGTAATCACACTTAATATCTTTGGAACAGGGACGCTCAACTCTATTTTAGTGGAACTGCACAAAATGATCAGAATGTTGCATGCTCCTGTCAGCTACTTTTTTTGCCAACATGCCTTGTTGATTTAGACACAGCTGGGGGAAAGTTATTGCCAAAGAAAGCATGGATACATTTTAATTTAACACCTTCTCACAACTTTGTCTTCAGTTGTGATGTAAATATTAGCTCTGATTAGCTAATCATTGAGATGCATTAGCAAGGAAGTTAGTTTTTTATTTTTTCCGAAAGAGCATGGATGGCAAGACACATGAAACAAAATATGAAAGCTCAGAGCATTGTACAATTTCATGTCGCTGGAAAGCTATTTGTATAGTACATCAATTATGTTGCTGGAAGCTTG
This sequence comes from Triticum dicoccoides, assembly GCF_002162155.2. Lineage (NCBI taxonomy): Eukaryota > Viridiplantae > Streptophyta > Magnoliopsida > Poales > Poaceae > Triticum > Triticum dicoccoides. The sequence goes on from NC_041391.1 coordinate 594,247,585, forward strand.
ATAGCATTGCCAAAAGCCTCTTTATCATTCGGGTCCATGTGCCATGCACAAAATTATACTCCCTTCGTTCCTAAATATTTGTCTTTGTAGCAATTTCAACTAGACATATTTTGAGTGTAGATTCACTCATTTTGCTTCGTATGTAGTCACTCGTTGAAATCTCTAGAAAGACAAATATTTAAGAATGGAGGGAGTAGTGCACAACTGTGTGGGAGACTCAGCCCAGTCGTTGCGCCGCACCTAATAGTGAGTAATGAGCAGTTAAATCATAAGCCCCACCTTTCCCACTGTAAGTTGCTTGGGAGAAGCAACCATCAATACGCTCTTCTTTGAATCCGCTCATACTACTGCCTCCGTCACTGTTTGCTTCAACAATCTCTAGGACCAAGGCGACTAGTGATCGGCCTGAAAAATAGCATGTCTATTACTAGATGAAATATGCGTACACACATGCATGCAGTGCTTTCACCCCGGGTACACACATGCATGCACTTACTCCACTCCGCGTACACACCTACATCGAGAGAAAATTGTGGACTTGATTGCGATTACCACACCCTAATTAATTGAGCATTAAACCAAAGGCGTCTAAAATCTCTCTGGTGGTGGAAATGCATGGAGATAAATGCATGAGAATGAAGAGCGCCCTGTAAACTGTGACGGAGGGAGGAGTAGTATGAAGGTGCAAAACCAAGTACGCATATGGCCAGTCGGTCAACACACTTCCTCTTGGCATATCACTGACGGTGGGACTAGAGTCTGAGAAAACCGATCTCAATTGATGGCTAAATGGCCAATCCGCCGTTCCTTGAGAGAGACGAGGAGCGAGAACACATAGACGGGCTCGCACGGAGGCCAAGATATATTTGAGCATGGTTGATCGATATCATCATTACATGTTCGATGTTTTTAAATAGTACTGTTGGGCTGCCATTTTCCGCACTTCTTCTGAATAAAAAATGTGTCCTTTATCGGAGATTAAAATAAAATAACAGTACAGACGCTCCGCCATGCGGTTCCTAGTACCTGTATACTAGTAGTAGTACTACTCGTACTACTAAACCTTGCGCTTGGCTCTTTGCCTCTTCGTGAAGTCGAACAATGATGTTACTACAGTGTATGCCTTTGGCAATCTGACACCGAATAAACTGCTACACGTCCACTGCCTGGGAGAGGGTAGGTTGCATTAGTCAAAAGCTTCTCATGTTCCTGCGAGCCACCAGGCTTGAGGTAGACGGAGAGGGTGTTAGCGAGCTTCACCTTGTCCTGCAGGCTTCTCCTTGTTCTGCAAGTTGATGAGACACACCAAAAAGTAGTGCTAGTCCATACTCCCTCCTTTCTAGTTAATATGGCTTAATCTTTTTTGCGGGTAAATGAGAGAGCTTTATTCATATATAAGCATTCTTAGGATGATCATCCAAGAGACTGGTCACTAGGAAGCGAGGTACCCCAGAAAGAAAGAAGGAAGTGAGGTGTTTCAACAAGCCAGCTCTCGATCACATTCAAAGTGTAGCAAGCATGGTTCGCACAAAGATGCGCCGCAAGGTTTATTGACCTGTTTACATGATGAATAACAAAAAAAGAGAAAATATTACAGAGCACTCCTATTTCTAACAGGATATAGGAGCCAAAATTAAGCGAGAATTGTGGCAAGTGTTACATGCAATCAACTTCCATTATCACATGCGAGAATCCTCGAAGAGAACCAAATGTGTTTAAGACTACTTTATCACAGATCAAAATAAAATAAGAGTGCAGATGCTCCACCATTCGGTTCCTAGTAGTACATACCTATATAGTACTAGTACTAGTAGTAAACTTTGCTCTTGGTTTTTCGCCTCTTTGGGAAGTCGAACAATAATGGCAGTAGTACAGTGTATGCTTCTGGCAATCTGACACCAAATTAATTGTTGCACGTCAGCCGCTTGAGCGAGGGAGAGCTTGCATTAGTCAAAAGTTTCTCCTTGTCCTGCGAGCCACCGCGCGCAAGCTCCTCCCGTCCTGCAAGCTTCTCCTCCTTCGGCAAGTTAACGGGACACAGCAAAGTAATGCTAGTCCATACTGCCTCCTTTCTGATTAATATGGCTTAATTTGAAACGAGATAAATACACAATCTGTAACTGCATATTTGTAAAAATATGGTCAGTGGACTTCATAATACGCTCATTTCACTCAATATATACATTTTCCGGTGTTTATACGGTCACTAGCTCACCCTGGCTGAGTATGTGTGTGCATGCACGTGTAGGTTGAGCACTTGAGCGTGACCATGTGTGTTCCCTCTTGTGCTCGGAGATGCATGCATTAGGGCACCGCGCGTGTGTTTTGCCTCCATGTGTACGCGTGACTGTTTCATGCATGCACGAGGTTGTAGTCCCTCACATTCACATGTTCATAAGTCAATGCTTTGCCAAAAGGTTGCGTGCAAGCTTTAATCATTCGTTGTTCACGCATGCATTCCGATATTGATAAGTTGATAAAGACAATTTCTTGAGGAAAATGAACCCATGAATTGAATACAAAGGGGACCAATAAGCCAGGACAGAGGGAGCACTAGTAGTGAACCGGAAGGAGGGGGTAGGTACTCATAGTATTTTGTAACAACGTGAAGTAACAAATTCCTCTATGCGCATCATTTCTACGTGTCATGCAAGAAAATATAGATAAGTACAAGTGAGACTCAGGAATGGTCATACACGTAGGGGGAGTACATGTAGGGGCCACTCAGGAGCAGTCGGATCACATAGTAAGTTAGTCGGAAGAAGCAACCATCATTTCACTCTTCAATGACACGTACGCAATATAAAATGGTTGATATGGAGAGAGAAAGAAAACTGATCCACTATATATGCATTAGCAGGAGCCTAAGCTACAAGCCCGCTTTCTTGGGGTGATCTCTTCACAAGCATAGAACAATGGTGGCCACATCGCCGGTCACAGATCCGGCCTGACCCCGCCACTGGGGGAAGGGGACGATGTTCTGCGTAGATGCGTTCGACAGTGGCGAGGGAGAAAACCCGATGTTAGTGCCTTCCAATTGGGGGTTCCCGTGGTATGGGCTAATGCCGCCTCCCAACCGCCCTTCTAGCTACAACCCGGCGTCCCAGGTACAACTTCCTTTTGGAGCCGGCTTGCTCCACTGCCGCAGCTCCCCACATAGCTCCATCTCCATGTGGATCTTTCTCTACTTCTACCGGCTTCTATCTATGATGAGTTTATGTCACATGAACTAGTGCCAGTACTATTATTGTAATCACACTTCTTCAATATCTTTGCCAATAGGGATGCTCGGCTAGATTTTAGTGGAACTACACAAAAGCATCGTATGACCCGATGGTGCCAACCATCTTTCCTTTGACAGGTTCTACCTCGCCAGGAAATTAAATCATGTTTAGGGTTTAGGGTTTACGTCGTAGTGACCCCATCAGTAGTTTTTTTGTACACACTCTCACAACTTTTGTCTTTAGTTGTGAAGTAAGTATTGGCTGTGATCTGTGAATCATTGAGATGCATCACCATGCGTGTTAGTTTTCCTTTGTATTTGATGGAATGTTGTAATGGGGCAACCTTGGAGTAGGAATGAAAATGGAGCGGAAAGTTTCCGTTTTTCTGGAGAATAAATGGAAAAGGAGATAAACCAACGTTTCGTTTCGTTGGATCGCGCCATCGAGCAAAACCAACTTTTAAATCACGTCTGTCACGTTCGTGTCTCACACTCCTCCATGGCTCCACCCCACACGGTCGCTCGGCATGCCACTCACTGCAAACCGACTATACGATAACTTTCCCGCCTACTTGTCGCTGGATCGCGCCATGGAGTACTAGCACTACTGGAAGAGATTGACAAGGAGGGGGAGGATAGCTAGCTGTAGCACGGACTCCCAAGAACTTTTTACAAGCATGTTGTGGCCGGCCGTGGCGACCTTTGAACGCGGAGCAGACGCGTGCCCACGGAAGCGGCGCAGGCAGCGCTCTCTCGGCCGGCGCGCCGCTTCAATGTCGGTGCTAGTGAGAGGTCGCGTCCGCTCTGGCCGGGCATGAATGTGGCACTGACTGTTTCAGGTGGGAAGCACGCGCGGGTGATGAAGAGGGTTTGGGTTGGTCAGGAGTTGGCGCGGCAGCCATCCGGACGCCCGCAAACAAGAAATGTTGTACGTAAATATTGCTGCGTATATAATTAATAACGTAAATATTGTGCCAGTTGGACAAATATGATTGGAGATGGAGATGGAATTTTACGTAAACTTGAATATGCATGTCTATGTCTATGTGTGTGTGCGCAATGACTCTCGCGACTACCCGTACACACCATTGATGTCTTATTCTCCCCCCCCCCCACACACACACACATACAAACTTAGTACTGCCTCATTTTGTTCCTAGGATAGGAATATCATTGGAGTGGGAAACAATATAAAGTGAGATAAATGGAGTACGACGTACAAGAAGAAATGTACATGCACTCACTCTGCCTTCGAGATACCCGCGAGCACACGATGGAGCGCATTTGTACACGAAGAGGCATCTTACGTACGTAATAATTTTACCCTTTAATTTGTTCACTTAATAATGGAGGGCCGGGGACCAGACGTGAGAGATAAAAACTGCGACCTAGAAGCTGGGACATGTTTTTGACTGAGTTTTCTTTCTTCGTACGTTAAAAAAAGTTTTGTCTACCAGTGTTCGTTTTTTTCCGGGAACGCGCATATTCCATTTAAAACCACTACTATGGAGATATTTTTTTACTCCATTGTATATATAGCCTCTTGTTTGATAGGGTTTCTCGCATCTCTCTCTCTTACCCTCTCCATACCTAAACAAGATGACATTGTCCACTCTATCTCTCTCCTCACCAGTGGTCACAGATCCGGCCAAATCCCATCCACTGCGGGAGGTGAGGAGGTGTGGCGTTGACGTTGTCGCCGTCAGCCATGGAAGAAGCCAATGTGCACCGTCCTCTCTGAGTTGGCGCTGGCGCGGACGAAGGTCCTCCACACCCTTGTTCGTTATCATCCTGTGGGCAGCCCGCCCGCCTACCTAAGCGACATCTCACCCACCTGAGGTATAACTTCTTTTGGATTTCATGCTTCATTGTACTGGTCCAGCTCCCCAGGTCACTTCATGCGGGTTTCCTTATATGCCATTACTCCCCACCTCCCCATGTACAGTATCTAGGGTTCGTCGGCTGGTCCAACATCACCTATTTTTACTATTATAGCGGAAAGTCCACTTGAAAAGTTGTCCTGGTTTATGCCTCGGTGAAGTATACGTCTTTTTCGACAAAAAAGTACATGGTGGTTGTGCGGTCATTGTCCATATGATCCTACTGCTGCTGCTAATCTAATGCTATCACTGGTTAAATGAAGCAATGCCCATGGTAAAGTGACATCCCTTTTAAGTAATGTTGATGTCAATCCAGAGGCGTTGATAAATGCTCCTGTCCTTCTTTTTTCCTCGGGTATCCTGGTTTAGTTTGCATCAAGATAATCATGATGCTGCTGTTTGTTGGTGTACTTTTCATTAAATCTTATTGACAAATTAGATCGCGCTGTTATTTTTGTACCACTGCCAAAACAAAGTAACAACACTATATCTCTTTTTTATATTTTTGCAAACAGCAATGCGCATCTCCATACCCGGGCATGTCTTCCTCAATTTTAGTGGAACTGGACAAAATTGGTTGGCCATTGTTGTTCCACCCCATTGTCCTTTGCCACGTGATTCTTCCTTCCTCGAGCTTGATTACCGAGAAGAAACAGACCATAGTGAGGATTTGTCGAACTTCATTGGTGCCTCACCCAAACTTGATGCCAAATGGATGATGCATCACCACGATGACCTATCAATGCTCCTAGTTGCGTCTCATGGTTGCATCGGCTGGTGAAGGTGATGGATTTTCGATGAAAAACAAGCTGTCTTCCATCAGTGCTCTTTGCTTGTTACCCACAAATATGATATTCTTTATCAGTTCACCTTCGTTGCATTGGAGACGCAGTCGTATTTCTTGTTGGTGCAACTTTATCACACGATTGGCTATGAACCAAATGTTGAAGCATCGACATTAGCTAAGAGCATAAGTTTTGTATTGATTTCTAAGCCTTCTCACAACTTTGTCTTCAGCTCCCCTGTAATTTTATTTGTCCAGCTATTAAATAAATATGTGATCAGACTTTGATTAAAAATATGGTGTGGACTAAAAACCTGGATGGATGTAGTAGCCCTCCCTTTTTATTTACTCTTCATATTAGATTTGACTGAAGTCAAACTTCATAAAGTTTGTCTAAGTTTAGGCAGAACACAACAAACTATAATTATTGAGAGAGGGCAAACTGCACATACTCTCAAACCTTTCCAATAATTGAAATTAAAATTCTTTATTTGTACACACTCTCATATCTTTCTAATAATTTGGCCCGTGTGTGGTGTTCACTTAACGGAGGGTAGTGTACTGCACGTGAAGGACAGGAAGTGCGACCAGGATGCGTGGATCGTTAATTCATCATAAGTACTCCCTCCGTCCCATAAAGTAAGAAATTTTTTGACACTACACTAGTGTTAAAAAACGTCCTATATTATGGGACGAAGGGAGTAGTTTTCTTCACTGGTACGTTAAATAAAGAATTTCATTTCGTACTTACACAATTTAAAATGATTGTTATGGAGAGAAAAAGAAAACCACTCCACTATATATTAGTAGTATACACGAGTACTATGTAAGTACTATATAAGCTGGAGCCTTAGCGCTTGTTCGCTAGGGTTTGCACTCTCCACACTCTCGCCGCACTACATATATATATATATATATATATATATATATATATATATATATATATATATATATATATATATATACACACGCTGGAGGCTCAGCGTTCCTTTTCTAAGGTTTTCTATATTTACAGTCTCTCTCCCTCTTCACTAGATCTAAACAGGACTGTGTTGGCCTCTGTCTCCCCCCCACAGCTGGTGAAGGAGCCATCCAGATCCCGTCGCACCAGGAAGGG
>NC_041391.1:594254803-594307265 GCF_002162155.2 Triticum dicoccoides
GTTTGTCTAGAACTAGATTTGCTGCCCTTGCATAGGAAAAAGGTTCAAAGAGAACAAATATGGGACCAACACAGATATGCTGCTTGGCAACATACTCTACATCACCCATTTATACGTGTGGAAGCACATGGTGCTGGCATGTCCCATGTTAAATACAACTATTTTGCTGTTGTAAATCTAAGAATGTCGCTGGAAAATTGAACCAATGCCACTGTTAAAAGTAAATACATTGTTAACAAATGTTCTTTAAAGAGAAATTCTATGTTAATATGAATCAATGCAACCGTTTTAGAAATGCTACTGTCCTATACTTTATTTTCCATCAAGATAAGGTAGATGCTTCTTTTTGTGGCCGCTTGTTTCATCCTCCTTTATTGGCCAGTAATTGTTTCCTTTTTTAGCTCTATTAAAACATGGATATCTATTCAACTTGCTGCTATTGTTACATTTTGCTTTGCTATGCTTAACACTTTTGTTTTAAGAGTGTTTTGTGCAGTTCAACTTGAATGGCACACCGGCGACTTTGCTTAATTTTGGTGGAACTGCACAAAAGGAGATTGGATTTCCATATATGTGTTCAGATTTCTTTCAAGTCGTCCTTGCGAGTTGTTTCAAATCTTGGTCAAGAAAGGTTAGTACCAACTTTCATCCACATGATGGTGCAGTGTGCTTTGAGATGTTGTGCTACTTGTATTGGTACTGTTTTGGATAAATGTTGAATTGAAGCTATTGAACTACTATCTTTTACCACTTAAGTGAGCAAAAATTGTTCCAACCCAGACATGATGTTTTTTCTTTGTTACAACAAAACTCTGCATCACCCCCTTTATAAGTAGATGGAAGCACATGGTGTTGTTGCACCCACTCTCCCCTGGAACTGTTTATTCTTTTTGTTAATCTAATGCCACTGGTAAAATTAAGCAATGCCACTCTAAGAATTAACTACTGAATCTTAGTTCAAAACTGCAACACTTGTTAGGGATCAGCGAGAGTACCATTTCTGTTAGGGATCAGCCAGAGTACATGTTTAAAAAAAGTATTGTTGAGATAATGTCTCTGTTATTATATATCAGTTACAGTGTTTTACAAATGATACTATCTTGCTTTTTAGTTCTTTCTACATGTTTAACCAAGGTATTGTTAAGATAATGTATCTGTTAATATGAATGAGTCGCATTGTTTTAGGAATGGTACTTTTATTCTTTGTCGTTCTTTATACATGTTGAAACAAGCATTGTTAAGATAATGTCTCAGTTAATATGAATGAATCACACTCATTGAGAATTGCTACTCTCCTGCTTTGTTTCCCATTAAGATAAGGTAGATCAGTAGATGTTTTTCTTCTGGAGTATAAGTCATCAACCATTATTTCTCAGTAATTGTTTCCTTTATACCTATTGTTTCATACATGGATATCAAAACTTCTACTCGGTTTTATTTCAACTTTGATTTTAGTTGAACTACACAAAAGGAGCCAATGTTTTTAAGGCAAACTGTTGCATTACTGGGTCCAGTTGGTCTTACCACTTCGTAGAAAGAAGTAGTCACTGTTTGCGCTACATTACAGAAGGAATGATCGAGAACTTTAGAGTACTGTAGATGTTGGAGACATGACTAGTCTGCAGACCAAGGAAAACTCAAGTGAACAGTATATGGGGTGCATAATTCACTCCATAAGGAAAGATATGACCAAGTCAGTCACCGACGCAGCTGCAACAAACGAGGTCAATATCAGCCTTCATCCACATGATCGTGCTTTGTTATGTTGTGCTGATTATATTGTTGTATTGTTTTGAATAAATGTTTAATTCAAGCTATTGTATTGTTATCTTTTCCTGTTAAGATAATGAAGATGATTAAAGTTGTAAGCGTATGTTTAATCAACTAGTGCCACTATGCTTTTTCTATATTTATGCAGACATGGATGCTCATCTTGATTTTGTGGAACTGCACAAAATGTTCAGATGGTTCATGTCCTCCATAATACTTCATCATGCACGATACACCGAATGGTTCTCCAATCATTGTTTGATTTCAGTGGTACTGCACAAAAAGATACGCTGGTTAATCTGTCTCCCATGTACCATTACAATGTGCAAACTGATGAAAAACCATGCCCATCTGAACGGAGCTACCAACGTCTTCAAGGCAGAAGAATTCCCTCAAGTTCAAGGGAAAGAACTTTGTCCAGCAGAATACTACCTTTAAGAAGGGTAAGAAGAAAGACAAAAAGAGAGATTGCTGCTTTACTTATGGTTTAGAGGATCACTAGGCAAACAAGTACAAGAAGCCAGGACAGGACTACAAGTCTGTCAGTGTCACTCTAAGTAACAATGATGGGGCATCTGGGTATGGTAATCCGTTTACCGTACTTTCAGTTTGCCAGTCCATCGATTAGTGAGTTGACATTGGGGCCAATATTCATGTGTGTGCTGATGTGTCTTTGTTTTCTTGCAGCATATAAATACGAAATCCATAGGGATGCTCAGCTTGATTTTAGTGGAACTGCACAAAATGTTGAGATGGTTCATGTCCTCCATAATACTTCATCATGCACAATACATCGAATGGTTCTCTAATCATTCGTCGTCACCTTGAGCCACCGGACTATCAGATGACAAACTGATGCAGACCTTGCCCATTCCACAACCATAGGGATTACATATTTTGAATGGGAAAAGCTTGTCAAAGTTTAATCATTGATGTTAGCTAGAAGACATTAGTTTAATATATCGGAATTGGAAATCCTTGTCAAATTTTGCTCACTGGCGTTAGCAAGAAGACATGCATTTGATATTTTTGAGTGGGACGCCCTTTGTTGTGAGCAACGTCGATCATTTTTTTTCCTATTCCTATGTTCAGTTTAGAAGTAAATAGTTACATGAATTTTGACTTATGTAAGGTATTTTAAGAGTTTGTTCTGAATGTTGTCTATGTAATGCCAGGCCTTGTGAGTTTGATTGCAAAGTTGAGCTTGGAATGTTGTGGGCATGCGGCGTCATGAGCTGTTCACCGTGCCTCCTGAGAATAATGCTTCATATTATTTTGCATGTTGATCTAATGCTAGTGATTTGCATGTTAAGATCATCCTCTTCTGTTGTTTCTGTGCTTAAGAAGTTCACCGTCCTATGTTTCATTCATAGCCTATACGGCAACTCGGGTAGGTTAGAGGTGAAAGCATATGATCTTCCGACCAACTCATCATCTTAGGCCATGATTGGATCGTCGTTTTCCAACCAAAACCGCTTGTAAAACTAACGCTTGTAAATAAAAGCAGATGGTCTTGGACGAAGGGCTTGGTTGGTCAATTTTGACTAGTAAAATATACACTGATCTCTCAATTTACACGCGCAACTCGCCAGTTTTTGTTACGGACCTCGGGCCGTCGGTTTCATTACGCCTGTATTTTACGCGTTGTTTCCGGTGACGAGTAAATTACACCTGTATCTTAATACAGGTGTGAAACAATCCAGAGCTCCCAAGCGCGGCCTTACCGTTTCATGCCGAATCAGTCTCTCGAAGGTGCTCATAGGTTTCCAATGATCCTGGCTTCCTGAACGAGCAGCGGGTGCTGTATCACACCATCTGTAGGGCCCGCGAGGCCCTCTCTATCATCCTTCAAGTTGTTGCTCTTGCCGTGGCATCGAGCCTTGTCAACATGGTTAATGAACATGAGGAATTAGGAGATGACTTTACTTGGAGAGGATGACAGTAGGGACCCACCAGGGCCATAGCCCTATGTACGCAAGTTCCTCCTTATTATATATATACAACTATATTTTTAACTTCCTCCTGGTTTCCTGACATCACGGTCCCACACCATCGTCAACCTATATAGTCAATAAACGAGAGAATTGCACAAGGAGCGGCCGACAGCTGGGACCCAGCTGCTCTAGCAGTATTTGTGTTTTTGAGGCATGAGCAGAGTTTTTCTTGAGCGATGTTTTTCTTGTTGTTTAGAGGTGTAGGGTATCAACTGGGCGGGCTGTGGCCCATCTGGCCCAGGCTATTATTTTATGTCGACCAAATATCCAGCCTAGAAATTGATACTTAAATGTGAAAATGGCTAGCCAGTTATTCTTTTTTTGCGGAATCCCCAACCCAGGTCAACTTGTTATTCTCCGGGCCGCATTAGACTTGTAAGAAAATGGGCTTTAATAAATAATAAATGGGATGTAATTAAAAAATTGGTTGTAAATATAAAAAACGCACCGAACAGGTACATTTTTTTATTCTTCTCAAAAATGTTAATTTTTTTTAATTTCAGTACTTGTTACGCGCGCAAAATTCCGTTGGATTTTTACCTAATACAAATTTATTTTGAAATTATATTTAATCTGACTCTAAATTTCGGGTCAAAAATTATTTCGGATCCCATCAAAATGTTAGAAATTCTGTTGAATTTTTTTGAGCGGTTTGCTGAAATTATTAACAAAGTCCTAGCTAGAAAATGGGTTGTAACTTTAACAAACAATAAATGGGCTGATTAAATTCCATTAGAATTAAAAAATGGGTTTTACATTATAGCAAATTACAAATTGGCTATATGTTCTCTGCCACATATGTGATGGTCACTTGTGGGCCTACTAAGTTGACGCGTACGCAAGGCTTTGTCAAGTTATAGTCAACAGACGATTCTATTAGCAGTGTCCATTGGATGTCCATCTAACGGTTGTGGTGCTTGTTCAATCTCGGATATTCATGCTTCAGGTGCCCAAACCACCACCGGCGGTACCGCCTGCTACTGCCTCTTGTGGCCGGCTATGCTGCCGCACAGGCCTCACCGGCCCACCCTACTCCCATCATCGTCCAGGCCATTCCTCCACTCAGCAACAGTTCCTGTTATTCTCCGGCGACGATAGCCTCACACCGCAGTCGAACCAGTTAACCCTCGTAGTCCCTTCCACGTGGGCATCCACTACTGTGTCTTCTCCAGCTCCGGGTCGTTCCCTTCCTAGGCCTCACCATCGTCCACCGCTTGGTTCTCTCGGCGTGGCTTGGTCAACTTTGTCAACAAACAACAACCATCGGAAGAGGCGTGGACATGGAGTAGCTGACAGTAGGGACCTGCGTGGCCCATGGATACACGCGAGCAAGTCCCTCCTTATTATGCAAAAAAAAATGATTTCTCCCCCTGACAGGTTTGAGCCACCAGCTACATCTTCACATGAAGGGAAGTGTTTCCTTTATTACATGGAAAAAAAGTTACCTCTCCCAGACAGTTGGGACCCACCAGCTTTATTATGATCCATTTCATAAAAATATAGATTATACCAAAGATGCTTAATTGTTTCCTTTTTATTCTAACTCGAAAATAAGAAATTAAAAACCCAGAAAATATCTTTGCACGCAAGGAAGTGCCACCTTATTACGAGCAAAAAAATGATTCCCCCTGCTAACTGGGACTCACCGGATTTGGAGGCTGACTTGTGGGCCAACTAAATTGACGCGTATGGGATTTGTGAACTTAGTCAAAACGATTCTAGCTGCACTGACCATTGGATGTTAAATCAATGGCCATGTTGCGTCTTCAACCTCTGGTCTTCTTGCTCCAGCCGCCAAAACCAGGCCCTTCGTACCGCCTGCTCCAGCCTCGCGTGGCCGGCTGTGCTACCATGCAGGCCTCACGGACCGACCATACTACGACTGGCTAGACCTTCCCTCCACTCACCCACACCCCCTGTTATTCTCCAGCGATGGCAACCTCATACTGCAGCTGAAGCAGTAAACACTCATAGTCCCCTCCACGTGGGAAACAACTACTGAGTCTTCCCCGGCTCCTGGTCATTCCCTTCCTAGGCCTCGCTGTCGTCCCTGCCTTGGTGCTCTCGACGCGGCGTCCTCTACGTGGTCAAGGAACAACTTCCATCGGAAGAAGACTATAGGTGGAGACGCTGAAAGCTGGGTCCACGGCCACAGCAAGGAAGGGCTACCTTATTACGCGCAAAATAATGATTCCTCCACCTGACAGCAGGGACCCATCGGAAGGGCTTATGTATTTTGCAAAAAAACATTCCCGCCGCTGACCGCTCGGGCCCACCAGCTATATCTCTTCGCACGCAAGTGCCTCCTTATTACGCACAAAAAAATGAAGACCCCCGCTAGTAGGTTGGACCCACCATATTTGGAGGCTGACTTGTGGGCCTACTAAGTTGACGCGGACATAGGGCTTTGTCAACTTAGTCAATATAAACAATTCTAGCTGCAGTGACCGTACGATGGCGATCCAACGGTTGTCGTGCTTATTCAACCTCTGGTCTTCTTGCTCTAGCCACATAAACCATCGCGGGCCGTGCCGCCTGCTCCTGCCTCTCGTGGTCGGCTGTGTTGCCGCGCAGGCCTCACTGCCCCCTCCTACTCCAACCGCTGGCCAGGCCGTCCCTCTAGTCACCCACAACCCCTGTTATTCTACGGAGATGACAACCTCACACCGCAGCCGAACCAGTCAACCCTCATACTCCTCTCTGCGTAGGCATCCACTGGCGTGTCTTCCCCGGCTCTCCGTTGTCCCCTTCCAAGGCCTCGCTGTCGTCCATCGCCTTGGTGCTCTCGATGCGGCGTGGTCAATGTGGTCAAGGAACGACTTCCATCAGAAGAGTATTGTATGTGGAGAGGCTGGCAACTGGGTCCAGGGCCGCAGCAAGGAAGTGCCTCCTTATTACACACAAAAATAATGATTCCTCCACCTGACAGTAGGGACAAACCGGATGGGCCACCGTATTTCGCAAAAAACAAATGTTTCCCCCTTGATAGATGGGACCCACCAGCTACATCTTCGCACGCAAGGAAGTGCGTCCATAATACAAAAAAAATATTTACCCCTGACAGCTGGTGAGGGAGTCCTGGATAAGAGGGTATCCGGACAGCCGGACTATATACATCGTCCGTACTATAGAAGCATCAAGATACAAGACTCAAGACTACGGCTCGTGTTCGGATGGGACTCTCCTTTGCGTGGAAGACAAGCTTGGCGATCTGGATATTATGTTTCCTTCCTTGTAACCGACTCCATGTAAACCCTAGCTCTCCGGTGTCTATATAAATTGGAGGGCATGGTCCTTAGAAGGCCGATCACAATTACAATCATACCATCATAGGCTAGCTCTTAGGGTTTAGCCTCTACGATCTCGTGGTAGCTCAACTCTTGTATTCCACATATCTTCAATACTAATCAAGCAGGAAGTAGGGTTTTACCTCCATCGAGAGGGCCCGAACCTGGGTAAACATTGTGTCCCTTGCTTCATGTTACCATCAGCCTAAGACGCACAGATCAGGACCCCCTACCCGAGATCCGCCGGTTTTGACACCGACAGCTGGGACCCAGCAGCTATATCTTAGCATGCAAGGAAGTGCGTCCTTATCCTCCCTGACAGCTGAGACTGAGGGAGTCCTGGATTACGGGGTACTCGGACAGCCAGACTATATACTTTGGCCAGACTGTTGGACTATGAAGATACAAGATAGAAGACTTTGTCCCGTGTCCGGATGGGATTCTCCTTTGCGTGGAAGGCAAGCTTGGCAATTTGGATATGTAGATTTCCTTCTTTGTAACCAACTCTGTGTAACCCTAGCCCCCTCTGGTGTCTATATAAACCGGAGGGTTTAGTCCGTAGGACCAGGAACAACAATCATAATCATAGGCTAGCTTCTAGGGTTAGCCTCATCGATCTCGTGGTAGATCAACTCTTGTAATACTCATATCACCAAGATCAATCTAGCAGGAAGTAGGGTATTACCTCCATAGAGAGGGCCCGAACCTGGGTAAACATCGTGTCATCCGCCTCCTGTTACCATTAGCCTTAGACGCATAGTTTGGGAGCCCCTACCCAAGATCCGCCGGTTTTGACACCGACATTGGTGCTTCATTGAGAGTTCCACCGTGTTGTTGCCATAAGGCTTGATGGCTCCTTCAATCGTCTACAGTGATGCGATCTAGGGTGAGGTTTTCCTCCCTGGACAAATCTTCGTATTCGGCGGCTTCACACTGTGGGCTAACTCACTTGGCCATTTGGAGAAGATCGATAGTTACGCCCCTGGCCATCAGGTCAGGTTTGGAAGTTTGAATTACATCGCTGACATCTGCGGAGACATGATCTTCTATGGATTCGAGCCCATGAAAGGTGCGCCCTACGACCACGATGAGCATGACTTAGATCTGCCATCAGACGGCAATCGAGAGACCACACCTGTGGCTGCCCTGGATCTAAATCTGGAGCAGATTGTGCCATTCGAGGATGGGTGGATGGACCCCGCCACGAAGACCGCACACTCCACGGTGATAGAGCCGAACACCGATCTCACTTCCAAAGAGATCTGTGTCATCGGACCCTCGGACTCGTCTCTGGCCATGGGTCCCGAACCACGTGCATCCGCACCCATCATACCTAACTGGGCACCGATCATGGAGTTTAGCTCCGCAGATATCTTCCAGCATTCTCCCTTGGGCGAATACTAAATTCATTGAAGTCCCTCTCCTTGTTAGAGGACTCACCGCCGAACTATGTCCGGCTTGAGTGGGAAGAGGACGATGAAGAATTTCGCTGCCTACCCACCACCCACTTGGTAGCCACTGTCGACAACTTGACCAACATGCTAGACTTCGACTCCGAAGACATCGACGGTATGGATGACGATGCGGGAGAAGAAGAAAAACCACCGCCCATAGGGTGCTGGACAGCCACCTTGTCATATGACATTTACATGGTGGATACCCCCAAAGAAGATAATGGCGAGGACAAAAAGGATACAGGTGAGGACAAACCTCCCGAAAAGCAGCCGAAGCGTAGACGTCAGCGGCGCCACTCTAAACCATGCCATAGAAAACACAGCGATACCAGCACCGGAAACAATAGCAATCCGGGCGATGCCGAAGACAATGAAGACGACCCCACCCAGCATGGATTCGAACATGCCGGACAAGGGGACGGGCAAGCCAGCCCTGATAAACAGGCCACGAATGAAAACTCGGAGGAGGACAACTACATGCCCCCCTTCGAGAATGAGGTGAGCCTCAGATACGATGAATTAACCGTGCCTGAGGATCCCGTCGAGCAGGAACACTTCAAGCGACGGCTTATAGCCACTACGAAAAGCCTGAAGAAGAAGCAGCAACAGCTTCAAACTGATCAAGATCTGCTAGCTGATAGATGGACTGAAGTCCTGGCAGCCGAGGAATATGGACTTGAACGCCCAAACAAAAGCTACCCGAGGCGGAAGTTGTTACCTCAATTCGAGGACAAGGCACTAACACAGGATGCGGCTGACCGGCCACCCCGTGGCCGAGATAAAGTGGCGTGTCAACCCGAACACTAGCCAGCACCATGTCACAAACAACTAAAAACACCAAGGCCCGGGGCTACACGCATGACCTGTGAGACGAATTGGAAAACAAAGTAGGACAGCCAAGATCGATCTACGAATCACGGGGGCGTGCCTCAACACGCAATGATTATCGTCACGATGGATACACTACATACAAATCCACCCGAGCCGAATACAATAGACCAGCTACATCCGAACTGCATCGCGAAGTGGCTCGGCATAGAGGCGATGTACACCCCTATGCTTGACGGATGAAGTAATGGAACATGAGTTCCCTGAAGGGTTTAAACCCGTAAAACATCGAATCATATGATGGGACAACAGATCCCTCGGTGTGGATTGAAGACTTCCTTCTCCACATTCATATGGCCCGCGGTGATGATCTCCACGCCATCAAGTACCTCCCACTAAAACTCAAGGGACTAGCTCGGCACTAGTTGAATAATCTGCCCAAAAACTCCATTGGCAGTTGGGAGAACCTGGAAGGCACATTTCTTGACAACTTCTAGGGCACCTATGTACGACCACCGGACGCTGATGACTTGAGTCATATAACCCAACAGCCCGGAGAGTCAGCCAGGAAATTCTGGACTCGGTTCTTAACTAAAAAGAACTAGATTGTTGACTGTCCGGATGCCGAATCCCTAGCGGCCTTTAAACATGACATCCGCGACGAGTGGCTAGCCCAACACCTTGGCCAAGAGAAGCCGAAATCCATGGCAGCCCTCACAACACTCATGACCCACTTTTGTGCAGGCGAGGATAGCTGGTTAGCCCATAGTGGCAGCACGTCAGGAAAGCCTGGAATATCAGATACCAGAGACAACAAAACCAAACCCCACGCAACAGATTCAAGCGTCGAAATAATGGCGATAACGCCAAAAACACGGCCGTCAATGCCGGATTCAGTGGCTTCTAGTCCGGTCAGTGGAAGAAGCCATTTAAAAGAAACAATCCGGGTCCGTCCAGTTTGGACCGCATCCTAGATCGTCCATGTCAAATCCATGGCACCCCCGATAAACCAGCCAACCACACCAACAGAGAGTGCTGGGTGTTCAAACAGGCCAGCACGTTAAATGTTGAAAATACAAAGGGGCTGCATAGCGACGACGATGAGGAGCCCCGACCACCGAACACATGGGGATAGAAGAAATTTCCTCCCCAAGTTAAAACGGGGAATAGGATATACGCCAACCATATCCCCAAGCGGGAACGGAAGCGCGCACTAAGGGTCGTCTACGCGATGGAGCCAGTCGCCCCAAAATTCAACCCATGGTCTTCCTGTCCGATCACCTTTGATCGCAGAGACCATCCGACCAGTATTCGTCATGGCGGTTCAGCCGCACTGGTCCTTGACCCTATAATCGACGGATTCCACCTCACAAGAGTCCTCATGGACGGTGGCAGCAGCCTGAACCTGCTTTATCGGGATACAGTGCGTAAAATGGGTATTGATCCCTCAAGGATCAAACCAACCAAAACCACCTTCAAAGGTGTCATACCAGGTGTAGAGGCCCATTGCACAGGCTCAATCACACTGGAAGTGGTCTTCGGATCCCCGGATAACTTCCGAAGCGAGGAGTTAATCTCCGACATCGTCCCTTTTCGCAGTGGTTACCACGCACTGCTTGGACGAACCGCATTTGCTCGATTCAATGTAGTAACACACTATGCCTATCTCAAGCTCAAGATGCCCGGACCCCGCGGTGTCATAACAGTCAACGGAAACACAAAGCACTCCCTCCGCACTGAGGAGCACACCGCATCACTGGCAGCAGAAGCACAGAGCGGCCTTTCTAGGTAGAACCTCAATTTGGCAATAAGGCATCCGGACAATCTTAAACGAGTCCGAACTGCTCTGCAACAGAACCATCCGGCTCGCCCAGAGCGCACCTAGCAATTCGGCCTCCGTTCTAGTCCTAGTCAAGCGGCACAATTTGTGCCGCGCGTACATAACTACGCACTTAAAATACCATGGGCATCGACGGAGGCATAGCTAGACGACGGTCCACAATGCGGTTCAACCGCCCCAGGACCCGCACACCTTTACCTTTTTCTTCTCCTTTTCAGGTCTCCTCTTCTTGAGGCTTCATTTTTGATAAACGTGATCATCGAACCCATTGCGAAAGAATACACCAAGAAAAGCCAGGGGCTTTGACGTACAAGGGAACTCCCAGGTGGTCTTTGTTAATGATCGTTATTCCTGTTTACATACCCGCACGCAGCCCACTCTTGGTAAACGGCATGTTAAATAGCCTTGTTCGCTTCTCACACGTATGGTGCAAATACGCCTTGACGTATCATTCAAATTACAATGGAAATCAAACTTGATGTGTTTTGCTTTTTATTCATCATTTTCCTTGTCTTTATACTTACTGCATTCATACATTCTGGTACGCTTTAAACCGCCAGGGGCTTCAACGCACCCATAACACGGCAAGAAAGTTCGAACAGTTTATAGTATAGCTCGGCACCCCGAACTTATAGCATTATATGCATTGGCTCCGAATCATGTCTTTGGTCAAATGTTGGGTTTGCCCGGCTCCCATGTTTTGCCACCTTACATTCCACTATATCGGCTAAGGCGGCACAGGGAGAACTACTGCAATTGTGTCCCAGTTCTTCCGGACGAGCACCTCAGAAGAGAAAGCCGAAAACTGACTATCGTGATGTAGCAAGAGCCGGTCGCTGTTCGAGAGGTCTCAAAATCCCTAAAGATTTTTCCCGCTTCAAGCGATGAATCGGTTATCGCCCGATTTAGGCCTATATAGCGCCCCAAGTTTGTCCTTCCGAATACTAGGGGTTGGCTTCGCTGAAATTTAAAGTTATAGAGCTCCTATGGCTAAGTGAGAGTGATAAAGCCGTATAGTCCGATTGCCTGGTTCGTTGCACCGAACACCTCCTTCAAGGACCCAAAACTGGGGTAAAGAGTGTTTGGATTTATCCCGAACACCCCTATACTAGCTATGTGAGGGCAGAAGCCGACGACTGGCCAACTCTCAAAATTTCATAAACGGCCACACATGAGAGATAATTTTAAATAAACATGCAGTACATATTGCATAGCGAGCTTGTTCTATATTACAAGATAGGATAAAATGAATGTATTCATTCAAAGATTACATCCTTCACACATCACTCCGCCATAATGCGGGCTCCCTCTAGGACTCCATCGTAATACATCTCGGGACGATGGTGCTCCTTGCCCTCGGGCGTTCCCTCGGTCATTAGTTCCTTGGCATTCATCTTTGCCCAATGCACCTTTGCATAGGCAAATGCCATCCGCGCACCCTCAATACACACCGACCACTTTATGATGTCAAGTCGCGGGCAGACACTCACAAGCCGCTTAACGAGTCCGAAGTAACTGCTAGGCAGGGGCTTGGACGGCCACATCCAGACTATAAGGTCCTTCATTGCCAGTTCGGCCGCCTTGTGCAGTTCGACTAACTATTTCAGATGGTCGCTCAAGGGACTTGGATGCTCTGGCCCAAGGTACTGGGACCAGAACAACTTCTCTGTTGAACTACCTTCTTCGGCTCGGTAGAACTCCACGGCATCTGATATACTGCATGGCAAATCTACAAACGCTCCTAGAGAAGTCCGTATTCGGGTAAGTGAAAAGAATGTTTCCTTCACATGCTTGCTTTGCATAAGAAAAGCCTTACACACCGCAATCTTTTGGGCCTCTTGGATTTCCTGGAGGGCTTTCTGGGCTTCAGCTGTGGCGTCTTGTGCGCTCTAGAGGGCCTTGGCAAGCTCGGAATCTTTAGTCTTCGAGTCATGCTCCAAGGATTCATACTTCTTGACAGCATCCTGGAGCTCTTGCTGCACCTCGCCGACCCGGGCCTCATGCTTTTCGCATGCGGCGCGTTCCTTGGCCGCTTTGTCTTCGGCCTCGGCTAATGCCTTCTTCAGGGTCGCCACCTCGGTCGTGGACCCTACAAAAAGTTCACAACGCTTTCATTAGCGCGAATCAATTACTGCTCATAAAATTTACATGCAGGGTACTATATACCTTGGCACTCCTCCAACTACCCCTTCAAAAGGTCGAGTTCTTCCTCGGTCCGCGCCAAGCTCTGCTTTAGTCCGGAGACCTCGGCAATATGAGCGGCAGCGGCTAGCAGCGACGCCTGCTTATTTCACATAAGAGATCTTCTGTTAGACTCCTACGATTATTATTTGATCCTCTGTTTGGGTTTTCTTTCCGAACACCTAACAGAGCATCAGGGTCTACTGTCTATGCTGTGATATTTTTCCACAATTTTAGTGCTTACCTCAAAGCCTATTAGAAGGCTGGCGCAGGCTTCTGTCAGTCCGTTTTTGGCGGACTGAACCTTCTTAATCACCATACTCATCAGAGTATGATGTTCTTCATCAATGGAAGTACCGTGAAGCGCTTCCAACAACCTGTCCGGTGCCTCCGGAGTGACGGAGGTCATCAGTACAGATGGCTCGCTCCCCTTGCTGGGGGCGACCCTCTTTCCCGAATCCGGAACCTTTTGGGTTTCCGGAGCTGAGTTCGTCTCGGGGCCAAACTAGCTACGGCCCCCAAACTCTGTTTTCGCGGGGGCCTTGCCCCCCAAGTGTTCGGACACCGGAGTCTCACCCACCTGCGTCTCTGGTGCGGTCTCCCCTTGGCTCGGAATCCTTCGAGACAACACCTCGGTGTTGTCTGCACCCTTGGGGAAGGAAGCTGACGGGAGAAAATTGTTGTTCTTCGCCGCCGAGTCCAACGAGCCCTCCGAAGAGGAGGATATCTCGATGTTGGACTTGGCCGGGCTACAGGAGCATAACGGGGACGGTAAGATGCAATGAAACAAATAGATCTGGCATACTAGTGTGTCCGGATACTTACAATTTGGCCAGGGGCTTGACCTTGGGGTCCCACTCCTCGCTGTTGTTTGAAGCTGCAGCGGAGTAGTCCGGAAGGGAAGTCTTACCCTTCTTGGATGTTTCGGCCTCCCCTTGCATGGAGACCTTCCTCTTCCTCCCCCTGGTAGGTGGGGGATGAATATCCTCCTCCTTGTCATCGTCTTCAACGGAGGAGTTTGCCTTGGCGTCCTTGGACGTCGTGTCCGAGGCACCCTTGCAACGGAGACCATCTCTGGTCCCTGTTGCCGCCTTCCTGGCCTTCTTCTCCGGCACCTCATAGGGCACCGGAAACAGCCTCCTCGTCAAGAGAGGTGATTCCAATTCTTCAGGTTGCGGGGCCGGACAGTCGATCCTCTCCGCCACTGCTACCCAATCCTGAAAGGTTGGTATGGAGGCTTAGGTTCCTCCCACAGGCATGTTAGTAAAAGGGCATGTCTCGCAAATATGATAACTCACCTGATTAGCTAGGTGTTTTGGGTTGAGCCCATGGTCTTTGGTCGTAGGGCGGTGGTATCTCGCTGGCCTTGAACAACACATTCCAGATGTCTTCGTGCATCAAGTCGAAGAGCTCTTTCAACATCTAGTGTGTGGCCGGGTCGAACTCCCATAAATTGTAAGCCCGGCTCTGGCACGGAAGGATCCGGCGCAAGAGCATGAATTGGATCACATTGACGAGCTTGATTCTCTTGCTCACCATATTTCAGACACATGTCTGGAGTCCGGTCAGTTCTTCCGCTGAGCCCCAGGATAGGCCCTTCTCCGTCCAGGAGGTGAGCCGCATGGGAACGCCGGATCGGAATTCGGGGGTCACTGCCCAGTTAGTGTCGTGCAGCTCGGTGATGTAGAACCACCCTGATTGTCACCCCTTTACGGTCTCCACAAAAGACCCTTCGATCCAGGTGACCTTGGGCATCTTACCCACCATGGCGCCTCCGCACTCCGCTTGTTGGCTTCTCACCACTTTTGGTTTTACATTGAAAGTCTTCGGCGATGCACATGACAATAAATGCCGAGATGTTGAGGATGGAGTTGGGGCCAAATCATGGAAATCCAGCCCGTAATAGAACATAAGTCCGCGGACGAACGGGTGTAGGGGGAATCCCAGCCCGCGGATGAAATGGGAGAGGAATACCACCCTTTCCTGGGGCTCCGGGGTAGGGACTACCTGCCCCTTGGCCGCAAGCCGATGCGTGATGTCCTTGGACAAATATCCAGCCGCCCGGAGTTTCTTGATGTCTTCCTTCTTGATGGAGGAAGTCATCCACTTGCCTCCCGCACCAGACATGTTTGGAGTGTTCTTGCGGAGGAGGCGAAAGCTTGGGCATTGGAGCTCGAGTATGGGTGAGAAGCGGAAGCAGAAGGCGTGGGTGAGAGAGGGGAAATCTTATCCCTTTATAAAGACAGATCATGCGCCTCCCCACATGCCTTAAAACTCGCTTATTTCCCAAGCGTCGTGCTAATAGCTCAGTTGGGTTACCCACACCCGTATTAATGAGTATCCCGTGATAAGGGGACATGATCTCTGCTTCGACAAGATGTGCCAATGAAATCGCCTCGTAAATCGTGTTGGGGCAGCTGATAAAACGGTTTGAATAATAACCGGGCCATGGTGTGATGTCACTCTATGAATAAATTGTCAGCATATTAGATCCGTGAAATAGTATGCTCTCTACGGTGGTATGTGGAATTTGTTTTTGCAGAACCGGACATGATTCTTGTGTTCAAGATTTATTTTGAAGTATCCGGAGAAGGAACCCGCCTTGTAATGCTGAAGACAATCTGCGCGTCGGACTCAATCGTCATTTAAGCCTGGTTCAGGGGCTACTGAGGGAGTCCTGGATTAGGGGGTCCTCGGACAGCCGGACTATATACTTTGGCCAGACTGTTGGACTATGAAGATACAAGATAGAAGACTTCATCCCATGTCCGGATGGGATTCTCCTTTGCGTGGAAGGCAAGCTTGGCGATTCGGATATGTAGATTTCCTTCTTTGTAACCGACTTTGTGTAACCCTAGCCCCCTCCGATGTCTATATAAACCGGAGGGTTTAGTCCGTAGGACCAGGAACAACAATCATAATCATAGGCTAGCTTCTAGGGTTAGCCTCATCGATCTCGTGGTAGATCAACAATTGTAATACTCATATCATCAAGATCAATCTAGCACGAAGTAGGGTATTACCTCCATAGAGAGGGCCCGAACCTGGGTAAAAATCGTGTCCCTCGCCTCCTGTTACCATTCGCCTTAGACGCATAGTTCAGGACCCCCTACCCGAGATCCGCCGTTTTTGGCACCGACAGAGACCCACCCGGTTGAAGCGTACATAGCGTTGTCTATCTGGTCGTGAACGTGTTGGTACATACTGGTCGATCAGTCTCTCTACAGCGATGAACTGTGTCCAAGTAAGGAGCAACACGTGTCGTAGTAGAGTCACAGACGTAGCATGTCACGCAGTCCCATCTATAACGTGTACACATACCTAGAGCCACGCTGCAAGAAAGTAAATACGACTACGTATGTACATACAGACATGGTCTGGAAGGCATACAACGATGTCGTCTTGTTCATCGGTAGCCAACCGGCTGGCTTGGAATGGAGGAAACAATGTCATGTTCGTCGGGAGGCAACCGATTGGGCCGGAATATGACGTGTTCATCGGGAGCCAATCGGCTTGGACGGAACAACCAAAGCGATGTCTGGCGTACCACGGGACAGAGGAAACGATCCTTCTGTTCGACCGCGTACGGTCGATAAGGGGTCCTGTTCATCGGGAGGGGTGTGGCGTACCGCAAAATGGAGGAAACAGACTTGCATTGGAGCGCCTACGATTGAAACAGGGTCATGTTCATCCACCGTCTACTGCCTCGCTCCAGCCTCCATGGGCTACTGTTCGTCCAACTTCGACCTCCTCCAGCCTCCACAGGCTATTGTTCATCCATGGCTACTGTTCATCCAGGGTCCACCGGCTGCTATTCATAGAGCCTCCACGGGGTCTTGTTCATCCATCCCCAACCGGCTGGGGTGCGACGGCCTCCTCGGGGTCCTGTTCATCCAGCGGCAACGGCCTACTACCACGGGGTCCTATTCACCCAACCCCCACCAGGAACTGTTCATCCACAGTTAACCAACCGGCTCGACTCACAACAACTCGACTCATTCTATGTATCGCGCGCACGATACTAACGGTCACTGTTCATCGAGAGGCAACCCAACACCGGCTGGCTACGTCTCGCTCGGGGGCTCGATCGGCTTCAGTAAGCAGCAGCAGTGATTGATCGCTCGGATTCAGTTAGCAGCTGCAGCAAAGGGATTGCTCGGGTTTAGTCGGCAACGAATGAATCGCTCGGGTTCAGTTAACAGCCAAGGAATCAATTGCTCGGGTTCAGCAACGTGCGATCGCTCGGGTTCAGTTAGCCAACGCCTCGCACATACGCGTGTACATGAGAGAAACGTGGAAGCCTGCATGCATCGCTCGGCCCCGACCACCTAC
Organism: Triticum dicoccoides; assembly: GCF_002162155.2. Taxonomy (NCBI): domain Eukaryota; kingdom Viridiplantae; phylum Streptophyta; class Magnoliopsida; order Poales; family Poaceae; genus Triticum; species Triticum dicoccoides. Next base: position 594,272,490 of record NC_041391.1, read on the forward strand.
CGTAACCAGGAACTCCCCGAAATTTTCCTCGCCCTTGCTTCTACCATGATTTTTTCCATCATTGACAGCCAAAGAATGTCATGCAGGTGCATCTCTGGCCCGCCTAGGACAAAAAGCCCATTTTATATCATGATTTTTTGTCATAGAAGTAGGATCCCACCACATCTATGTTGATATCGGGTTTTGTCATAATTATCGTCATAGAAGTGTCATAAGTATGACAGAAAAAATTTCGTTCGGCCCAAAATGTACGGATGTGTCTTTTTTGTAGTGGTGATATAAACCCCATCTTTTTACCCTTGATGGCAATAATACAATACGTGCCTAGCTACCCTTTCTATCACTGGGTGAGGACACCGCAAGATTGAACCCAAAACTAAGCACCTCTACCGTTGCAAGAACTTCCAATCTAGTTGGCCAAACCAAACCAATAATTCGAAGAGAAATACAAAGATATCAAGTCATGCATATAAGAATTTAGAGAAGACTAAAATAATATTCATAGATAATCTGATCATAAATCCACAATTCATCGGATCTCGACAAACACACCACAAAAGAAGATTACATCGGATAGAACTCCAAGAAATCGAGGAGAACATTGTATTGAAGATCAAAGAGAGAGAGAAGAAGTCATCTAGCTACTAGCTATGGACCCATAGTTCTATGATAAACTACTCAAGCATCATCGGAAGGGCAATAAGGTTGATGTGGAAGCCCTCCATGATCGAATCCCCCTCCGACAGAGTACCGGAAAAGGCCTCCAGATGGGATCTCATGAGGTCAGAGACCTACGGTGGTGGAGAAGTGGTTTCGTGGATACTTTTAGGATTTTGGGAATATATCTAGCTTGTTGTCTCCTTGAGGGTCTTCTGACTTGGACTCCAACCCCTACGTGTGTCTTCTGGTCCAAGAAATATCATCACGAAAGTTTTATTCCGTTTAGACTCCGTTTGATATTCCTTTTCTGCAAAACTCAAAAACAAGGAAAAAAAATAGAAGTTGGCACTGGGCTCTAGGTTAATAGGTTAGTCCCAAAAATAATATAAAATAGCTTATTAATGCATACAAAACATCCAAAAACAGATAATATAATAGCATGGAATAATAAAAAATTATAGATACGTTGGAGACGTATCAAGCGTCCCCAAGCTTAATTCCTGCTCGTCCGCGAGTAGGTAAATGATAAAAACAGAATTTTTGCTGTGGAATGCTACCCAACATATTTATCAATGCAATCTCTTTTATTTAGCATGAATATTCAGATCCATGTGATTCAAAACAAAAGTTCATTGACATAAAAAGAATAACACTTCAAGCATACTAGAAAGCAAATCATTAAGCTTCAATAATAACATGGCTAAAGAAAGTTATCCCTACAAAATCATATAGTCTTGTTATGCTCCCTCCTCCTAGCACAAGGTATAAATGATTCCCACCCCGGTGTCAGCCAAGCAATTGTTTCATACTTTTTAAGGTGCTTCAGCTTTTTCAACTCTTCACACAATACATGAGCGTGAGCCATGGACATAGCACTATGGGTGGAATAGAAAGTGGTAGTAGACAAAATAAGGGAGAAAGTCTCACATCAACTAGGAAAATCAATGGACTATGGAAATGTCCATCAATTGATATCAATGTGAGTGAGTCAGGATTGCCATGTAACGGATGCACTAGAGCTATAAGTGGATCATAGCTCAAAATAAAAGTGGTGGGTGTGCATCAACTTGCTTGCTCATGAAGACCTAGGGCATTTGAGGAAGCCCATCGTTGGAATATACAAGCCAAGTTGATGAGGACATCCCAACCATGGACACCACACCACCAATCCTCAACGGTCCAATCACAAGAAGTCGCACTATGCAAATACATGATCAGGTGAACGCTAACTTAAGTCTATCATTTGACCTTGAAAACATGGTGGTGCCTCACCTCCTTTGTTGTTGGTTGAACTCATGTGCGATATCTAAGAAGGCCAAACACATTTCAGTCCGTGCAAAACAATGTTTTATGGCAAATAAACAAAGTTAGGAATTCATGAAGAAATAAGTTTTCTGCCGAAGAAACATTGCTCCAGTCCTGACGAAACAATGTTTTGTATGAGTTTGGATATCCCAACTTGCGAAAGGTTCCCACAACTCGAGTTTTCTGCCAAATGAAACATTGTTCGACACCAGTGAACAATGTTTGGTCGAGAGCTACCAACAACCTCCATCGAGAGTTTTCCAGAAGTTACCTGATTAAGTCTCTAAGCCATTTAGTCAAACCAATGTTGGTTCTCTTTCACACCTATCCAGGGGGTTTGTCCCGATTATAAGTAGGCTAGCTCTTCCGTTTGTTGGGGACTTTTGCCATTTCTATCAAAGGCCAAAGACATAGACTCCTCCTGAGATTGGAGAGATCTTGTTATCCTTATTCTCGCGATTCCTTGAGAAATTGCTCCTAATTCGTGCTCCATGACTAGATCGTGTTCTGTGGGTTAGAGTTTGTGATTTCCCTTGCGGTTTGCACCTATCCCTTACTCCATGACTTGAGCGTGGTTATGTGGGGTAGTATTACAGGTTGTGGATCGGCGAATGTTCGGACTGCAAGCTTCGGTGAGCATCCTCCTCGTCGGGTCATAATCTCTTATTTTCCATTTTCGGTTGCTTGCAGCTAGTTATCCCCATCCTTTATCGATCCTACGCCATGAAGATCGGACCTCCCCTTGTACACCCTCTTCCGCGAAGACGGTGGCACATCATCTGGTATTCAGAGCAAGGTTTACACAGTAGGATCTGTATCTTTGTTGCTAGATCTATCCTTTTTAGTTTGGTTTTCCCCATCCTAGGGTCCAAAGACAAAAAGCCACAAAAAATTCCAAGCCTTTGTTTGCTGAGATCTAGTTGTTTGCTTTCCTCTTTGTGTTTGCACTAAGTTCTATCCAAAGTTGCTGCTGTTTTTCTTTGAGTCTTGTTGTTGGATCTTTAGTGTTGCAAAAAAAAGAAGAAAAAAAGAGAGGGGAAAAAAGATTGAAAAAAAAACAAAAAAAGAGAAGAGAAAGTGTTGAGCAAGTGTGCAATCATTTTCAGTTGGGTGAGAAATTTCAGAAGTTGTAGTGGAAAGTATTGCAGCTCAAACGTGGGGCAAGGATCTACAAATTTTTCTTGTTTATTTAGTTTGCATCAATTGGATCTCAGCACTAGCCCTCCCTTTTTACCCACCCAGATCCACCTAGAAACCGTCAGCTTCCTTCCTTTTATTCGTCCGTCCACTCCTGATTTTCTACCACCACACAACCGCCAAGGAATAATTAGAATTTGTGTAAGCAAGAAGGTGAGCTAAGTGTTTTCCACATATATTTTTTCTTTTGTCCACTTGTTTCTGAGAGTTAACAAGATAGGATCCAACTCGAGTGTACATGGACATCAACATGTGGATGCTGATCTCACAAAACCTCGCGCAGCACTTGGTGAATTGATTGAGGAGAGTATAACTGCAGCTATGCGAAGGATGTTCGGAGGTTGTCTTCCTATCGCAGGTAATGGGGATCAACATCAACACAACCCCGCTATCTCGCTGGCCACCGACGACCGACGACATCAAGGATACGAGGATTGCCACAATGGTCATGGAAGAGCGGCAGGAGCTGCTGCCCATGGCGCCCCTACTGTTGGCGCTGAACGGAGGCGTGGCAACTTTGCTGCTCCCTGTGAGGATGGGCTGCATGGAGGAGAAGCTCGCGGGCGAGGCCATGACCCCAGTGGGTTTGCTGCTGATCACCGGCGACATGCAGCACATGATGGTGCTGCCATCTCCCTTGAAGATTGCTCCGAGCATGGTGACGAAGATGAAGGCATGGGGGACCATGAACCTCGTTGTGGTGCTATTTTTTGTCGCAATGGTCATCACTATGACCATCGTGATAAAGATGACTGTGACAACCAAGCGAGAGTGAAGCTACATGTGCCATCCTTCACCGGAAAAGAGGATCTGGATACATATATTGAGTGGGAGGAGAATGTGATCAAATCTTTCACATTCATGGTTTTTCTGAAGCCAAGAGAGTTGATCTTGTTGTTATGGAGTTCTCTGGTTATGCTCTTACATGGTGGAATCAGCTGTAAGATGATCGGTTTATCCGCAGCTGGACTTTGATGAAGGAAGTCATGAGGCATCATTTTGTTCCATCATACTATGAGAGGCAATTGTACAAGTGGTTGAAGGGGCTCACTCAAGGTTCCACCACTATTGAGGGATACCATAAAGAGATGGAGGGCTACTAATTCGGACAAAAACCCATGAAAGTGACGAGGCGAAGATGGCGAGATTTTTACATTGGCTGAATGATGAAATATCAGATTTTGTGGATATGTTTCCTTATGATACATTACAAGATGTGGTACATCAAGCTATAAGAGTTGAGAAGAAGAATATGCGTAATGGTCGTACTCGTGCTTTCCAAGGCCGCACCACCACACGCTCATGGCAGCGAACACAGCAGCCATATGGTTTTCAGTTTGAGGGTGTACCACCTAGGCACCCACATGCCTCGACGGCTTCCTCACCTACTATTCACAATCAAGATAAGAGGTCATCAACTATAGCACGAGATCTCCTCCACCTCCAGAAAAGAGTTCTACATGCAGCAGCGACATTCAATGCCACAAGTGCAAAGAAAGAGATCATATTTATTAGGAATGTCCAAGCGAGAGAACTATGATCATCAATGAACAAGGTGAATGGGAGTCGGAAAGTGACCTTGAAGGTGGCAATGATGCAGTGGAAGAGGAGCAAGGTTCGGAAGTAGGAGGAACTACTTTATCTCATGAGGAACTTGATGGAGAAGCTTTGGTTGTATGTTGTTCACTTAACGCCCAGGTTGTGGAGGAGGAAAAGGGGCAGTCATAATCTTTTCCACACCCGTTGCCTTATCAACTCAAAGATATGTCAAGTGATTGTTGATAGTGGCAGCTGCAACAATATTACAAGCACGGAGATGGTCGAGAAGCTTCAGTTGCAAACAAAACGTCACCCACACCCATACCCCATGCAATGGTTGAATGATTGTGGCACCATTTAGGTGATTAGCAGCGTGCAAATACCAATTTCAGTAGGGACATATCAGGATGATGTTGAGTGTGATGTGGTGCCGATGCATGCTTGTCACTTGCTTCTTGGACGACCGTGGTTGCATGCTCGTGATGTGCAAATCAGCGGGCGTGCGAATCGCTTATGTTTTGTCCATAGAGGAGAAAAGTTCACTTGGCTGACCATGACACCCGAGGAAGTCTATCTTGTGAGATGAAAATAAAATGAAAGAAAAAGGGGAGAGTGATCATACAGAACGAGTGAGCCACCAACATAGTGAGGGAGTGTTTCCACAGCCAAAAGCTCCACAGCCAAATATGACCAAGCCCCGGAAAACATGGATTAGTTATGATGACTAGGAAAAGGGATATGCGGCAATTGAGAGAACCTAATACTCCATTCTTTGTACTCATGTACAAGGAAACTTTATTGGCTGCTAATGACTTACCCTCAACTCTTCCTAGTGTTGTTTTTAATCTTTTGCAGGAATATGAGGATGTGTTTCCCAAGGAGGTACCACCTGGTTTGCCACCAAAGCGGGGCATTGAGCACCAAATCGACTTGGTTCCGGGCGCACCACTACAAAATCGACCACCGTACCGAGCAAACCCAGAGGAGACGAAGGAAATTCAGAGGCAAGTAGAAGATCTTCTTAACAAAGGGTATGTATGGGAAAGTCTTTCTCCTTGTGGTGTTCCCATTCTTTTAGTTCCAAAGAAAGATGGTACCATGCGCATGTGCACTGATTGTAGATCCATTAACAACATAACTGTGAGATATTAGCACCCTATTCCTAGGCTCGATGACATGCTTGATGAACTTTGTGGCTCCACCATATTTTCCAAAATTGATTTGCGAAGTGGTTACCATCAATTAAGAATAAAATACGGTGATGAATGGAAAACTGCATTTAAGACAAAATTTGGCTTGTATGAATGGTTGGTTATGCTTTTGGATTAACAAATGCACCTAGTACTTTCATGAGATTGATGAATCATGTGCTTAGATCCTTCATTGGCAAGTTTGTAGTGGTTTACTTTGATGACATATTGATTTATAGCAAAACTTTGGAGGATCATGTTGAACATATAAAATGTGTGCTTGCTGTCCTACGGGAGGAAAAGTTGTATGCTAATGTGGAAAAGTGCACATTTTGCACAAACAAGGTTGTGTTTCTTGGCTTTGTTGTTTCAGCAAAAGGTGTGGAGGTCGATGAAGAGAAGATCAAGGCTATTCATGAGTGGATGCCTCCAGAAAATGCGAGCCAAGTATGTAGCTTCCTTGGACTTGCAGGTTTCTACCGCCGGTTCGTGAAGGATTTCAGCACCATTGCTGCACCCGTGAATGAGTTAATGAAGAAATATACTCCATTCCAATGGGGTGATGCCCAAGACAAGTCCTTCCAAGAATTGAAGATGAGATTGACATCATCCCCATTGCTTTCACTTCCTGATTTTGGTAAGACATTTGAGATTGAATGTGATGCAAGTGGTGTTGGCATTGGTGGAGTTCAAATGCAATAAGGTAAGCCCATCGCCTACTTTAGTGAGAAGCTTAATGGTACAACGCTTAATTATTCCGTCTATGATAAAGAATTGTATGCACTTGTTCGATCTTTGGAAACATGGAAACATTACTTGTGGCCCAAAGAGTTTGTAATACATTCTGACCATGAATGTTTAAAACATATAAAGGGCCAACTCAAACTAAAACGTATACATGCAAAATGGAATGAGTTCATAGAGTGTTTTCCTTATGTTATCAAATACAAGAAAGGGAAGGATAACGTTGTTGCCGACGCATTGTCTAGGCATCACATTTTACTCTCCTAACTTGATGTTAAAATCCTTGGTTTAGAAAGCATCAAAGAATTGTATGCTAACGACTCATACTTTGCTGAACCATTTTCAAAGTGTACCAAGGGAAAGGGGTGGGTGAAGTTTCACTTGCATGATGGATTTCTATGTCGAGCTAACAAATTGTGCATCCCAGCTTTGTTTGTTCGTTTGTTGCTCTTGCAGGAGGCTCGCACTGGTGGTCTCATGGGACATTTTGGAGCGAAGAAAACTGAAAGTGTGCTCGTTAATCACTTCTTTTGGCCGCGCATGAGAAGTGGCGTGGAACGCTATGTTATGAGATGTGAGATTTGTCACAAAGCTAAGTCTCGCTTGAACCCTCATGGTTTATATACTCCTCTATCAATTCCAAATACTCCGTGGGAAGATATTTCTATGCATTTTGTTCTTGGTTTACAACAGACTAAGAGGGGAGTGATTCGGTGTTTGTGGTAGTTGATGGTTTTAGCAAAATGGCACATTTTATCCCATGTCATAAGAGCGATGATGCTTCACACATTCCTGGTCTGTTTTTTAGGGAAGTTGTGCGGCTACATGGAGTACCACGCACAATTGTGTCAAACCGTGACACCAAGTTTCTGAGCTACTTTTGGAAGACCTTGTGGGGAAAACTTGGAACCAGGCTCCTATTTTCCATGATATGCCACCCACAAACTGATGGACAGACTGAAGTTGTCAACCGAACCCTGTCCATTATCCTACGGGCAGTTCTGAAGAAGAATTTGAAGATGTGGGAAGAGTTCCTACCTCATGTGGAGTTCGTGTATAATAGGGCGGTACATTCGACCACTAAATTTTGCCCATTTGAACTTGTTTATGGACTCAAACCTATTACTCCCTCCCATCGATCTTTTGCCTTTGCCACTGCAGGAACAAACCAGCCTTGATGCAAGTAAGCGTGCTGATTTCGTCAAGAAACTTCATGCCCAGGCAAACGAGAACATTGAGAAAATGGCTGAACAATATACTGAGCGGGTAAACAAGACCAGGAAGAAGCTGGTGTTCGAGCAAGGCGATCTAGTATGGGTACACCTTTAGAGGGACCGTTTTCCTGAGCAACGCAAGTGCAAGTTGTAGCCACACGGTGATGGACCATTTGTGGTGCTCGAGAGGAGCAACGACAATGCTTATAAGATCGATCTTCCAGAAGAATATGGTGTTAGCCCAACCTTCAATGTCTCCGACCTTTCCCCATACTTTGGGCCTTTAGAGTCGCGGACGACTCCTTCTCAAAAGGGGGAGGATGTTGAGGACATCCCAACCATGGACACCACACCACCAATCCTCAACGGTCCAATCACAAGAAGTCGCGCTATGCAAATACATGATCAGGTGAACGCTAACTTAAGTCTATCATTTAACCTTGAAAACATGGTGGTGCCTTCACCTCCTTTGTTGTTGGTTGAACTCAGGTGCGATATCGAAGAAGGCCAAACACATTCCAGTCCATGCAAAACAATGTTTTATGGCAAAGAAACAAAGTTAAGAATTCATGAAGAAATGAGTTTTCTGCCGAAGAAACATTGTTCCAATTCTAACGAAACAATGTTTTGCACGAGTTTGGATACCCCAACTTGCGAAAGGTTCCCAGAACTCGAGTTTGCTACTGAATGAAACATTGTTCGACTCTAGTGAACAATGTTTGGTCGAGAACTGCCAACAACCTCCAACGAGAGTTTTCCAGAAGCTACCTCATTAAGTCTCTAATCCATTTAGTTAAACCAAATATGGTTCTCTTTCGCACCTATCTCGGGGGTTGTCCTGATTATAAATAGGCTAGCTCTTCCCTTTGTTGGGGACTTTTGCCATTTCTATCAGAGACCAAAGACATAGACCCCTCCTGAGATTGGAGAGATCTTGTTATCCTTATTCTCGTGATTCCTTGAGAAATTGCTCCTAATTCAGGCTCCACAACTAGATTGTGTTGTGTGGGTAAGAGTTCGTGGTTTCCCTTGCGGATTGCACCTATCCTGTGCTCCATGACTTGAGCGTGGTTGTGTGGGGTAGTATTGCGGCTTGTGGATCAGTGAATGTTTGGATTGCAAGCTTCGGTGAGCATCCTCCTTGTCAGGTCATAATCTCTTATTTTCCATTTTTTGGCTGCTTACAGCTAGTTATCCCCATCCTTTATCGATCCTACGCCATGAAGATCGGACCTCCCATTGTACACCCTCTTCCCCGAAGACGGTGGCACATCACAAGTTCTATAACAAAAAGTTCCCACTAGTAATATATGAAAGTGATAGAAGAGGATACTCTCTATCATGAAAAACATGGTGCTACTTTAAAGCACAAGTGTGGAAAAGGGTAGTAACATTGTCCCTTCTCTCTTTTTCACTCATTTTTTTCTCCTTTCTATTTCTTTGGAGACTCTTTTCCCTTTTTTGGGCACTTTGGCCTCTTTTATTTGTGCTCTTTTTTGACCTCTTTTATTTATAACCTCACATGGGACAATGTTCTAATAATGATGATCATCACACTTTTATTTACTTACAACTCAAGGTAAACTTCAACATAATGATAAAACGATGGAGTTACATGGCAATATATCTCGGAATGGCTACGAAAATGCCATAATAGGTAGGTATAGTGGCTGTTTTGAGGAAGGGTATAAGGTGGGTTTAATGCATCGGTGAAAGCTGCGCGGTACTAGAGTGGCTAGCATAAGTGGAAGGGTGAGAGTGCATATAATCCATGGACTCGACATTAGTCATAAAGAACTCACATACTTATTGCAAAAAAATTATTAGCCCTCAAAGCAAAGTACTACTACGCATGCTCCTAGGGGATAGGTTGGTAGGAGTTAACCATCGTGCGCTCCCGACTTTCACGCAAAGGAAGAAAATCAAGAATAAATTGAGCTCCAACTTCGTCGCATAACTAGAAGACCATACGTGCATGCTACGGGAATCACAAACCTTAACGCAACTATTTCTTTGAATGCACAATTTACTACTAGCATGACTCTAATATCAACATCTTCATATCTCAAAACAAATGCAAGGAATCAAACTTCTCATGTATTCAATGCTCTATATGAAAGTTTTTATTATATCTTCTTTGGATGCCTATCATATTAGGACTAAATTCACAACCTAAGAAAATTACCATGTTATTTAGAGACTCTCAAAATAATATAAGTAAAGCATGAGAGTTCATCAATTTCTTCAAAATAACATCACCACCGTGCTGAAAAAGATATAAGTGAAGCACTAGAGAAACCACCCTAGCTCAAAAGATATAAGTGAAGCACAAAGAGTATTCTAATAAATTCACGATTAATGCATGTCCCTCTCAAAAGGTGATGATTGTGGCAAACTAAAAAAGCAAAGACTCAAATCATACAAGATGCTCCAAGCAAAACTCATATCATGTGGTGAATAAAAATATAGCCTCAAGTAAATTTACCGATGGATTGAAGACAAAAGAGGGGATGCCATCCGGGTCATCCCCAAGCTTAGATGCTTGGTTGTCCTTGAATAATACCTTGGGGTGCCTTGGGAATCCCCAAGCTTAGGCTCTTACCACTCCTTATTCCATAGTCCATCAAAACTTTACCCAAAACTTGAAAACTTCACAACACAAAACTCAACAGAAAACTCATGAGATCTGTTAGTATAATAAAGAAAATCGCCACCTTTAGGTACTGTTGTGAACTCATTATAATTTTATATTGGTGTTATATCTACTGTATTCCAACTTTTCCATGGTTCATACCCCCGATACTACCCATAGATTCATCAAAATAAGCAAACAACAGACCAAAAACAGAATCTGTCAAAAACAGAACAATGTGTAGCAATTTGAAAACTCCGCATACTTCTGTAACTCCAAAAATTCTGAAAAATTATTACAACGTGGTAAATTTGTATATCAATCTTGTGTAAAAAATTCAGAAATTTATCTTGCTCTGATGATTTTTAGGATTTTCTGCACTAGGCACAAAAGTTTCTGTTTTCAGCAAAATCAAATCAACAATATTCCAAACTATCCCAAAGGTCTTACTTGGCACAAACACTAAATTAAAATATGAAAACACATCTAACCAGAGGCTAGATGATATATTTATTCAAAAACAGGAACAAAAGGCAAGAACAGAAATAAAATTGGGTTGCCTCCCAACAAGCGCTACTTTTTAACGCCCCTAGCTAGGCAAAAAGCAACGATCTAGGTATTGTCATCTTTGGTATTCATCCCATAAGTAATCAATTCTATCAAAAGCTCTCTTAATAATTCTTTCTTTTCTTCTCTCTTTCTTCTAAAAGGGCAGCTTAATTCATGAAAAGGGCTTTGATCAGTAATTTTAACATTCATAACACAATGCTCATGATCATCCCCATAAATATCACCATATAAAATCTTTATCTCATTTTCTATAGGTTCTTTAGACATCAGTTCCATCCACTCCTCATCAAATCCAACATAATTCCCTTTGTTACCCAATCAAATTTATCATAAATATCAAGGTAACTGGCTTGAGTAATTTCTTCATAAGGAACTCTTCTCTTAAGATTGCCAGTATAGGCAAGATAATCTCTAGATTCCAAGCTACGAAAGGTTTCTTTATCATGGAGAATTTCCTCTATTGGGGGATGCTCAATATCCTTTTATAGAAAGCAAAAATCTCCCTAGATTCTTGTATTATAAAATCAAACTCCCGCATAAGAATTATAGTTGCAATCTTTTTAGCCTTAGGATGAAGTATATTGGGGAGCTCATAAAATATCTTTTGGAAAGTTGGGTGGATGTGCACAAATTTTCTTTCTAACTTAGCCACAAGCATGGAAATAACATCAAAATAACAATTTGTTTCATGAAGAATAGATCCCTTAATTGGCAAAACTCCCGTACAATTAAAGAACTCCTGAATAATACTTTTGCCAATAATATTACCGTCCCCCTCATAAAAGGTTTTTGTATTATAATTAGGACAGGATCCCCTTTCATGGTTTAAATCGCAAGATCCAAGTTTCTCTCCAAGATTTTCAGTGGAAACTTTTTCTAAATCAGACAAGATAGCAAAGCGATCTAGCACACAAGCAAACAAAAAGACGAACGGAAAAAGGGCTAATAAAAAGGCAAATATTTTTTTGTTTTTATGAAAACATTTTAGAAGTGTGGGAGATGAAAACAAGAGGCAAATGGCTAATAATGTAAGTGCAAGAGATGAGAGTTTACGACAAGTAGTTGGTAGGCTTGATGTAGAACCTCCCCGACAACGGTGCCAGAAATTCTTCCTACTACTTCTTGAGCTTGCGTTGATTTTTCCCTTGAAGAGGAAAGGGTGATGCAGCAAAGTAGAGATAAGTATTTCCCTCAGTTGATAACTAAGGTATCAATCCAGTAGGAGGCACAAGCAAGTCTCCAATCTCTGCACCTGCACAAACTAACAAACACTTGCACACAACACGAAAAAGGGGTTGTCAATCCCTTCATGGTCACGAACAAGAGTGAGATCTAACAGAGAGATGTAAAAAAAATAAAAGTAAATAAAATTCAGCAAGGTATTTTTATATTTTTTTATAGATATGAAAATAATAGATGGAAAATAGATCTAGGGGCCATACTTTTCACTAGAGGCTTCTCTCTCGAAAGAAACATACGGTGGGTAAACAAATTACTGTCGAGCAATTGGTAGAAAAGCGCAAAGTTATGACGATATCTAAGGCAATGATCATGAATTTAGGCATCATGTCTGTGACAAGTAGACCGAAACGATTCTGCATCTACTACTATTACTCGACACATCGACCGACTCCTACCTGCATCTAGAGTATTAAGTTCATAATAATAGAGTTATGATTTAAGCAAGATGGCATGATGTAGAGGGATAAACTCAAGCAATATGATATAAACCCCATCTTTCTACCATGGCAACAGTACAATATGTGCCTCGCTACCCTTTCTGTCACTGGGTGAGGACACCGTAATATTGAACCCAAAACTAAGCACCTCTCCCGTTGCAAGAACTACCAATCTAGTTGGCCAAACCAAACCAATAATTTGAAGAAAAATACAAAGATATCAAAACATTCATATAAGAATTCAGAGAAGACTCAAATAATATTCATAGATAATCTGATCATAAATCCACAATTCATTGGATCTCGATAAACACACCACAAAAGAAGATTACATTGGATAGAACTCCAATAACATCGAGGATAACATTGTATTGAAGATCAAAGAGAGAGAAGAAGCCATCTAGATACTAGCTATGGACCCATAGGTCTGTGGTAAACTACTCACGCATCATCGGAAGGGAAATAAGGTTGATGTAGAAGTCCTCCGTGATTGAATCCCCCTCCGGCAGAGTACTGGAAAAGGCCTCCAAATGGGATCTCACGAGGTCAGAGACCTACAGCGATGGAAAAGTAGTTTTGTGGATACTTTTAGGGTTTGGGGAATATTTCTGAATTTATAGGCCAAGGTAGGAGGTCAGGGGGTCTTCAAGGGGCCCACAAGCCCTAGGGCAACCCCCCTGGGGCATGTCCCCTTGGCTTGTCGTCTCCTAGAGGGTCTTCTGACTTGGACTCCAAGTCCTACGTGTGTCTTCTGGTGCAAGAAAAATCATCACGAAAGTTTTATTCCGTTTGGACTCCATTTGATATTCATTTTCTATGAAACTCAAAAACAAGGGGAAAACATAAACGGGCACTGGGCTCAAGGTTAATAGGTTAGTCCCAAAAGTAATATAAAATAGCATATTAAAGTATATGAAACATCCAAAATCGATAATATAATAGCATGGAACAATAAAAAATTAGATACATTGGAGACGTATCACGGCGGGACTGTTTGCGGCGTTTAGGTGGCTCATTGTGGGGCTTGCCAGTATCCTTCATGGGCACGCCATTGTCATCTTTAGGAGTGTCCACCATGTAGAGGTTGTAAGTGGACGTGGCCGCCCAATGGCCTGTGACAGGGGGAGCAGCATCGGCATTAGCCGTGGCTGCACTATCTTTGTGAGTGGATTTGGCATTTTCCGATGTGTAGTCCAACATGTCAGTTAAGTCTTCGACTATGACCACTAGATGGGTGGTGGGTGGGACGTTAAAATCCATGTAATTCGCCTCGAGGTGCTGCTAAACACAGGTCGAGGACAGGTCGTCTCGGTTGGCCATCATTTGGATTCGGTCAAGCGCTTCGCTTAACAGGGCGAGGCTTGCCGGGCTGATGTGCGGTGGCCGTTCGGTACTGGTCTCCATTGTGGCTGGGTGAGGAGTGATCCAGGTCTAGGTCCGGGCTGAATTCTAGTCTCCAATGGCCGAGTTGATCTCAAGGTCTGAGGCCGGATTGGCCGGAGAGGGTAACGCCTGGTCTTCGGATGTTACCTCTGTATTGGGGCTCAAAGACGAATTGGTGAGGGGAATGAAAGGATTGAGAACAGGGGTCTAGAGGGGGGGTGATTAGACCCTCAACAAGTTAAAGTAGCAGTCTTTAAGTTCTTCAAGTTGATATGGAGTTTTAGCACAATTTTAAGCATTCACCATACATTTCAAGCAAGCATGGCAAGAGTATAAGCAGCGGAAGGATTAAAGCATGCAAGTTGCAAGGGATGGGATTGGAGAGTGCAAAAGCAAAGAAGACACGGAGATTTTTGGCATGGTTCCGATAGGTGGTGATATCGTACATCCATGTTGATGGAGACTTCAACCCATGAAGGGTAACGGTTGCGCGACTCCATGGAGGGCTCCACCCATGAAGAGTCCACAAAGAAGCAACCTTGTCTATCCCGCCATGGCCGTCGCCCATGAAGGACTTGCCTCACTTGGGTAGATCTTCATGAAGTAGGCGATCTCCTTTCCTTACAAACTCCTTGGTTCAACTCCACAATCTTGTCGGAGGCTCCCAAGTGACACCTAACCAATCTAGGAGACACCACTCTCCAAAAGGTAATAGATGGTGTGTTGATGATAAACTCCTTGCTCTTGTGCTTCAAATGATAGTCTCCCCAACACTCAACTCTCTCTCACAGATTTGGCTATGGTGGAAAGATGATTTGAGTGGAAATCAACTCGGGGAAGGCTAGGGATCAAGATTCTTGTGGTTGGATTCGAACATCTTGGTCTCAACACATGAGTAGGTGGTTCTCTCTTAGAAAATGAGTAGTGGAAGTGTAGGCACGTTCTGATAGCTCTCTCTTGAATATAGAAGGGGGTGGAGCAGTATATAGAGCCTCCACACAAAATCTAACCGTTACACACATTTGACCCAACTCGGTCAGACCGAAGTGAACTCGATGAGACCGATTTAGTTCAAAATGTGAATGTTAGGATTCTCGGTGGGACTAATACGATCAACTTGGTGGGATCGATGTGCTAGGGTTAGGGAAAAACCTTATCTCGGTGTGACTAATTGCATGAACTCGATGAGACCGATTTCAGGAATGAGCAAACCAGAGAGTTGGTCAAGCAAACTCGGTGAGACCGATTACACGGTTCGGTAGGAACAAAATGATATGAAGGGAAATCGAGAGTTTGCATTGCGAACTCGGTGGGAACAATTGCTCATTTCGGTGGGACCGAAATGTTACAAAGGGAAACAGAGAGTTAGCATTGCCATCTCGGAAGATCGAGATACCTATCAGTGAGACCGAATTGATTAGGGTTTCTAGCAGTGGCTTAATGGAACTCGGTGGCACCAGATAAATCAAATCTGTGGGGCCGAGTTTGACTTTAGGTTTTGGACATATTTGGAATTGAGAAAGTGGTTGAGGGCTTTGGAGCATATCACTAAGCATTTTGAGCAAGTAGGTCATTAAGAAACACCTCATCCCCTTTTAATAGTATTGGCTTTTCCTATGGACTCAATGTGATCTTGGATCACTAAAATAGAAATTAAGTGTCTTGAGCTTTTGCCAATCTTTGTCCTTAGTATTCTGAAGGAGTTCCACATCCTCTTGTCATTGCCACACCATTGTTGAACTCATCTGAAATATACTAGATAAAAGTATTAGTCCAACAAGAGATATGTTGACATTAATTACCAAAATCACACAGGGAGAAGTTGTGCTTTCAATCCCCCCCTTTTTGGTAATTGATGACAACATACATCAAAGCTTTGATAAAGATATGACGAGTAACAAGTAAAGCTTTGGAAAGACCCGTTACATGCATAGGCTCCCCCTACATGCCTGTATGAAATCTGGTAAAGATGGAATATAAGAACATGTGAATGCATAAGGATGTCAGAGCAATCATTGAGTTACATGTATCTTGGCTATATGCATGAGAGCAAATGATGTAGATAGAATAGGTATACTTACATGTTCATGAATCCTTCTTACAAACAATATGTGAAGCAGCAAGAGATCATCATGCACATGAGTGTGATGCATATACTTATCTTATGGTCTTGAGCTGGCTTTGGAAGAGATGAGCTTGAGAAAACAAGGTTAGATAACACAAGAATACTCTAGATAAAGCAAGTTCAGGAAACCACAAGAGTACCAAGACTGGGATGACATGTAGTGAGTGAGTACTTAGTACTCTATTTGGATATAGACATGTCCCCAAAGATTAAAGATATGAAAGAATTCCAAAGATGTTCTTCCCTTAGATATGAACTCTTTCTCCCCATGAATCTGATATTGGATAATGGGAGAAGGTAGGGTAAGAGTAAATCTGAACAAAGCAAACATAACATATACTAACATGTCTTTCCCCTCTTAAAGACATGTGACTTCTATCCTCTATTGTTAATAAGCATATGGGGATTTTCCCATGTGATAAGCTTTGATGTTCTCTCTCTCCCCCTTTGACATCAATTTCCAAGTAGGGAACTTCTGGAGCATGAGTCAAATAGTTTTGGTCCTTGAGTCATAGTACAAAGCAGCATGTAGTGTAAGATGCGAGAGGAAAAGAATCATCGAGTGGATCTGAAGAAGAAATGACATTTGTAGTGGCAAATTTTTTCTCAGTAGTGAATCGGTAACACCGATTCGTTTTCATCAGTGACACCGATTTGGCAGTGTTAGAGATGATGCATATCAGTCAGACCGGGTTAGTCCTTGTCGGTTGTACCAATGAACTGTTTAGAGAGTGTAATTTTAGTTCGGTCTAGCCGATAGGCATGACTCGGTGAGGCCGAGCTCAATACAGAGGAAAAAATTTGTCACCTCAGCTCACTTGACAAATAAGATCTCACAAAGATTTGCAATGAATTAACTGAAGAATTTGCAATGAATTAGATGTGGAGAATAACATACAAAAAAGAAAAGGAATCTAGATGAAGTTTTTTTTGAAAAGCCGAACAAGCAAGAAACGCATGCAAGAACACAAAGAAACACTAGAGAACTTCATCTAGAATGGGTCGGTGACAATGTCACCTATGTTAGAGTATATTGACTGAGGAGTCAAGTGATAACACTTGATCGTAGGTCATACTCATTGTTTAAGCTTAAAACGGGGTTACCGTTCTTCGTTTAAGCATTTTGATGTATTCACATCTCATTGAGTTGCTTTGACTGATGACTTGGGTCAAGGCTTCTCTAAGATGGAATAACATACCTTAGGTGGTGGTGTTGATCTTGATCATGTAGTCGAACTTGTGTTGGATGCTCAAGGTTGATGTAGTTCATCAAGAGTCGGGAGCATCACTTCTAGTTTGAGTCCATCTTCTTACATGGATTAGTCTTGCAAGGAAGAGCACTTGTGTGTCCAAGATGACAATCATGAAAGTTGATACCAAATGAAATTTAATATATAGAAATTATCAAAGCATATGTTGAGTGGATTCATGCTTCCTTGTCTTCAACAACCATATAGTAGAGACTTGGTGATGTAAAGATTTCTAAAGATATGAGTGAGTTGCAATCTCATAGATTTGGGCTCATCCAAGTACCTACAAGGGTTAGATAACATGCAAGGGTACAAGTATAGATCCAAGACATATGATCATCATCATAAGAGAAATATCAAGGATTAGTTCAAAAAGACAAGCTCATGCCTTGCATGTATCCAAATGGAGTTTCTACTCCAAGTTTGAGGCATCAATGGTATTCAATTCACCTCTCAAACGGAAAAATATATTCTCATCAAGCGGGTTGGTGAATATATCTGCTAATTGCTTATTGGTATGAACAAGCTTAAGATTGATGTCTCCTTTAGCAACGTGATCTCAAATGAAATGATTAATAACTTCGATATACTTAGTTCAAGAATGTTGCACGGGATTGTGAGCAATCTTAATAGCACTCTCATTATCGCAAAGAAATGGAACATGTTTCACATATATCCCATAATCCTTAAGAGTTTGGGTCATCCAAAGTAATTGAGCACAACATGATCCGGCGGCAATATATTCCACTTCGGCGGTGGATAAAGATACCAAGTTTTATTTCTTGGAGGACCAAGATACAAGAGATTTACCAAGAAATTGACAAGTACCCGAAGTGGACTTTCTATCAACCTTGTCACCAGCATAGTCCGAGTCGGAGTAGCCAACAAGATCAAAAGAGGACCTCTTAGGAAACCAAATGCCAAAGTTTGGTGTGTAAATTAAGTATCTCACTATCCTCTTCATAGCCTTAAGATGACATTCTGTAGGGCTGCTTGATATCATGCACACATGCACACACTTAGCATAATGTCGGGACGGGAGGCACATAGATATAACAATGAACGAACCATAGAGCGGTAAACCTTTTGGTTAACCTGTTTGCCATCCTTAGTCAAGTCAAGATGTCCACTAGTAGGCATGGGTGTTTTCATACCTTTGCTTTCTTGCATGTTGAACTTCTTGAATAAGTCCTTGGTATACTTTGTTCGGGAAACAAAGGTACCCTCCTTAGTTTGCTTGATTTGCAACCCAAGAAAGAATTTGAGTTCACTCATCATAGACATCTCAAATTTCTCTGACATTAGCCTTCCAAACTTTTCACTAAAATTAGTTGATCCAAATATGATATCATCCACATAAATTTGACACACAAATAATTCTCCATTAACCCTTTTAGTACAAAGTGTGGAATCAATTTTTCCAATCTCAGAGCCTTTTCCAATAAGGAATTTAGTCAGACATTTATACCATACTCTAGGAGCTTGTTTAAGACCATAAAGAGCTTTGTGAAGTTTGTAAACATGATCGGGTTTCTTAGGATTAACAAAGCCGGGAGGTTGTTTAACATAGACTTCCTCCTCAATTTCTCCATAGAAAAGCACTTTTAATGTCCATTTGGTACAAAGCTATATCATGATGATTAGCATATGCAAGTAAGATGCGTATGGACTCAAGTCTAGCAATGGGGCATATGTATCACCATAGTCCATACATTCGACTTGAGTGTAGCCTTGGGTGACGAGACGGGCCTTGTTGCGTAAAACTTTTCCATCTTCATCTTGCTTAATCTGAAACACCCATTTGGTTCCAATGACATTTTGATTGCCGTCTGGCTTTTCTACCAATGTCCATACTTGGTTCCTCTCTAAATTGTGTAGCTCTTCATGCATCGCGTTCACCCAATCCGGATCATCAAGAGCTTCTTCAACCTTCATAGGTTCAATGCTAGAAATGAATGAGTAATGTTCACAAAAGTTAGCTAAATGACTTTTAGAGCGAGTAATTCTCCCGGTTTGAATATCATCAAAGATTTGTTCGACCGGATGGTCTCTTGAAACTCTTGCTCTAACTCGTGAGAGCTTTTGTTTGGGTCGGGGTGGAACATTCTCTTCATCAACTTGTTCTTGCTCTTGTCCTTCTTCATTGTTGTTGTTGGTGGTGGTGTTGTTCTCTTGTGGAGGTGGAGAAGGAGGTCGATGAGGTTCATCTTGTTGTTCTTCCTCGTTTCCTTCATATTGATGTGTTCCAATTGTGGATGCCTCCAAGTCAACTTGTGGTTCACCTTGTCATGAAGTTGAGGCTTCCACTTCAACGGACGAGGTACTCTCCTTCACCTCCGTTGGGTGAATCTTGCTAATAGACAAGTCTTGAATTGCTTCTGAAGGATCTTTTTCTCCTACATCAATTGGCAATTGCTCTACTTGCGAGCCGCTAGATTCATCAAACTTCACATCCATCGTCTCTTCAACCTTTCGGGTGAAATTGTTGTAGACATAGTAAGTGTGAGAGTTTGAGCCATAACCGAGTAGGAAACCTTCATGAGATTCAGGGGCAAATTTCGAATGATAATGCTTATCAAGAATGTAGCACTTTGAGCCAAATACGCGAAAGAATCCAACTTGGGGTTTGTTACCGGTGAGAACCTCGTATGCCATCTTCCCAAGAAGCTTGTGAAGATATAGTTGATTTGTTGCATGGCAAGCTGTCTCAACCGCTTCCGCCCAAAACTGTTTTGGCATCTGGTATTCATCAAGCATCATTCTCACCATCTCAATGAGTGTCCGGTTCTTCCTCTCAACAACTCCATTTTGTTGAGGTGTGTATGTAGCCGAGAAATCATGTGAAATCCCTTCTTCGTCAAGAAAGGTATCCACATTGGCGTTCTTGAACTCCGTTCCGTTGTCGCTGCAAACCTTCTTGATCTTCACTTCAAATTTATTTTGGGCCTTCCTAGCAAAGTTCTTGAAGATCTTTTGGACCTGTGATTTCTCATCACGAAAGAACACCCACGTAAATCTAGAAAAATCGTCAACTATGACCAGACCGAATGAGTTACCACTGAGATTCTTGTAGGCATTGGGACCAAAAAGATCCATATGAAGTAGCTCGAGCAGTCTTCTCGTGGTCATGTTGTTTTTCACGGGATAAATTCCTCCAACCTGTTTTCCTGCTTGACAAGCACCGCAAAGTCTATCCTTGTCAAATATAACATCTTTAACACCGAGGATATGATCACCCTTAATAAGCTTATCAAGATTTTGCATGCCCACATGACCTAACCTTCTATGCCACAACCAACCTTTAGATGATTGAGCAATTAAGCAAGTTCTAGGTTGAGCCTTTTTAGTGAAATGAACAATGTATAGATCGTCTCTAGTTAAAAAATCTATCGATCACTAATATTGATAAACTAGATAACATTACATGTGTCCCCAAATTCAAATGAATATGCATGTTTGATAAACCAATTTTCGTTATGATATTATCGATGCCGTGGTCTCTAGTTTAAATATTTGAATCCCCTTTATTCCATATATTCGTCTCATATAGCTATCACTCATGCTTATATATCTCTCTAGACCTACACGCCTTCATCGTCTCTCGGGTATCTCTCATGCAACTTGTATGTCGACAATGATCTTTTACCTTCGTAACACACTGACGATACTCTCCCCCTTGACCTTCACTCTATCTCCCTCTAAGTATATACCTTGCTCCCTGATATGTGTCTCTAACTATGATTCTCCCTGTGAAATATCTTTCTCTCACACAAACACAAATTTTGTCTCCCGGGGTCTCATTTCTCTCTACTATTCCCCTATGTGCCACTCTCACACCCCCTCTCACACAGAGATGTCTTGTGCTCCTTAGGTATGAGAAGGTACGACTCTGCTTCCTCTTAATTATCTCTTTCTCACACATAAATACAAACTTTGTCTCCAGGGTCTCATATCTCTCCACATTCTCTTGTATGTCGCTCACACACACTCTCTCTCCTTAGAGATATATCATGTCCCCTTATATGTCTCTCTAGCTATCACTCTGGTTGTGAAATATCTTTCTCTCTCGCAAACACAAAATTCCGTCTGACGGAATCTCATTTCTCTCTCATATTTGTTTGTATGTGACTCACATGCACCCTATCTCTATCTCTCTCACACCCACACACATAACTCAGCCTTCTGATCCACTCGACTCTTATCTTTAACACACACTAGCTAGCATCTTTGTCTTTCTATTTATCTGTCTCTCCATCAACCTTCTTTTCTCGCCCTCACTCTTGCTTCCTGTCACGCACACTATACATGTTTCTCTCTACATGCAGTCATGCGCCCTCTTTCTATCTTTCTCTCACACACACATAACTTCACCCTTTGAACCACTCGGTGGTCATCTCGAACACACAAACTAGTCGATGTCCCTCTAGCTAGGATCTCTATCTCTCTATCTATCTGTAGTTTCTCCATCAACATTTCTTTCTCGCACACACTATTGCTTCCTATCACGCATGCTATATCTGTCTATCCATAGATGCATCTATAGGTTGATCTCTTTTGCACAATCATTTTGTCTCGCTCCCACTGCTCGCCATAGATGCATGCTCCAGCCGACGCCACTATCTCTTAAAGACAAAACACATGCTCAATTATCGGGCCTTCTTCCCTCCACTCTCACATACATGCATATTGTCATACCGATCCCTCTCTCCCATGTCTTTGATCTTATGACTTATGTCTTCTTTCTTTTATCTCGATCATGCGCGCATGCACACACACACACATCCCATGTATACATGTATACCTCTCGCACATGCACGTTTAAGGTCTCCTATGTCTCCATACGTAGTTAATTACCCTCGGCCCTAACCCCACATCGAATCATTCTCTTCTTGTGTGCACATAACTTCCGCCTGGATGGGTAAAGCACACACTCACACTTAGCAATCTCCTTCTAGCTACCCCCCCTCTCACTCTTCCCCTATATCCCTGAAACCAATAAGACCATCCCTTTGTTTAATTCCCGCCTACATGCACCATCGATATATAGTAGTCTTCCTCGGTGTCTCTCGAACAAACACGTTCTCTCAATGTCGACTCCTCTCATGCGCACACGCCCTCTCCTCCCTCTCTATGGGCATCTTCTCTCTCGCACCCCCTCATTGGTGGCCTCTGCCATACACATCTCCTCTTTATGATGACGCCACACACACTTAGATTACTTTCGCCACCGAAGACTCCACTTCACACACACACACACACACACACACACACACACACGCACCCCTCACACACACACACACACACACAAAGACTCTATCTCACACACACATGCTCTAGGCGGAGCATTTTTTCCTACCACCCATCCTCCAATCTTACCTGTATGATAAACAAACACCTTAATTTACTTGTATAACATGGACAAATTCCACTTTACTTTAGTAGTTAGCAAACTTCTCATAATTATATAACGCAAATCACGAGAAGGAAGTGACATTTTTTTTGCACAAGCACGTTAACATGGCCACGTAAATCACTAGCTAAAGTGTAATACCATTATACTTATATCCCGATGCAACTAACATGTACGAAGAGTAGAGTCGCACACACACACTCTGACTCTCAGAATCTCACACACATACGAGTTACGTGACGCCCCCTAAGTAGAACCGTCTGTTACAATTTGTGCACCCGTGGGTACACATGATGGTGTGCATTTATTTAAGCCGGACCGCGAACCCAAATAGTAGCTGCATTCATTCCCCTCCCGCCGCCTCTTCTCTGGTCGCCGTCGCCTAATAGCCATGGCCTGGCCGAAGGTAATGACATACGCCATACTCTAGTTGGAGCGGCACTTTAATCTGGAAGTAGCGCGAAGCCCGGATCGCAGCCGGCCTGCCTCCGGAGTCCAAACTAGCCGAAGTCAGAGAAGGAGGCATTGGAGGTGGAGCCGCACGTGGAGCCAGAGGAGGAGAACGACGATGCACAGTCGGAATAGGAGGATGACGACGCGGGTGAAGCAGAGCCGGAGGAGGAAGATCTTATACTCAGACTTCAAGGGCTTTGAGTTTCACGCCACATTTATTTCATAGAGACAAGAGAAAGGAAATTTTAGTGGTCATGCATGCATCTTTTTGTGCCAGCACTCCAATATAAGGGTTGACCGGTCGCTTCCCACTGACGTGCGCGGGCGGTGGAAGAGGAAGGAGAAGGGAAGCAGGCTGTGGAGTACGCCAGTTGCAGCACGAGCTCCAAGGAATGTTCATGCCAAACAATGCATAGTTGTACAGTATAGTCCAGTCGAGTATGAATTGGCCTTTAGGTTGCATGTGGATGACATGCTGCAACATGTAGGCTGCCATTCGACAACCTACTGCTTTGCTTCACACGGTTTGGTCATGTAAGATTTTCATGCACACATCTCATGCACGTACTTTTCAAAGGCATGCTTGAAAAAGGGCGACCAGGTCCGCTAGTCCGTGTTGGTCCATGCGCCCGGAAAACAACTAATCCCAGTCGCTGTAATTGTTGTGTGTGCTTTAATTCCGGGCTAGTGGATGGACGCGAACGTGCCGTACAATGAACCACCCGCCAGCTCCCTAATCTCTATCTCTACTCTTCTTCTACTACTTCTACTACCCTTCTTTTTTTATCTCTACTCTTATAAAAAATAGAGTTGGTGATGATGGTATGCCTGCCATCCTGCAATATAAGACGTGCGATTTATATCTGACGGATAGGAAGGAAACAATGGTAATTTTGCAAAAAGATACCCACACCCACTCAACAATTGCAAATAAGGCATTCCCTTGTTCATCCTTTTCTCCCACAAGATAAACTACTCATACAAATGCATCTTTCTATTCCGTGCAACACATGGGCATCTTGCTAGTATTATTATCTTATAAAAAACAGAGCTGGTGATGATGGTGTGCCCGCCACCCTGCAATATAGGCCGTCTGATTTATAGCTGACGGATAGGAAGAAACCTATGGAAATTTTGCAAAAAGATACCCACACCCCTCTCCACATTTGCAAATAACGCACGGGGATGTTTCCTTGGGGATCTCTCCAGTGCGGTGTGGCCGTAGTTGCAAGTTGATGCCCCTTGAGATGCCGACGTTGAGGGGCACTCGGATTTTGTCCGATGAGCAGGTAAGTGATGAGTTTGATCACGTAGTAAATGCCTTCTAAAGACTACTTTCGTGTCCATTTCCTAATTCCCCTGCTGCCCACTGTTTCATAGGTTAGGCTTGGTGCCAGTGGATATTGGCTTGCATATGTACGGGAGGGTACCAACATCAATTTCCACAATGTTTACAACGGTGACACCGTTACCGTAGAACCTTTGTCCAACATTGGGATCAGCCATGCAACGGGCCATTGCCTGATTTGGTAAGATGGAACCATGGTGAGATTGAAGCAGATAGCAATCCCGGAAGCCCCGATAAGGTTGTCCGCCAACCAAAAATACACTCTCATCATGGTGTTCGACATCGCGATTGCTTTCATGAACCCTGCACATGGCGGTCAAAGGGGGACCATGCTGTCTGTGGCCGATTTGTTATCGTACGAGCACGAAGACGTTGTGCTCCTTTCTAACCGCATCTTCACGGTGACAAACTAGGGGACTTTTTCGTATGGGATGTCCTACGGTATACTCCCTCTCTTCTTGTTCATTTGTTTTGAAATTTTTTGTTTTATAAGTTTCAAATTCAAATTTAGAGATCCCCATCCCATGTTGAGATTACAATGTCCATTAAATAGTTGCGTGCATGTACTAGTTTTTTATTGGTCATTTATATTGGTCACACATGCATGCATTCCAACTAACATTTTTTACCACAATTTCTTAGGAAACTGAGTGTAATGATTGAGTAGTTTTGCCCGAGAGCTTCCAACTAGACGTGTCTTTCTCTCTGGGTTGCACTTTGTATCGTTCATACCACTAGTACTACGTGTGGTCTCCGACCTAGAAGTGGAAGAAGTGGAGACGCTCTACCACGTTGTTCATGTGCCACTCCTTTTGCTGACGTGTAGGACATCCAGCACGTGCCGTGTTTGGCATTCCTTTGTCGTAAGAGTTGAAACGCTAGCTTTCATCAAAAATAAAAAATAAATATAAATCAGTAGTAATGCTATACCACGTGGTTTCCTTGCTCCTCGATATCAGAAAGAATACTTCCGTTCGCCGACCATCCTGGTCCACTTGCCATGCACGCAGAACTCCAAGGGAGAGTCACCCCGGTCGTCGCGCCGCAGTAATAATGACTAATGAGCCGTCAAATCACAAGCCCAACTTTTCCCACTATGAAGTTGCTTGGACTTTGTTGAACTCCGCTTCTTGAAGAAAACTACTGTACCAGCAGTACTGCTAGCTGCAGTAGTATTGTACTCCAGCAGATGCCTCCTTTGGTTCATAGGATATGAATTTTATAGTAATATAAAAATCATAGGAAGTGAGATGGCATGTATGTCAATTCCTATAGAGAAAGAGAAGCCATTTGATGCATAGGATAGGAATTTTTCCATTGAGTCTAGGCTAATGTACTAGTAATTTGCTCTAAAAACTACAATAGTAACTACTACTAGTACATGCTCATAATTAATTGAACAAGCGTACGAGCGACACAGACACACACACTACTATTAGTACTAGTACTTCTCTCATGCTGGCCAGACGCCGTCGTTCTCCTTCCCGGCTTTGTCGGCGACACCCCACCGTGATTAGATCTCCGCCGAGCTCTCCGCAGCAGCGTGTGCATCCTCTTCTTTCTTGCGGCAGCGGGTCTCTCTTTTCTTGAGTGCTTTCTGCCTTTTCTACTCCCTCTGTGCGACTTTGGCCGCCTCTTGCTTTACCGACCATTCGGTCTTGACAGCTTCAAAGTCCGCCCACGTAGTTGTGAGGTCGCGAGCAGCGATGAACTCGTCACGGCGAGATGCCATTGCTTCCCTACCATTTTGTGTGCGGTCCTGGGCGGCGAGGAACTCGGCGCGGCAGGATGCCATCGCTTGCTTACCGATTAGTGTGTGGTGCGATGGCATGAACGACGCTTGGTGAGAGCTCTAGGGCGGAGTGGCCAGACAACTGTATATAGTGTGCATTGGTTTGTCAAGAGCTCAAGGACAGAAGACGAAGGAAATTTGGATTCCCCTTCAATCCTGGTCATTTACAACCAAGTAAAATGCATTGGCAGTCATCGAACTTGTCTCGATAGCTCACTTTGATCATTGTATATGAGATATGGTCATTATACGGCACCGGTATAAAATGGGCCATTTGTCCTGGTTCCAGAGGCCCATTAGCCCTGGTTCTAGAACCGGGACTAATGGGTCGAGACTAAAGCCCAACACCTTTAGTCCCGGTTCGCTTATGAACCGGGACAGATGGTGCTGCACGTGGCCACTGCTGTCGGATTTAGGGTTCCGGCAGACCCTTGAGGATCGAACACTGGGGTGCGCACGGAGGTTTCGCCTTCTACCTACCTGTTCCTCGCCGAATCGCTAAGATCTAAACTACGAGAAGAACAGCAAAAGAGACACAGGGTTTATACTGGTTCAGGCCACCAATGTGGTGTAATACCCTACTCCAGTGTGTGGCGTGGTGGATTGCCTCTTGGGCCGATGATGAACAATACAAGGAAGAACAGCCTCGTGAGGGTCTGTTCTTGTGGTGGCGTTGTCCCTTTGGAGGGTTTGATTCTAGATGCCTATCTTATCTCCAGATTCCTCTCCGAATGCCTCTACCCTGTGGGTGGCTAGTCCTATTTATAGGCAAAGGCCCTGGGCCTCTTCCCAAATATTGAGCGGGAAGGGCACCAACAATTGGCCATTTTGAAGGGGAACATCTAGTACACTTCTCCTGACTAAAGTTGGTCCTCGCCTATCAAAGGCTCTGGTGGTGACGCCGACTTGGGCTCCACGGTGACCTCCATCCTGCCGTTGGACTGGTCTTGGTCTTGTTGCACCGAAATGGATGCCTTTGCTTGATGCTCTCGCCTGCGCTTGCTCCCCTTGCACCAAAGAGGAAAGAAGGACACTGCGCGGGCTGGCGCCCTTGGTCGTCATGGCTTGCGTCATGGGCACCTCGCGAGGTACCCCGCCTTGAACTCTCTGCCTCCTCGTGAGCCAGCCTGACGAGGTTGTGCCTGAGGAAGCTCCTTGTCATCCGCCCCGCGAGGCTTGGCCCCTCGCGAGTGTCTTGAGCTTGTGTTGATGAAGATGGGCCGTGCTGGGCCCCCTTTGAGCCACGCCGCAGGCCGCAGGCAGGCAAGTCTGGGGACCCCCGTTCCTAGAACACCGAAAGTAGCCCCTGGGCCCAAGGCGCGCCCGGACTTGGCCGACCAGAGAGGTGAAAGGGCAAGTGTGAAGCGTCGCGGGCCCTAACAGCCTGCGGCCTTGGCGCCGCGTGGCGGTTGATTGGACGCGGGTGGCACTGTTCCCCCACGCCTCCTCATTTGGTGCCAGGCTAGGCGGACTTGCAGTTGTACACAGCCACTCCCCTTTCCGTTGCTCGTGCGCCCTCTGTCCTTCCTCCTCTCAAACTCCAGCTTCTACTTCGAAGCCAATCTCGAACCTTTCCTCTCCCCTTCCATCGCCATGGCTCCGACAAAGAAGGGGAGAGGGAAGGGACCCATGCCTTCGCCTCGCTCGCCGCTGCCGGCGGCCCTTGTCGTGGATCGGTCGATCATAGTCAATCAAGAGGCTTGGGCAAGGTCAGTTCGGCCCTGGCCACCATCTTCAATGAATGCGGGAGGATGACGGCCTGGCCCGCATCTCGGTTCTCCATCGACAGGATAATTACCGAGGTTCCCTATTTCGTCGACGCCCTGTGGGCGGGGGTAATTCCCCCCTTCTCCGATTTCTTCAACGCCGTGCTCTCCCATTATCAGATCCACATGATGCATCTGGGTCCTAACTCCATTACTCTTCTGGCGGTCTTCGCCTTCGTTTGCGAGGCTATGGTAGGCATCCTCCCTTTGATCGCCCTGTTGCGCCACTTCTTCGCTCTGCGCCTTGTCGACCCCGCCCAATGCTCAGGGTGCGTGAGTTTCATTGCTGCACCTGAGACGGCGGCCTCAGGGATTGACTTTGGTCTTCCTCCGCCCGCGCCTGGGTTCCGCGAGCGGTGGCTGTATGTGGATGTGGGGGTGCCCAGCCCCCTGTTGTCAAAGCCGACCTTGCTTGTTGTTCCTAATTCAGGCTGGGGCCAGGAGACGCTCACAAGCCCCCAGCTCTTCTTCGTCTGGCGTCACTTCGAGTGCTTGAGATCGCTTGACGTGACGGCGCCCAAGGTGGTGAAGGAGTTCCTGCTACGCCGCGTCGCCCCTCTCCAGCGCCACTCTCGCCGAATGTGGGCCTTCAACGGGCGTGGGGATTGTATGAGGCTCCAGGAAGAGGACCTGACGCCTGAAGCGTTGAGGAAGGTACTCTTGGTTCTGACCGGGAACCCCAACCCTGGCAGCATCCAGCAAGGGGGCCTTGCTGTACCTCTGTTTGGGCAGGAGAGACTTTGTGAATCAGATGCCCATCTTTGACGAATGGGGACCGCGCCCCGTTGGCCTCCAGGGGCCTCGCGAGAATCCAGTGACGGTGGCCGCCCTTTCAGTTGGCCGAGGCAACTCTTCCTCAAGTGGCGGAGTAGGGAGGCATGAGCCTCCGGAGGCCGCGGGTGCCCCCGCCGAGGCAACAGCACCGGGCAGCGCTCAGGAGGGAGCGGCCCCTGAGGCCCATGCTGCCGGGGCTGAGGACGGCAAGCAGCCGCCTGCCGCACACGGGGCCGAGGCCTTCGAGGCCCCGGCTGCTTTTCTTGGTGGGGCGACCGGCGGCGCGCATCAGGCAGATACCCCTGATGCGGGCCGCCTTGACGCTTCCTCTTCGTCGCAGGCTGACCCCTGCGCTCAACTCTTGGGCCGCTTCCGCGTGGACTTTGAGGCCCTCCGGAAGAGAAGGGAGGACCTGGGCGACGATTACCCTTGTCGCCTGCTGAAGCGTAGAAAGTACTTCGCCATCGATGAGTAAGCCTTCTCCCTTCCCAGCTCCAGATTCTTCTGCTGCCCTTCCTGATCCTTGCTCCGCAGGGCCCTTCCTCCCGAGCTCACGGAGATGACTAAGGAGCCATCCCCCCTGCTCCCGCCTTCCCCATCGTCTCCGGTCGCTCCGAGCAGTAGAGCCCTTGTGGTGAGGCCGGTCGAAGAGACGAATCACCCCGAGGCGCAACGCGGCCCCGCGCGCCTCGTGACCTTCCTTCGCGAGCCTTCTCGGGGCATAGCCAGCCTGTCGTGGGCTTCTCGTCTAGTCGTGGATCGTGATTGGCTGGGGTACTCCCAGCGCTCTTCACTTGGGGATGGACTGGCCCCAGGTCGGGATTCTGGCGAGGCGCGCCCGGTCGCCTCAAGGGTGCCAGCCCCCAGTCCCTTGCCCGGAGGGGGAGCACTATTCTATGCCCCCTAGCGCTTGCTTGGGGCGGATGACGGCGTGGAAGACGTACTTGAGCGCGCTCGGGAGCATCGCGCTCTTCGGCAAGGGTTCCTTCGGAGGGCGGCTGACACGGTGAGCCTGCTTGGTGAAGAGCTTGCTGATGAAGACACGCGCCTTGAGGTCGAGGGCCTGCGCTTGGTTGCGGAGAGGCGCGAGCTGGAGGCAGCAGTCGCCCTCGCGCACCGTCAACGCGATCTTGATGATGAGGAGGCCAAGGTGTCGCTGGTGGCCTCTCGGGTGGCGCGTTCCCGGGCCATCGAGGAAGCTCGGGAAGCTGACCAGCGGCAAGAGGCGACGGAAGAGCAGGCACGGGAACTCCTGGCCCGGTGCCGCTCACTGGAGGGGCAGGTGGAGCTGCGCGAGGCAGCCCTCGCGTCGATGAAGGTGACTTCCGGTGACCCAACGGAGCTCCAGAAGCGTGAGGAAGCGCTGACGCTGGAAGCTGCCAAACGCGCACGTGAGTATGAATGCCTGGAGACAAGGGAGCGCTTGTTGACACGGGAGGAGGATGATGTCGCTGCGCGGGAAACCCGTGTCTTGGAGGAGATCGGACGTCGGGTGGCAACGGCGCGCTCGAACCTCGAGCGTGAGTTCGAGGAGAGGCTGGAGTTGATCCGGACCAAGGCTGAAGGCAGGACCACCGCCCTGAGGACCAAGCTGGAAGAAGTGACGCGGCGGATTGATGCCTTGCGGGCCGCACTTGAGGTGGCGCAGGGGGAGTCGACTACTTCCCGTGTCGAGGTGCTTCTTCTTCGCCAATGGCTGGACGAGGCTGAGGCCGTTGCGCGCCAGAATGCGGTCGAGATACGCCAGCGGCGGCTCCTGGAGCATGAGCATGCCCCCATGCTCGCCACGCTTCGGGAGAGAGCCAACACGGCCTTGGGCAACATCTGCGAAGCGGCCGTTGGCGCGCCGCACGCAACCAACTACGCCGGCAACCTTCAGTTCTTCACCGACATCATGACGCAGCTGGAGGCGCAGTCGGTCAGGGCCAACAGGTTGGTGGAGGAAAGAGCCGCGCCCTGCTCAGGCGCGCCTTTTCCCGTGTCTTCAACCATCTCCAGAACATGGATCCTCACTTCGACTTGGACGCCGCCATCGCCCCAGTTCCCCAGGCCGTCTGGGGTGACCTGGCGGACTGGGTGGAAGACAACATGGACGCTCTTGTCAGGGCCTTCGCTTCAGATGATGATGACGCGATCGCGGCCGCCGATGATGGCGGCGTGGTGAACGGCCCTGACGCCGCCGGTGATAACACAGAGGGCGATGGCGAGGCCAGCGACGCCAGCGACAGTTCGGGTGGTGCTCCTGAGGATGCATTGGGGGATTTATCCGACTCACCGCGCATTGCTCCTGTTTCCTTACCCTGCATGCATAGAACTCAGGCTTTCGACCTGGTGATTGTAAGAGCATTTTGAGAGGGGGTGCCCCTCATGTAAAGCTTATGTTCAGCATACTAGTGGGTGCTGTATCGCCCACATGCCCGCGCCAAAGTGGTTGGCTAGGTGAAGAACCGGCTGGCTAGTTTACCTTTGTCCCGTGCGGGTCCTGAGATAATTTGTGGGAGGCTATGGTGTCTCGAATGCCTCCTGATCGAATCCGTAGGATCTGCAGTGAAAAAACTTCCTGAGAGGACACGACGGCGGCAGTCTGGGCTGCACGCAAGCTAGGCCAGACCCGGCTCGCGACGGGCTCACGAGGGGAGGCAGCTGAGGCGAGGTCGTAACCGAAACGCGAGAGATTGCTCGAACGAGACTAAGCACCCCTTCCCCCGAACACACGCAAATCTCGAATTCGAATCCAACTTAAATCCAGCGGGGGAAAGCAACAACCAAGGGAAAAGCAACGAAGGCAGAAAAAGGCCGCGTCCGGCACCTAGTCTAGTCTTGGACGTCTTCTCACCAGCGCGAAGCTAAGTGCTGCCACTGGGCGTGGGAGGGAGCCCCAGGGCCTGAGGCCTGCACCCCTAAGACTCTGGGGCGTGTACAGCCCCACTCATTATTACGTGAGAGTGTCACGAGGCGGCGAGCTTCACAAGTACTGTGCCTTCTTCACAGGTACCGGCCTTGCTTCATATCGTCAAACGAGGGCCCCGACTTGCGCCATACTCTAGTGCCATCAACGACGACTGAAAACCAGGACGCTGCCGATGGGGTAGAGCGGTCACCAGCGGTTCCCCCGACGACCACGGGTCCTCCGCCAGGGGCAGGCCCTGAGGCGCCTCCCAAGCGGAGGGCCTACCTCCTGGGAACGCCTTGCTCCGAACGCCGCGATGGTGATGTCGAATCCCGGCCCCTCTCCTGCAGCCCTCGATGCCCTCCTGCTGAGGGGCAGGAGGCTGCGGGAGCGGGGCAGCTGCTTGCTGTGGTGACCTGCACCTCCTGCGACCCATGATTAGCGTATGCCTGCTCCTGAGGAATTAGTGGTACCCGATAATCGTCGCTTCCAGCGCGGTCGGTGGGGCCGTCCCGGGACTCCTGGAAGAGCTCAGCTTCTGGTGCCTCGTCCCCCCAGCTTGGGCTGAGGAGCGAGCCTTGTTCGCCCTCGCGCGGGTGCCCTTGGTCCAACATGCGGGGCACGTACTCTTTGGGGGCCGCCACCCCCAAGGCCACGTCATAGTGCTCCGCGCGCCACGCAGCTCTGCTTGATGTACCAACTTGGGGGTGGTAGCGCGGCAGCCCACTGGGGCCGTGGGTTGCGACGAGTCCTTCTTCGCTGGCAGGGAGCGGAGTCACTACAGTCGCTGGCCTGGTGCTGACGGCTTCATCGGTGTCGGGGTAGCTTTGGAGCCCGCGGGCGCGCGTGGGGCCCCCGCGCGGGCTGCTCTGGGACTAAGACGGGAGTTGAGTGCAGAAGGGGTGAGCCCCTGAGGCGGCGAAGCCCAGAAACTCTGCCACCCGCTCTAGCAGCATGTCGCGGCCGCCTTCCATTAGCCTGCACTGCAGCAGCTCTCGGGCCACTGTGAGCGTGGCCCTTGAGTTCGCCTGCTCCCGGCGAGTGTACGGCGTCGTGGCCGCGGCGTGGTTGGAGGCTCTTGCTGCCGACCGCGTCTGTCGCAGTGTGAGAGCTGTCGGGGTATGTCCGCCTCGCCCACGGCCCGCAGCGCCCTGCGGACCGCGGGCTTCCTGGGGCGTTGGGTCGCCCGAGGTGAGCGGCTCTGCGTGGGCGGGCCAAGCCGCCTAGGGGGCAGGGTTGCCCGCTTGGTCGCCAGACATGGTGATGACAACGCGACGGGACGCGAAGTGGCAGAAGGTGGATCCCGGCGCACCCCTACCTGGCGCGCCAAATGTCGGATTTAGGGTTCCGGCAGACCCTTGAGGTTCGAACACTGGGGTGCGCACGGAGGTTTCGCCTTCTACCTACATGTTCCTCGCCGAATCGCTAAGATCTAAACTATGAGAAGAATAGCAAAAGAGACACAGGGTTTATACTGGTTCAGGCCACCATTGTGGTGTAATACCCTACTCCAGTGTGTGGCATGGTGGATTGCCTCTTGGGCCGATGATGGACAACACAAGGAAGAACAGCCTCGCAAGGGTCTGTTCTTGTGGTGGCGTTGTCCCTTTGGGGGGGTTGATTCTAGATGCCTATCTTATCTCCAGATTCCTCTCCGAATGCCTCTACCCTGTGGGTGGCTAGTCCTATTTATAGGCAAAGGCCCTGGGCCTCTTCCCAAATATTGAGCGGGAAGGGCGCCAACAATTGGCCATTTTGAAGGGGAACATCTAGTACACTTATCCTGACTAAAGTTGGTCCTCGCCTGTCAAAGGCTCTAGTGGTGACGCCGACTTGGGCTCCACGGTGACCTCTATCCTGCCGTTGGACTGGTCTTGGTCTCGTTGCACCGAAATGGATGCCTTTGCTTGATGCTCTCGCCTGCGCTTGCTCCCCTTGCACCAAAGAGAAAAGAAGGACACTGCACGGGCATGCGCCCGGCTGGCGCCCTTGGTCGTCATGGCTTGCGTCATGGGCACCTCGCGAGGTACCCCGCCTTGAACTCTTCGCCTCCTCGTGAGCCAGCCTGACGAGGTCGTGCCTGAGGAAGCTCCTTGTCGTCCGCCCAGCGAGGCTTGGCCCCTCGCGAGGGTCTTGAGCTTGTGTTGATGAAGATGGGCCGTGCTGGGCCCCCTTTGAGCCACGCCGCAGGCCGCAGGCAGGCAAGTCTGGGGACCCCCGTTCCCAGAACGCCGACAACTGCGGCGAGCACAGGCAGGAGGGCCTTTAGTCCCGGTTGGTAACACCAACCGGGATCAAATGGCATCCATGTGTCAGCAGCTCAGGAGCTGGGGTTTTTTTAAAGGGGGTGGAGGGTTAATTATTTAGGGGTTTCATATATTGTGTTAGCTAGCTGATAGCTAGAGATAAGTGACCTCTCTTATCTCCGTGCTTGGTTAACGCTAGCTACCATATGTATAGAGAGAACTCGACACTCTAGCTAGTAAGCAAATGAAGGGACCATTAAGTACACAAGATCATCATGATGAACATATACAAAGAGAAGTGACCGACCTCTCTTTCTCTGCGAGATTGGTCGAACAACAGGTTTCCATATATCTATCCTACGCTACTAGCTACATATATCTAGTATAAGATCTCTTACAAACCCTAACATCTAAGGTCTATCTGAACTTCCACATGGTATTCTCCGTCTTTATTTATGAAGTGGTCAAGAAAGAATCCCGCCAATTCCTCTTGAATTGCTAGTGCGCAATCATGTGCTAGGAGTTCATCCCGCATCTCCCACATCTAATTTAAAGTGGGTCAATACATGTATATGAATGAAACTCAACACAAATGATGGTAATAAAATA